>NW_012154729.1:4709243-4782175 GCF_000956105.1 Propithecus coquereli
AGATTTCTCATGTGCATGCATGTACTGATTAGTATTCTTTTTTTTTTTATTTCGAGACAGAGTCTCTGTTGCCCTGGCTAGAGTGAGTGCCGTGGCATTAGCCTAGCTCACAGCAACCTCAAACTCCTGGGCTCAAGCGATCCTCCTGCCTCAGCCTCCCAAGTAGCTGGGACCACAGGCATGTGCCACCATGCCCGGCTAATTTTTTCTATACATTTTTTTTAGTTGTCCAGATAATTTCTTTCTATTTTTTTTAGTAGAGACGGGGTCTCGCTCTTGCTCAGGCTGATCTCAAACTCCTGAGCTCAAACAATCTGCCCGCCTCGGCCTCCCAGAGTGCTAGGACTACAGGTGTGAGTCACCGCGCCCAGCCTGGGATAGCTTTTTTAATTTTTTCCTCTAAAAGTACTGAAACACAGTTTGTCCTACTTTCTAATCTCAGTGATTGCCTTGGTTGCGTTTAATGAGATGATCTAGAAAATGACACAAATTGATGATAATTCTTCCTCACAGTGTCTACCATACATCTAATAGAATACTTACCTGGGCACATTAATTCATTCAACAACTATTGGTGACATTAATCTTGAGACTTTGTTTGCAGTTAGGTAGCTAGTTTCCTGCCAAATAAGCCAAGGACTTACTCGTTCCATTCATGTTCTAGGCTATTTTTTTTTCCTCCCACTCTCCTAATAAGCACTACAGCAAATGCTATGGTCCTTATGTGTACACTTTTAGTTAATGATCATAAATTCATCAAACCTGAATAAACAGGGCCCTGAACCAAATCTGCTAGCTAATAGATTTATTCCTGTGAGCGATTAAATCATCTCTGTTCTCACTTCCTCTTCATTTCAACCTTAACCCAAGGTCTAGTGTGGGACCCGGGACAATCAACTACACATTTCCATGCCAATAAATCACTTCTGAGGATTCCAGAGATGTTGTTTGTTTTTTTAAGACTGGTGGAGATCGCTGAAACCGAATTTATTTCTACAACTCAGAAAAAAAATTTTGTTAAAGGACAGTGCATTTAAGGTCTGTAAACACAAGGGAAAATGTGAATCTCTCCAGCTGAATCTAGGGCTGAGAAGAGACATGGAGGCTCAAACTGGCTGGTTGCTGAGGCACAGGAAAGAAAAAGGGAAATATAATTCTCACTGTGTACTGAGCTACTTTGAGGAATACTAACAGTATCTCTCTCTGTTCTAAAAAAGCATAGTCTCTTTTCAAGTAACTTCCTTGAAACCTCTAAAGTCACTTATGTGGCTTTGGTATCCTTAACATAAGTAGATTTTTCCATGGCAGGTATGTTAAAAATGTGAGAATAACCTTACCAGACAGTGGTGTGATGGTTTTTTTAGGGGGGAAAGCATTTGCCAATTTCTATGGCTTAAATATCGTTGCCATGGCCAATTTCAAGCTACTAGATGATTTTTCATCAGGAAGTCAGACTCGGACTCTGAACCAAAAGCAGAATGGTTTCCCTCCTTTGGACAAAGTCCTGCCTTCACCTTCACAGCCCTCTTCTCTGACCTCAAGCTGCTCTCTCTGGTCATTGGTTCCCAAATCTGGTTGTGGATCAGAATCATTTGGGAGCACTTAGTGAAAATATGGAATCTCAGAGTCCTGCCCAAGATACACTGACTCAGAATCTCCAACAGGGAGTGGGGACAGAAACCTACATTTCTTTAAAAAGCATCACTGGTGATTCTGATTCAGCCTTTTGGTCTCCTGGCCAGCAGCTGAGAACCACTGCATATACCAGTCCTGGCTCTAGTGTGAGCTCTGTTTACTTGCATCCTGGGATGAGAGATTGATTACAAGCTAATAATCATCTATAACTTAATCTGCTCACTCAATAAGCCCTATCTCTGGCAGAAAATCCTAAAGGATTACTAAAACTCTGGCTAAACACATTTTTTTCTGACACACGGGTAGATATAAATGCTGCTAAGTATTCATGTCAGTTATCATCTCCCACTTAAGAAAGCATAATAGAACCTCTCCTTTTCCCCAAGAAGATTTCTGGCAAAAATTCTAAGATGACTGTTTTCCATGTAAGCATTTTAAAATAAATACCTGGTAATTGCAATTGGAGAGCTCCCTGTTATTCATAGTATACAGATTTATGTGCCTTAAATACCTCGTACTTTAAAGTGAATTATTGCAAGGAGACTAAAATTTATAGTAAAATTAGCTTACCACGATATTGACATTTACTATTACTTCCATATTTACATATTTCAGAACATAGCATTAAACTACTGTGGATATATTATTGTGTTGGTATTTAAATAATCATCGAATCCAGTTCTTCATGTAGTCCCCCCTTTCCTACCCTCCCTCCATTTAACATCAAAGGATATGTTAAATGTTAGATGATTGGAAATTGATTGAGTATGGAATATTGACAGCTATTCTACAACAATTTTCTATAGAAAATTTCCCTCACTTTAATATAACAGATGTGTGAAACAGATGTTGGAAGAAATGCCTTGCAGAACAGAATTAACTCTCTTTTTAGGAAACAGCCAGTTAGTTCCTTTACAATAAATTTATTGACCTTTATGTCAAGACATGAATTTTTAACTATTGCTTCGTCTCCTCCATATTAAAAGAAAAATCAGTAAATGAAAAAGAAAGCAGAATTCATTCCCTGTCAAAGTAAACAACCTCTTGAAAAACTGACATGCCCTTCCTTCCTCCCTGGTGGGCCAAAATAAATGTAGTCAATTGCCTTTTAGCTGAGAGTGAATAAAATAAAATCGATCTCTCTGCCCTAAAACCCAAACCAAGTGTTTACCAAGATACCGCCTGGTTACTTGGTTACTGTTACCCTAACTAGCCAGCTATCTATCTTTGTAAAGAAAGGATTCTGTCATCCAGATCTATCTTTTTTCTTCTTGTTTTGTTTTCTTCTTCTTTTCTTCTTTCTGGCTTAGGTGAAAACTGCTCAACTGTTGGTAACTCAAGAAGAATCTCTGCATTTCTCTGTTTGCTTATATCTCCATTGAACAATTATTTCATCCTGTCACTGATATAGTGATTCTTTCCTTTCATTTGTCTTTTGAATAAAATTTTTAAGTTAATTAAACCAAGAATACCTTACCACAATGACACGGTTAGGAACCCACAAGCACCTCCCATTTTTCAGTCCATGGTTCCAGTCCATGGTTTCCAAAAGATCACTGAGGTCTCTTCAAATAGTAACTTAGTGGGCTATTTCTTTCCAACTGTAGGTTTAGCAAAGTCACTTGAGTTCACTTTATGTCATATAAACAACACAGACATCTTTGTTTTATATTGAAAGCAACTGTGAACGATTCCAGCATAGAATCAATATGAAATAACTATTTTTGAAAAGCAAACTTTCAATAGAACCAGTGGCTTGGCAGTAATAGTTGGGAAACTTTAATTTCCCCAGTTTCTTTTTTAATCTAGGAAGTCAAACCAGAGGGTTAAGAAGTGAAAGAGACAGAGAGAATAAATATAATATAATAATCATACTAAGACAGTCCTTTAAAAAGATTAAAAAACACAATTAAAATTCACCCCCCCCCAAAAAAGGAGAAACTTTATGAATTGATGAATAATAAAGGTCAGTCAAGTTTGGGCAGAGAAGTGGGAGAGGTTATAGAATTCTCTAAAATGTTTCCCCAACAGAAAGTGTAATTCATTGAATAAATAAATAATATACCATTCTTTATTTGATGAGGACAAGCATTAAATAATCAAGCAAATAATTATACAATATCAGAAACTTCAGAGAGTCTGGACAAAATTAGAAGGGGCATAAAGCAGAGAACTAGCATTTGTTCAGTGGTTCCCATGGACCAGACACCGTGGTGGGCAGTTTCCATAAGCTGTCTCATTTAGCAATCTTTATGAGTCAGGTGGTATCTTTTCTATTTTACAAATGAAGGCACTGAGACAAATTGATTACAGTTGTTCCAGGACCCTCTCAAATACCCAAATCTGTGGATGCTTAAGTCCCTTATGTAAAATGGTGTAGTATTTTCATATAACCTATGTATATCTTCCCATATACTTTAAATCATCTCTCATTTATAATACCTAAAACAATATAAGTGCTATATAAATAGTTGTTATACTATATTGTTTATTTGCATTATTTTTATTTTTTTATTGTTTTTCTTTTTCAAATATTTTTGATTCATGGTTGATTGATTCTGGGGATGCTGAACCCACAGATATGAAGGGCCAACTGTATATAATTTGTCCAAGCTCCCAGAGCTAGTCAGTGGCAAGGCTGGGATTTGAACCCAGGTTTGTCTGACTCCAAAGACCTTTTGTCCAATGACCTACAAAGATCCAAAGAAATCAACTCTACACTGTGACCTAGTTGATGAAAACAAAAGAAATAAAGGCAGAAATAATCAGACATATATTTTAGAGCCAAAAATAATTTTTAAAGGACGTAGATTTTTTAAAAAATAGTACGTATGGCCCTGGATGTTGAGTAAGGCCCTGCTTACTGATAAATAGCCATGTAAAGTTTGACTCTAAAGAACTACATTCATCTTAGAGAACCGTAGTACAGAAAAGATGAAGGTAACTGGAGACTGTTCTAGATAGGCCAACAAAAACCACTGAGAAAAGAGAGATACTAATGAATAAATGTGAAAAAGGATGAATATTCTCAGATTAACCAGAAAACTTCTCAGGGAGACTATACCAACTTTTTATAGATACTCAAAGAGTATAAGGGGATGTAGAGGGATGGCAAAAAATAATTTACTTCCCTAGAACAAAGAGTCAGTTAGAATTAGATATAATTGGATGAAAAAGAGGAAAAGGAATTTCAGATTGATTAATGTGAGAAAAATTTTGCGGCCAGCGAGAGGTATTTTGGGGGTGGGTGGGGAGGATATTTCCTATTGAGTTAGAATAAAGAACTTTTATTACAAACGGTAAATAATATAACTGGACTAAATGAACCATTAAATGTAGGAAATAGTCTTGCCTTGGAAAGATTCAGAATAATCTGCTTTGCTTTGACCATTCAAGTTTTCTACAGATTTGTTGGGGCATTTTTCTGTTCCTAGTATCTTAGCATTGCAATGCTAGGGTGCTGAGAAACTAGAAACCTACAAAAGAAATAGTATGGGTCTTTTAGGAGGTTCATCAAAACAGAAAATCATTTCATGGTTGCTTATTGAGAGGCACATTCATTCATTGATTCATTCAACAAAGATTGGGTGAGTTGCTAAAATGGGCCCGGCATGGTCCTAGGTGTGGAGGATACAGAGATGAAAAGATGTGGTTCCTACCTTCTAGGCCTTCACAGAGTACAATAGAGACAGTGGTGAGGCAAAAAATCAGAAAGAGATTATCTGAGACCAAAAGACCATCAATTATTAAGAAATATTTAGTAAGTGACACAATTTATCCCTTTAAAAAAACCGAACCTAGATTTATTCAATGTCTCCCACGTGGCAGGCCTTGTCTAGTCACTGTCTATACAACAAAACAGAGTCTCTACCCCCATGGAAATAAACTGCAAATAAATTTACCCAAGTAAATATGCAATTAAAAACTGTAATAAGGCCGGGCGCGGTGACTCACGCCTGTAATCCTAGCACTCTGGGAGGCCGAGGCGGGCGGATTGTTCTGAGCTCAGGAGTTCGAGACCAGCCTGAGCAAGAGCGAGACCCCGTCTCTACCAAAAAATGGAAAGAAATTAATTGGACAGCTAAAAATATATGTAGAAAAAATTAGCCGGGCATGGTGGCACGTGCCTGTGGTCCCAGCTACTCGGGAGGCTGAGACAGTAGGATCGCTTGAGCCCAGGAGTTTCAGGTTGCTGTGAGCTAGGCTGACGCCACGGCACTCGCCCTAGGCAAGAGAGTGAGACTCTGTCACAAAAAAAAAAAAAAAACTGTAATAAGTGTTATGAAGAAAAAGGGTAGCATGACAGATTATAGCAGGGACGAATCACATCAGTTCAAAAGAGAGATCTAAGATAGACACAGTCAATAGGGTTTGTTTCTCCAAAGGAAGAAGGAGTTAGAGATAACCCCAATTCCCGGCTAGGGTAGATGGTACCTGAGTAGAATAGGAACACAGGAGGCTGAGCAGGTGGTATTTCTTCAAAAAAATAAAAAAGGGATAATAGTATATGATAGAAGCAAATTCTGCAGTAATAGTAACTGGCCAAATAGTAACTGGCTTAGTTACAACTAGTCAACAGGAAAGGAATGATACAGAAATCAAATAGAGGGTCTGAGCAGTAGCCACATAGTAAAGCATTAAAAGTAAAGGGTATGACTTTTGTATTTATTTGCAGTATGCATTTAAAAGTTTATAGACTACAGATAGAAAATATACTTAAATACTGTACATTTATTTTTTAAAGCTTTAAATAGATGCAGATCTCATGCCTAAATGGATCATCCTCTTTCGTGTGGTGTGTATAATAACTCAGAAGACACTAAATTTCTGTAAGTGAAAGGCAAATCTTAATTTAGATTATTTTCTTATTAGATTTATTCAAGCATAATTTCATTTGGATTAAATATACCTTGAATATTGTGGAACTAGCTATTACTGAACACAATGTATATAACATTTCAAGGATCAATAGAAAAATGTTCCCTAGGATAGTAAAGGGGTAACCACATTGCCTTTCGCAGAACAATTGTAATTGTACATCTATAATTTTTTCTTCATTTTTTATAGCTATTCATCCACTAGCAAAAATAGTTGAAAGTCAAAGGACAGGAAAAAACAGTGCCCAGACATGGTAGAAGATTTCGTTTTATCTACTATTTAACTTCTCACTTAATATATTTATAACAGTTCATATTGTGTCATTTCTGCTCAGAGCTACACCTCAAAATCATCCCCCTTAAGCCCCATTCTCTCTAAGAACCTCAGCAGGCAGCTGGGCAGCTTTTGAAATGACTTTGCTATTAAAAATTTCCCCTCAGAAATTCTGCAGGGCCTTGGCCTTTTCGGGAGAAAACAATGTTGGGAGCCTGGAGGCATTGCCCAGGGGGTGGCCGCTGGGTAGTGACCACTGGTCTTGACAAGCAGCTTCTTTCCCAGCTAAGGGCCTTGAACTTTGAGTTCTGTTTTTAGAAAAGCTAAATCAGGAGCAAATACTTTTAGGGCATTTTTCTCCCAGTGTAGCTTTTACTAAAGAATAGCAAAAGTTAGAGCCATCAGGTAACACTAAGGAGGCCTGACAATTTCAAAGGGGTAAGATGCTGAGCGCCACTGGTGGTTTCTACAGAGAACTTGAAAGACATGCAAATGGACTCCCAAACACCTAGTGAAGGTGGGAATAAAGATGAACTGGCAGCAATGGTTTCCTTTGACTCCACCACCAAAGGCTATAGCAATCCCATCAGAATAAAGGGGGCCATAGTGGTTCCATTATGTTGCTGGCCATTTAGACTCTTGTCCTGCATGACACTTCAGGGTACTTCCCTTTAAGTGGCAGGACCATAGATGACACCCTACTTTTTCTCAACATACTCTGATCCACAAAGTGAGAGTAATAGCAGGCTAATCGTTTTATCCAAGGACCGGAACGTGTAAAGGACAGTGACTTAATTCTATGGGATTTAAGAGTAGTCAAGAAAGCTGTGCTGCTATTTGCCACCAAATTCCTCCCAGGTGCAAGGTAAGCAGGCAGTTTGGGCAGCCAGCTAGATCATTAGTTTCCTTTAAAAAACAACCCTTATCTGCAGTGAGACAGTTACTACTCTTTCCTTTGTTTCCATGCACCCTGGAGTAACTCGGTTATACACTTACTGCCCTGTAATTATTGATTTGCACATCTCTCCTCTCTCACTCAAGAGATATGATGCTTTGTGTTCATTTTTGTGTCTTTAGCCCCTAACACAGTTCATGTTAACACTAAAGTTCAAGAACTCTTTGGTGAATGTGAGTGAATGAATGAATGATGGGCATTTTAAAACTAATATGTTTCATCCAGATAATGATATTAGTTACTTTTTGAGCATTTGGTGCCACTAAATGCCTATTACATTGCTAAATACATACACTATCTCATTTAATCCTCACACAAACAACCCTGTGGCATAGGTATTGTTATTCTTACTTTATTGGTGAGAAAACTGAGAGTTGATGAGGTTAATTTCACAAAGTATTATAAAGAATAAGCCTCATAATCGGAATGTAGCTCTGGTTAGAATCTGGTTATCTAGTCTGACTCCCAAGCTGTGCTTCTACCAACTTTATTATATTGCCTCTATTTTATTGTCTGTCTTCCTACGAAATCTTACAGGAAATTTCCAAACAACTGTGTTCATTGTCAGCCCTTGTGGTTGATACAAGCATTAGTTTTATAGGCTTATGGATGCACAGGGTTGTTTAAAATGTGTCCATCCATTGTTTCATTGACAGTTGTGTTTTCTGCTAGAAGATCCAGCAGAGCAGTTTCATGTCCTCTTTTCTGCAAACGCTCTACAGAGGGGCAGTGCTTCACATAATAGAGGCATTGCCGCAAACACGTATCTGTAGATAAAATTTGAATCACAGTTAGGTTTTTATCTAAATTCATTACTTGAAGAGAACCTGTTGTAAAATCTTTTATAAAGTACTCATTTCCTCTATCTCATCTGTTTTGAAAGTTTTGTATTATTACTTCAGATTTTCTTCTAATAAAACACTGGGTAAAGAATGTACCATTCAAAATAAGTCATATGCATTATCAAAAAACCCTTGTGACAATATCTGGGAATTAAAATAACATTTTTAATAATTTCATTTCGCCACTATGGTTATGGGAACAAGCAGCCTAGAGCAAATGTTACGGGGGGAAACTGGAAAACTATGACTCCAGCGACAAATGATTTACCACCTGGACAGGCCACACAGTTTCTAAACGTATCTGCCGCCACCCAAAGCATCATTTTGGCTTTTAACAACAGTTCACAACAGCTGTATACCCCAAAAATTATAATGAAAAAAATAATTAAATTCATAATGATAGTATATGATGACAGTTCAAACTGTTGGGTTTTAGGTCCAACAAGAAGAAGACAAAGCTGATGTCAAGGACTTATGTCACTAGCTCATAACTTTGACATTTATTGTGTAAAAGTAAGTGCTTGGGTTGCATTTTAGAATCAACAATCAGTAAGAAATATGTGTTGGGGAATCAGAACAGAACCTAAGAAGATACTTTTTTTCCCTCAAGCAAGAAGAAAATCTATTTGCATTTTGGAAGGAAATAAGAAATGTAGATTATGAGTGTCAGATATTGACTGCTATCAAACATCAGGAGATAGGTATGCAAGGCAAGCCTCAGTGTGCAGTCTGAGAAAGTATGCCGTGAAAAGTGTCAGGGCTTCTGCCTAGAGCTAGTTCTGCATAGTTTTCAAATGGTATTTTTATCTTGTAATTATGTAAAAAGTCACATTGACAGAAATCCACTAGCATATGTGATAGAATCACATTTTTCTCTGGCCATTCCTGAAATATATGTAGATTTTAAAATATATGGTAGAACAGAGAGGTCAACTCCTGGAAATGCTCAAATTTTCTATTAGAGAAAAACATAGTGGTGGTGGAATACCACGTATATTACCATATAAGGGGGTCCTATAACATCTTTCTTCTGGCTAAATCTCCCTTATCTTCTGTCAAGAACCAAATTGACTCAACAGAGTGATATAGCAACTATTGTTTAGCCATCTCAAAATGATGTAATTTTTATACTGGATTATGTGATTTCATTTTAAGTAATTTCTACACTATTTTGAACATAGTGTTTTGATATATTCATGCTATATATAATCCCTCCAAATTAATTCTTAATAAAAAACAAAGGACAAATCAATAGTGTTTTGATACCTTAAGAGAAAATGCCTAAATGTTCATATAACAAAACCCAACTGAAGAAAAAAATTAGTGACTTTAATGTAGAAACAGTGATTACCATATCTGTGTGAAGTTAAATAAAGATGTTCTCCTTAGAAAATCAATGTTTTAAAGGCAAAATCTTTACTTCTCACCTTGTATTAGGTAAGTTTTTTTTTTTATCTTAGAATAATTACTCTTCTAAACTATAAATCTCTTTAAGGGGTAAGACTATTTTTTTCAAATTAGATCCCTAGCAGTTTGCTCAGTACTCACACATAGTAGGTGCCCATTAAATGTTTGTTGAGTAAGTGAATGAATAAATAAATGCTGGCTTAAACAAACACACACACTGTTACCCTTTCAAACAATGTCTTTTTTTTTTTTTTTTTTTGAGACAGAGTCTCACTGTGTTGCTTGGGCTAGAGTGCCCTGGTGTCATCCTAGCTCACAGCAACCTCAAACTCCTGGGCTCAAGCGATCCTCCTGCCTCAGCCTCCCGAGTAGCTGGGACTACAGGCAGGCACCACCATGCCCGGCTAATTTTTTCTATATATATTTTTAGTTGTCCAATTAATTTCTTTCTAATTTTAGTAGAGACGGGGTCTCGCTCTTGCTCAGGCTGGTTTCGAACTCCTGAGCTCAAACAATCCGCCCGCCTCGGCCTCCCAGAGAGCTAGGATTACACGCGTGAGCCACTGCACCCGGCCCAAACAATGTCTTTTATGGCGTTTTCCTTCGTTGTCCATAGCAGCATTTTCATCATTGCCCTTTAATTCAATTGAAGGGTCATTTTTGAGCAGCTGTAATCTACCATTTGCTAATATCTCCGTAAGTGCTAGGGACATACATTATCTCTGGTTTAATCCTCAAGAAAACCTCATAAAATAGAAATGTGGGGCTCCGAAAAGTAAAAAATTTTGGCTAGAAGTTGAACTCAAGTCTGCCTCCACCAGCACTGCAGGGGACAGGTGAGTGTGACACAGGCTGACATTCAAGGAGCTTACAGGCCAGTGTGATTGAGAAGAAAACACACAATTGTCTGTAATGCAAAGTAGAATGTGATAAGAGCTATGAAAAGAAATGTTATTTTTTTAAAGCACTGGAGGGTTGCAAAGAAAAGATAAATCATACTCAACTGTGTTGGAATAAAGACTTCTAAAAGAAGGCAAACCTATCCCTTAGATGGGCAACTGGAGTGGCTGCCATGGCTTTATTCTTGGAGGTGGAAGGGAGTGGTGGGTGGGGGATGCTGCCCCCCACTTTTCTGCATATCATTATATTTCAATTTCAAAAGTTCTGTCTTTAATAAGAAAGATGTCAACAGAGTTCCTATCTTGAACATGCTCACCACCCCAAATGGTTGAATTGGGACAACTTTGGGGTGACATTTGAGATAGATCTTGAAGGATATATAGAATTTTGAAAGATAGATGTGGGAAGAAAGATTTTCCTACTGACATTAATAAAGGCACAGAAAACAGGAAAGATTGTGGTGTGTCTAGAAATTGTCCCATTTGATTAGAATAAGGGCTATATGCAAAAGAATAATGAAAGGAAAGGCTGGAACAGTAGATGAAGGCCATAGTATGAAGGACAGTGGTGAGTGCACTTTGTAAACCACAAATGCTTCATAAATATTAGAATTATTAACATTTGTTAGTTGACTGAGTGAATCAATGAATGAAGATGAACTTCTAATAAATGAATGAATATGAGATTCTTCCCAAGATGATAATTCATGCCTTTTGCAGAAAAAGCAACATCCCTTCTTCCCTACTTAAGTATACTCAAGGGTCCCTCCAACAATTCTCCCATCTCTCTTTCGGTCATCAGTTTTTTCCTTTCTACTGGATGGTTCCCATCAACATCAAACATCAAATGTGCTGTAATTTCTCCCATCTTATAACAGAATGAAACAAACCAATACCCAAATCTTCACTTGAGTTCATATCACCATCCAGTTTTAGCTACCATCATATTTCTGTGCCCTCATAGAAAAGCTCCTCAAAAGAGCTATCTGTTCTCATCCTCTTAATTCCTCTAATCCCCTTCTCTCCCAAGTCCTCTTCAACTGGGCTTCCCACTCACTATGGATTACACTGCAACTCTTCCTGCCAGGGTCACCATCGTCCTCCATGCGGTCAAACCCAGCACTTCATTCCCAGGCCTCACCTTCTGTGACCTTTCAACATTTGACACAGTTGATGTTGCCCTCCTACTTGAAACTTTCTTTGTTTGGCTTCTAGAACATCATGCTCTCCTGATTTTTCCCCCTTCGCACTGAACACTGCTTCTCTGTCTTCTTTGCTGGTTCGGCCTCATCATCCCCACCAAAAGGCGTTCATATTTAATGCCTTCAATATTAGCAAAAATTATGGGTTCTTTTTGCAGCAGATATGCTTTTCTGATTACATCTTGTGTATCTGTAATTTAATTAGCTTTCATTCTCTGAGCATATACCAACTGGCTAAAGAAGGAGTCTCAGAAACATGCTGTGTGGTGAAGGGGAGCCATTTGGGGATCGCGGGGCCTAACCTCCACACAGGTAATCTGCAGTCACTCATCAGCCCTTGCATGTCTTCTCTGTTGCAGTGTGTTCCTGCCATCCAGTTGGATCAGCTGTCCTTCCTTTCAGCTCAGTGACCTTCTGTGACCCCAGCAATGGTGACTGCCCTTGCAAGCCTGGGGTGGCAGGGCCACATTGTGACAGGTGCATGGTGGGGTACTGGGGCTTCGGGGACTACGGCTGTCGACCTTGTGACTGTGCAGGGAGCTGCGACCCTCTCACTGGAGACTGCCTCAGCAGGTGAACATGCATGGCTCTTGCTCTTGTCCACGTGTCTTTCAGATTCTTTTGGTCATCAGTTTTTTCCTTTCTACTGGATGGTTCCCATCAACATCAAACATCAAATGTGCTGTAATTTCTCCCATCTTATAACAGAATGAAACAAACCAATACCCAAATCTTCACTTGAGTTCATATCACCATCCAGTTTTAGCTACCACCATATTTCTGTGCCCTCATAGAAAAGCTCCTCAAAAGAGCTATCTGTTCTCATCCTGGGAGTGATTTGGAAAATCTTGCATTCCATTAGTGGATCAAAGATATATTTGCACATCTCTTTTTTAAAGAATTTTTGTCAAATCACAAAATCAAGTAATTTTTTCTTTCAAGATTCTAGAGATTGTCTTGTTCATTTTGCAAAATATTAATAAATTTTTCTTCACAATAGTTCCTTAAAACACTGTTTATTTCTGGAAAGTGAAAGTATAAGAAGGTAGATGATAAGGTTTAAATCTCTATAAATAGATTCATTTGTTTTCAGGTTCTAAAAAATTCCTTAATAAGTTCTCCATCATTTTCTATTTTATTAGCAGCACAGACATAGACTGGTATCCTGAAATTCCTGACTTCCATTCCATGCACAATAAGAGCGAACCAGCCTGGGAGTGGGAGGATGAGCAAGGATTTTCTGCACTTCGACACTCAGGTGAGACAGATATAACCAGATATCATATTTCTAGGTCTGGTCTGAGGAACAGTGATGTGTGACAAACCAGGGAATATCTTTTGGATCCTGTGAGGGGAAGGAACTCCTTAGTTCTAAGGTTTAATAAAGTAGAGACCCCCATAAGTATAAAACTGTGAAATATAGCTAAGGGAATTTTAACAAACTTTTAAAAATTTTCTTATTATTAGAGTACCATGTATAGTTAGTATAGGAAATTTGGAAAATGCAAAACATTACAGTAAAAAAAAAGGTCACCCAAGATCCCATTATACCACTGTTAATACTTTTGTGTGCTTTCCTCTCTCTAAAACACAGCTAATATTAAAATCCAACTAAATATATCAAGTTTGGCAATGTACAAATTGATTTAAGGAAAAAATATTCTTACAAACCTGGTGTAACTCAATATGTACAAAGGAAAAGCTAGATGTGAACTCCTCATGTTTATAGCTTTTTTGCAACTAGAAAACAAAAGTAATTTTACAAACTAAATATAAGCCAAATAATAAGATGAATAAAATTAACATGAATTACTTATGAAAATGATTTTTACTAAAGCCAAAAGACTGTTCACTACATACATATGGTTCTTTGCATTTACCAAATCTGGACTACTATTTCCTCTGATTCAATTTTCCTATGACACTTTTCTGTTCCTTCTTTTGAAGAGTGTGCTATGATATTGGTGTGAATACTTAATTTCTGTGTTCATCCTACTATTCTTCTCTTATAGAATATCATGTGGTTCTATTTAGCAGCAACTTGCTCCTTAACACAAACTCAAATGTGGGCATGAAATCTTGTGTCAGCACTTGGTTATAAGGTGCTCACCAGATGATCCAAATTAAACTTACAATAAGTTAAATATATTTTTATTATGAAGCATTACAAACAGCAGAAATGTACAATGGACACCCATATACACACCTTTTGAGATATATATATCCTATTATATAATATACCACTCTTTAGTCTCCCATTGTTTGCCATTTAGGATATTTCCAATTTCTAATTTCCCACCCTTATGAATAATGCTACCATGAGTGTTCTCTTATATGTGACTTTATGCACTTGAGAAGGCATTTCAAGCTACTTGCTCTAAGAATGGTTTTTACAGTTTTAAATGGTTACAGTTTAAATGGTCACGTGAGTATCTACCTTTAATTCTTGGCCATTCAGGTTTGCTTTTCTGTGAATTCCCTATTTGTAAATTTCCTACCAATTTGTAGGAGTTCTTTATAATTCTTTATAAATTCATTCATTCATCCAAAAATATTTATTGAGTATCTATCATGTGGCAGCGTTGTAAATATAGTAAGCGAACAAAACAGATGAAATCCCTGCCTGCATGTTGCTTATATTCTGGTGGAGGAAGACAGCTAATAAACAAATAAAATATTTAGTATAATAGAAAAATAAAGCAGGGATAGGGGAGAGGAAGTGCTTGGGAGGGCCATGATTTCAAATAGCTTGATCAGGGTAAGTCAAGTGAAAGGTGGCATTTGAGAGAAAAAAACCTAAAGAAGGTAAGGGAGTGAGCTATACAAATAACATAGGAAAGAAAGTTTAGGAAGAAGATACAGCAAGTCCAAACACCCTGTAGTGGGAATCGGGCTGCTTTTCCATGAAACAGCAAGGAGGCCAATGTGGCTCGAACAGAGTATGCCAGGGGAGAGCAGTGGGAGAGGGGGTATAACAGAAGCTGTATAGGCTGCTGTAAGGATTTTGGCTTTTACCTGGAGTAAAATGGAAACCATTGGAGGGTTTTGAGCAGAGGTGTAGCATTTAAAGTAACACCAGTCAGTAGGGTTGTATGTTTTTCCTAGTCACATTCAGCATTGCGGACATAGGAATAAGCAAAGGGTTGGATTTAAACTGGGCTGAGTTTTTTTCAAGCAAGAATGAAGCAAGAGAGAGCATTGATTGTCGATGGAATTTAAACTGGGTAAGGAGGATGTATAGGTAGAAAGAGATAGGGTCCATAGATTATAGGGTTTCAAAGGATTGCTGGAGTTGGAAGCAAGCAAGAAGGATAGGATGTAGAGGTCAAAGAACGGGATGTTTGAAATTGAGACTGGACGAGTAGCAGTTATCGATAATGGCAATGTCTAAGATATGGTCATAGGAGTGAGTAGCTGAGGCCATTATTTGTAATGCTGCCTTGTTATAGATCCAGTTTTTATATGTGTATGGATCTGTACCTTGTCTCTCTATCAAGTTTCATGAGCCAGTAACACAACAGATTATTACAGCTTTATAGTGAGTCCTGATATCTGAAATGGCAAGTCCCTCTGTTTTGTTCTCCCTTCTTGAAATTATCTTGGCTATTGGTTCTTTGCTCTTACATGTGAATTTTAGATTAAGTTTACTAAATCCCACAAAAATCTCTGTTGGGATTTTTCGTGGAATTGCACTGACTTTATAAAACTTTATGATATAGAGCAGTCCCAAACATGAAGATATCTTTCCATGCATTAAGGCCCTCTTTAAGGGCTTTTACTTTTCTCCAAAACGGATTTGCATAAATTTACTCCTAGATACTATATAGATTTTATTGCTAGTGGGTAGGTGTTCTTTACTTGAATTTTCTAAATGATTATTAATATAAAGGAGTACTATGTATTTTTTGTATTTTCATCTTGTATTTGGCAACCTTGCTGAACTTGTTTACTAATCCTAATATTTATAGATTATCTTGGATTTTTTAATGTAGACTATCGTATCACTGGCAAATAAGGACAGTTTTGTCTCCTCTTTTTTAGTTCTCATACCACATTTTTTGCTCTTGCCTTATCACATTAGGTAGAGCCTCCAGTACAATGTTTTCCCAAATTTGATGGAAATATTTTGAAAAGTTCATGACTATGATATTTGATGTTGATTTTTTTATGAAGTAAAACTTACTCTCTTCTATTTCTAGTTTTAATATCAATGAGTTTTGTATTTAGCTGAATGCTTTTTCTGCATCTTTTGAGAAAATCATATGGTTTTTCTCTTGCAATCTATTAATGTGGTGTTTGGAAATAAGATTTTTCTGGTATCAACCTATTCCTTTAGTCCTAGGATAAGTTCTATTGGTCGTGAACGTATTTTTATCCATATATTGCTGAATTTGATTTGCTAGAATTTTTGTTTTTGTTTGCTTGCTTAGGATTTTTATATTTGTGTTTATAATTGATATTGGCCTAAAATTTATTGTACTGTCCATGTTTGGGTAAGTTAGGAGGGCCCCTCCCCCACTATGTTTTTTTCTATTCTCTTCAATAATTTATATAAAAATAGCATCTTCAGTTACTTGAATGCTTGTTAGAACTTATCTATAAAGCTATATGGATATGGTATCTGTGAGGAGAGGGAAACATTACTGATTAAATATCTGTAATGGTTATTAATTTATTTGTATTATCCTTGAGCTGATGTTGGTAATTAAAGTTTTTTAGAAAATTATCACTTTCATTCAATTTTTAAAAATTTTATTGGCATCATAGCATTCACTTACAATTTATTAAATCTTTACTCAATCTGTAGTTAGATCTCCTTTTTTACCCCTAACCTTATTTGTGCCTTTTTTATTATTGTCTTAATGAATCTTGCTGATTTTTTTTATTTCAATAGATTTAGGGATACAAGTGGTTTTTGGTTACATGGAAGATTTGTATAGAGGTGATGTCTGCATTTTTAGTGTACCTGTCACTCAAATAGTGTACTTTGCACCCAGCCTTGCTGATTTTAATTTACTTTCTCAAAGACAACTTTGGTTACATTGATTCTGTCTATTTCATTTGTCTTTATTTCACAAATTTCTGATCTTATCTTTATTATTTCCTTTCTTATATTTTCTTTAAGTTTGATTTTTTAATTCCTTTTCTAGCTTTGTGAGTCCAATGGTTAACTCATTTATTTTTAGTGTTTCTTATTTTTAACAAGTACTTTTAAGGTTATAAATTTCCTTATAAGATCTCTTTAGCTGAATCCTGCTGATTTTTGTATGCAGTATTTTTATTATTGTTCAAGTTCCAAATAAGAATTAAGAATTTCTTTTTAACCCATTGAGCTGTCTAAGATACATATTTAATTGTTCAAACATAGGGATTTTTAAGCTATCTTTTCACTGATGCTATCTAATCTAATTTAATTGTATTATATCTATTCTTTGAAAACAAGAAGGGCAACTGGGATCAGTTTCTAGGCCACTTACAGGACTAGCTACATGATTTGCAGGGCCTAGTGCTAGATGAAATGCAGAGCCTTTGTTCAAAAATGATTAAGAATTTCAAGGTAGCAACACAAGGCCCTTCTCAGCATGGGACCCTGTGCGACGGCATAGGTCTCACACCCATGAAGCCAGTCCTGCACACTTACCCAGGCCTGAAGTTGGCTGAAAGCTACAAACCCAGGCCACAAACCATAATAATTCCAGTTTTATTGTTTTTTTTTTTTCCTCAGCCTCCTTTCATCAGCACAGAGAGCCTTGCCCAATCTCTGTCTTTAAAAAGTGAGCCTATTGTTTCTTTTTAGTCCTATTACCCTGTAGGGTAATAGGACCTCCACTGCCTAAATCTAAAACCAGGCCCCAAAGACCTATGATTTCAGGCTCTTCTTCTTTGCATATTTATTCACTAATAATACACGGAGATATTTATCTGGTTTTTGACAGAGTCTATGTCTTTTTTGTTTTCTCCTTTATCTAACATTGCTATGGGTCTGGAACTAAGGATGTGTTAAAGCATAAATTTACAAAGCTGTGTAGATCAAGAGTGTCTATGAAAATTTTCCCCAACATTTTATTATGAAAAATTTCAGATGTACAGAAAAGTTATAAGAGTTGCATTCATATACCAGCCACCCAAATTCTGTCCACCCATCAATCCGTATTTTAGATCACAAAGAAACTACAGTTTTAAAACATTCTCATAAAGAACTTATGGACCTTTCAAGAATCAAGAACTCAGATCTGAGAACCACTGTTATTTGCCATTCTATATCCTGGTGTTTTCATTTAACATAATCTTAGGATAATTTTCCTAATGGTTTCATTTTAAATCATAACAGGAAAGGTGGGAAAGATAAGGTAACATAACATTGTCATATTTATCTTTTCAGCACTTCAAAAAGAAAACAAATCTTTTCTATTAATTTTTTGTCTTAATACTACATACTCTAAATTTTATGATTTTAACGTTAGCAGCCACTTTAAAAAGTTTTCTTCTATATTTCTAGCATAATGACTTTTTATAATTCTCCAACTTTGTCTTCTAAACCAAATCTGTAATAATACAGATTTTAGCACTATAGAACATTCACTAAGCCAATCATGCATGTCATTAGGGGTTGGCAGTATGCCAATCGAGCACATAAAGTGCTGGCACCAGAATGACTCCAGACTCTTATGTCCACAGCAGCTGTTAGGTCTATGATGTCCCCAGAGAGTCTCTGAAATTCATCTGGTTGAGCTCCAGATTGAGGAAGACTTTGTTCATTTTCCTGAATTGCATATAGAAGAGTGCTCCTGGGAACACTTTTTCAACAAAAAAAGTGATAACCCAGTTTCTTAAAACACTGAAAAAAAAAAAGTTCATTCCCACCTCTAGGTGCCTACCTATCGT
Source organism: Propithecus coquereli (assembly GCF_000956105.1). NCBI lineage: Eukaryota > Metazoa > Chordata > Mammalia > Primates > Indriidae > Propithecus > Propithecus coquereli. Next base: position 4,728,220 of record NW_012154729.1, read on the forward strand.
AAGTTTCCATAAAGACAGCTTCCAGCTAGGAGTGTAATGCATGCACTGTACCAACAAAACACCCTTAATTTCTACCACTTCTTGTGAGGTAGAAAACACCAGATGTAAAATTTCACTTCCTGAATAACAAAACTGGTTTTAACTAGTACCACAGAACTAAACAATGTTCATTTTTTTCAATGTTCTAATAACCTAGTATGACTGAACAGGTTTTTCTCCCCTTCCAGATTTCTTTTAAGAAATTCATCTGGGCTGAAGCCTGACCAACAAATTTTAATGTTTGAGCTCTAAGCATACGAAAAAGGAGTATTGCAAAGCAGCCAAAGAAAGACCTTCAAATAATAGACCTATATATGTTCTTAGAGCACTGTTTTGAGGACTAGTGTATGACATTTGGGGTTCCATTAGGTTTTATAGCATGGTAGTTATACCATACTCTCCTGCTTTGGTAGAATTATCAAAGGCCGTCGACCATTCACTTAGGGTACTACAATTTCTGAATGAGTAATCCTCTCTGCTATGTTTCAATTATAAGCAATATTATTTAACAAATCGCAACGGCTTATTTTAAGCACCTCTGATTTCTTTTTCCCACTATTTAATTCCACTGCAATTTTCCACATGTAAATCTCATTCTCTGATTTTTACAGCAGCTTTAGTTAGAGCCAATATATCAGTATTTTCCACAATGCTATTTTCACCTACCCAGTCTCACTGGAATCTACTCTCATTTCCACCTGGATGTTCTGTCAGCTTCTCTAATTGATTATATTCACCTCATACTAGACCTCTGTCGTTTTTGTCTGACCAGATCCATTTCCCCTTCTTTCCTGCTATTTCTGTGGTAGCTCAAAGCAATTTTTCTATGGTAGCCCACCTTCCCTGATTTAATACAGTCTTGGAGAAGCCAATCAGATGTTCTCTATCCAGAATTTAAATCTTAAGCTGAAATGACAGTCTGAAAATGATTAAAGTTCATAGTTCCAAGAGTGAAGCCATAGAAGAGACTGCCTAATAGTTCGTGCTACCTAGATCTCTGGTGCTCTCCTGATTCTTGTTTTTTCTGAGTTATAATTCAGCTTTTTCTCTTCTCTGTGTGCTATTCCATACCCTTTTAATAATTAAGTTAGAAAATTGATTGTGACCACAAAACCATAAATTATATACCCTGAAATATTCTCCTAACTTCCCTATTTCCATTAGTGATACTACAATCCTCTCTGTCACCTTGGCTGGAAACTTCATTTTCATGAAGTTCATTTTTACACTTCCTTTTCCCTTGGCCTCATTCAATCCATCGACAAGAATTGTAGACCCAAACTCTACAGCATCTACTGAGATTTCTTCCTTTCTAGACCCATAGGCACCTCTCTAATTCAGACCCACATCACATCTGACTTAGAAAGACCATATAATGGAAACATCAAGGCCTTCAGATTCCCCTAGACCAAGGCTTAAAAATCTGGTTTTTCTCACTGATTTGCTTGAGTTCTTTGTAAATTCTGGTTATTAGCCCTTTGTCAGTTGTATAGCTTGTGAATATTTTCTTCCATTATGTAGGTTGTCTATTTGCTCTGTTGATTGTTTCCTTGGCTGTGCAAAGCTTTTTAATTTAATCAATTCCTGTTTATTTATTTTTGTTGTTGCTGTGATTGCCATTGGGGCCTTCTTCATAAATTCTTTCCCTAGGCCAATATCTAAAACAGTTTTTCCAACATTTTCTTCTAGAATTCTTATGGTTTCATGCCTTACATTTAAATCCTTTATCCATCGTGAATTAATTTTTGTTAGCGGCGAGAGATATGGATCCTGTTTCATTCTTCTGCATGTGACTATCCAGTTGTCCCAGCACCATTTATTGAATAGGGATTCTTTTCCCTAGTGTATATTGTTGTCTGCTTTGTCAAAGATCAGTTGGCTATATGTAGATGATTTTACATCCGGGTTCTCTGTTCTGTTCCAATGGTCTATTTCTCTATTCTTTTGCCAATACCTGCTGTTTTGGTTACCATAGACTTGTAGTATAGTTTGAAATCTGGTAATGTGATGTGCTATGATTTGTTCCTTTTGCTTAAGATTGCTTTGGTTATTTGGGCTCTTTTCTGGTTCCAAATGAAGTGTAGAATTATTTTTTTCTAGATCTGTAAAATATAATGTTGATATTTTGAAGGGGATTGCATTGAATTTATAAATCACTTTAGGTAGTATGGACATTTTAACAATGTTGATTCTACTAATCCATGAGCATATGTTTTTCCACTTGTTTATATCATCTTTCCTCAGTGTTTCTTAGTTCTCTTTTTTAGAGATCTTTCACCTCCTTAGTTAAGTATATTCCTAGGCATTATATTTTCTTTCTAGCAATTGTGACTGGTATTGAGTCTTTGATTTGACTCTCAGTTTGACTGTTATTGGTATATAGGAATACTACTGATTTGTGTACATTGATTTTGTAACCTGAGACTTTGCTGAATTTATTTATCAATTTCAGGAGTCTCTTGGTAGAGTCTTTGGGGTTTTCTAGATATAAGATCACATCATCTGCAAAAAGCAATAGTTTGACCTTCTCTTTACTGATTTGGATACCCTTAATTTCTTTCTCTTGCCTGATTGCTGTGGCTAGGACTTCCAGCACTATGTTGAATAGAAGTGGTGACAGTGAGCATCCCTGTCTTGTTGCAGTTCTTAGGGGGAATGCTTTTAACCTTTTCCATTCAGTTTGAAGCTGCCTGTTGGTTTGTCATATATGGCTCTTATAATTTTGAGATATGTTCCTTCTATGCCTAGTTTGTTAAAGGTTTTTATCATGAAAGGATGCTGAATTTTGTTGAATACTTTTTCTGCATCTATTGAGATATCAAGTGATCTTTGTTTTTGCTTCTGTTTATGTGGTGAATCACATTTATTGATTTATGTGTGTTAAACCATCCTTGCATCCGTAGGATGAAGCCCACTTGGTCATAGTGGGTAATTTTTTTGATGCACTGTTAAATTCGGTGGGCAAAAGACACAAACAGAAGCTTCTCAAAAGAAGATAGACAAATGGCCAGTAAACATATGAAAAAAGGTTCAATGTCACTAATCATCAGGGCAATGCAAATTAAAACCACAGTGAAACATCACCTTGCCCCAGTTAGAATGGCTCTTATTAAAAAGTCCAAAACCAATAGATGTTGGTATGTATACAGAGAGAAAGGAACACTTATACACTGTTGGTGAGACTGCAAATTAATACAACCTCTATGGAAAACAATGAGGAGATTGCTCAAAGAACTAAAAGTAGACCTACAATTTGACCCAACAATCCCACCATTGGGTATTTACCCAAAGGAAAAGAAGTGATTTTATCAAAAAGACACCTGCATTCAAATGTTTATTGCAGCACAATTCACAATTGCAAAGGTGTGGAATCAACCCAAGTTGCCATCAATTCATGAGTGGATTAACAAAATGTGGTATATGTATACCATGGAATACTACTCAGCCATGAGGAAGGATGACTTAATGCCTTTTGCAACAATTTGGATGGAAGTGGAGACCACTATTCTAAGGGAAATATCTAAAGAATGGAAAAACAAAAACCACATGTACTCACTATTAAATTGGAACTAACTAAGGCCAGGTGCAGTGGCTCACACCTGTAATCCTAGCACTCTGGGAGGCTGAGGCGGGCAGATTGTTTGAGCTCAGGAGTTTGAAACCAGCCTGAGCAAGAGCGAGACCCCATCTCTACTGAAAATAGAAAGAAATTAATCGGACAACTAAAAATATATAGAAAAAATTAGCCGGGCATGGTGGCGCCTGCCTGTAGTCCCAGCTACTCGGGAGGCTGAGGCAGAAGGATTGCTTTAGCCCAGGAGTTTGAGATTGCTGTGAGCTAGCCTGATGCCACGGCACTCTAGCCTGGGCAACAGAGTGAGACTCTGTCTCAAAAAATAAAAAAAATAAAAATAAATAAATAAATTGGAACTGATAAGCACATGTGTACATAGACGGAAATAAAACTCATTGAATTCCAAGCAGGGAGGAGCGCGGAGGAGGGGATATGTGAAAAACTACCTAATAGGTACAATGAACACTATATAGGTGATGGGCACACTTTGAACCCTGACTCAAGCATTACAAAAATGATCCATGTAACCAGAAACATTTGTACCCCCATAATACTTTGAAATATAAAAAGAAAAATCTGGGTTTTCTCATTAGCTGTGCTGCCTTAGACAAGCTAATTAACTTCTCTGAGGCTTTATTTTTCCAGTTGTTAATAATACCTATCTCATAAGGTTATTATAAATATTAAATAAGATCATATGGGTAAAGTTCCTTACATCATTTATGGCTTATAGTTGGCATTCAAATTAGTTATTGTTATAATCGATTTCATTAGCATATAATTGGTTCCAGCCTCCCTTTTCTCCCCATTCTAATACTTTTGACATAGTAATGCCAAATTAATTTTTATATATCTATATTTTTTAATTCACATAACTTCTCTAAGCTGATAGCTTTGGAAATCCCCCTTTATCTAACAAACTAAATGCAGGCCCTAATTGCACATCAATCAAGATCCTCCATCCTATCTTCTACTATTCTCAACTCAATCTGTTTCCCACACTGACTGGACCACTGACTCTTCTATAAGCACACTATGCTCTTTTCTCTTTTGCATTTCTTTGCTCACTCTTTTATCTCTATATTCCTAACAAATTTCGACCCATTAGGATCTTAAATGAGTAAATAAATGTAAGATTCGTAAAATAGTGCCTGGCATGTCGTAACTGTTCCTCAGTAAGCATCAGCTGCTGTTATTGCCACTCTGTGTCTATGAAATGCAGTGCATGAAGGTGGGGGGGAGGAGAAGGGGAAGGGGGAAAATTACATCAGATTGTTAAATCAGTAAGAATGAAAATCCTACCCATTCTGGGCTCTAGGAATATCAAGATGAGTAAGACATAACCATGGTCCTCAAGGGGCACAGTCTAGAGAGGAAACATACACATAAATGAGTTTGAGAATGCTATATATACACTATGTACAAAGGCATTTTGAAAGTCTTTCACAGGACCTGGCAAATTTGTCACACATAATAATTATAATATATCCTTTCAACTGTTGAGAGAAAATATCCTACTTATTCTACAAAGTCCATTTCAAACTCTTCTTCAGCCATGAAGCCTTTTCCCATTCTTCCCAAACATATGTGACGCTTCCACTCAAGTATATTGTACATCTCTTAGACCACTTACCACTTTTTACACACTTGCTTTATTCACCCTACTGAACTGTAAGCCTGAAGGTAAGCCTTGCTTACCTTTCTGATGGTAGAGTATATAGCACCATGCCTTGCACATCACAGGTGTTCAATAAATACTTTTAAAATGGATGGCATTACCTTCAATAGACTGCCCAATCATTTTATTTTATTTGGCTTTTGTGGTGAACATTAATTGTAAAAAAGCAATCGTCTTTTCTACAGGTTATCCATTCAATTGTTCTTTTCCATTAGTGTGGAATATTAATACTGGGCTGCATTTACTATAACATCAATTACAAGCATTGAAATATACCATTGTTTCTACCTTCTATATTTCTCTTCCATCAGTACTTCATAGGGTCTTACCCTGTCGCCCAAGCTGGAGTCCAGTGACATGACCATAGCTCACTATAGCTTCAAACTCCTGGGCTCCAGTGATCCTCCCACCTCACCTCCCAAGTAGCTGGGACTACAGGTGCATGCCACCATGCCCAGCTAATATTTTATTTTTTATTTTTGTAGAGACAGGGTCTCACTATGTTGCCCAGGCTGGTCTTGAACTCTTGGGCTCAAGCGGTCCTCCCACCTTGGCCTCCCAAAGTGCTGGGATTACAGGCATGAGCCACTGCACCTGGCCAAGATGCTACTTCATTTGAATGACTTTCTTGGTTTCTTAGTATTTATGAATTATGTTGTATAACTTGAGCAGGGCCTAAAGAGTGTGTTACCTGGGTTTACTCGTGATGTCTTATTTTTTGCTCTTTCTTTCTAATAACACCGTTTTCCATTTACTTTCTGTAGGTAAATGTGAATGTAAGGAACAGGTGTTAGGAAATGCCAAGGCATTCTGTGGAATGAAATATTCATATGGTGAGTCTGAAACCCTTGAATGCTTCTGAGAACTTATTCACACTAAGTACAGAGAGTTTTTAAGGAAATGGGAGGTCTGGCTGATGACATTCTCAATAAATTAAAGCATTAGTCTTATATAACAATACTAAACACAATATTCTGGTCTTAAGCTAGATTTTCCTAATGTAGATGGTGTTGAATGTCTTCAGAAGGACAAGATGCTTATAGAGCAAAGGCAGTGCTATTGTACTATAAGAAAAGAGGCAAAAAGCAAAAAGAAAAAGTCATGACACATAATCCTTTCTCACAGATGCTTCTTGCCTTATTCATCTAAAAGGGAAGTCTCTAGCCATTTAAATGATTCCTGTGTTCGTTTGTCATGTGGTAATACTAAGCAGAAATCAGCTTAAGGCAGTATTTCACAATGGTTAAGAGCACAAGCTTTGGACTCAGAACTACATGGGTTTGATCTCTGACTTACTGGGTGGGCAACTTAACCTCTCCAAACTTGTTTTCTCATTTGTAAAATAGGGATAATGCTGCTTCCCTCATTAAATGAGATTTTTGAAAAACATGCAGCACATTACCTAGCACATACTAGATGCTCAGTAAATGGTAGGGAGGAGGAAGAAGATGTATATTTGTGAGGCTCTGAGACTAGCTGTCCACCTGGGTCTCTTCCCCACCCTCTCAGCATACTCCAGTCTCCTCTACCTTTCAAATACCAGCAAAATACATCATCTAGAAAAATGAAAATGGCACTGCCCTAAGTAAAGACTGTGACTATCTTCAAATTCTAAATGGCTTTATATTTACTATCAAATATATTAAGATACCTTATCTTGTGACCATTTTCTTGACTAGTGTCTGAGGCTTTTTATTGCTCCATAATTTACATAGCCTAAAATATGCATCACAATGAAGAGAAAATTTTAAGTCATGATTTATGAAACCAAGTATTTAGGTTCTTGATAACATTGTATTTCATCTCATAAAAGATTAAAAAGAAAATGGCAAAAACCTTATAAATCTTATCTAAAATTACATGCACACTTCCCTCTATTTACCCAACTTGGCTAAATAATAGAAGAAAACTTTTGAAATGTATAGTGCCCGGTAAAGGTAAGGCAGTTTAGAGGAAGTGGCATTTACTATCGAAAGCAAAAACATGATAATTTAGTCCAAAGTTGATTAGTTCAGTGAAAAAATATCAACTGGTTCTCATTATCATGTAGATTTGGGTAGCTCTCTGAATTTACAAACAATCTTTTTATACAACTGTATTAATTTTTTACTTGAAAGAACTTGAATGTTCTTAATGATGTAATGAAATGCCCTGGCCTTATTAAGTACAATACTCCTACAGACTTCGAAAAAAATTGGGCTTTCCCCTCCCCATTCTCTGGCTTTATGGAAACAAACACTTCATTTATTTGTTTATTCCTATAGCAAATATTTATTGAGTGACAGTGAACAGAGAAGGTCCCTGTTCTCTTTGAGCATACAGTCTAGTGGAATGATAGTGACCATTTACCATACATCAGCCATGTGCCAGGCACTCTGCTACACACCCTTCATGCATTTATCTCATCAGAGTTCTAGTCCAAACTCTACCTCTAACCACCCAGTTATGCAAACTTGAGCATTTCACTTAAATTCTTTAAATTTGCTTCCTTATACATAAAGCAAGACTAGATGGGCTCTTAAGACCCCTTGAAGGACTGAAATTTGATGATCCAATAAAGACAGCTATCTGACAACTATATTCTCAGAGCATAAGACCCAGCCAAGATAGGGTTATCTCATTACACACAATCTTCCATCAAGATGTAGGTGAGCTAGTAAGAACTCTCCTAATAACATAGACTGTTGCATCCCAGTGTTCTTTGGGTTTACTTTCTTCCCCCACCCTAACTTATTCTATAACTTACTCCCCAGCACATCCATTTTGTAGATAGAAGAGCATAATAGAATCCTGAGTCATACAGAATACTGGCACCCCACCATCGTAGACAGACAGCTTCCCTAACCCCACTCAGCTTGCATTTTACACCAGGGGAAGAATATTAAGTCATCCATAATATTATTTGATCTCTTTAGAATATGTAAAATACATTCTGGCAGTAACATTTTGCTCTCTGTCATAACATTATACACAGTCAGCCATAACAGTAAAATATAGTCAGAATTTAAATAAAAGCCAAGATAAGTCTACTTTCTATGTTTCCTCTTTCTATTTAGATTTGATAGCTGAATGTATTAATATTTAAGATTATAATTGCAGTAGGCAAATAGTTGATATTCTCTTAGCATAGTGATTTGAGAGGGACTAGCAGGTGAGATTGCCTAAGAAAGAAGAGTATAGCTAATGTAGATAAATGAGATGAAACTAGTGCAAAAATGAATGAGCCTAATGATTTTTAAAGCAAATTTCCACATTCTCATCATCCATTCACCTTTCCATTATATTATGAAATGCATATTTAAGTTGTTCAAAATTCAAAAGATAATATGAATAATACGAAATTTCATGCATTTTGACTTCTATGTTGTTACAGTGCTAAAAATAAAGATTTTATCAGCTCATGATAAGGGTTCTCATGCAGAGGTCAATGTGAAGATTAAAAAAGTCTTAAAATCTACCAAATTGAAGATTTTACGAGGAAAGCGAACATTATATCCAGAATCATGGACTAACAGAGGCTGCACTTGTCCCATCCTCAATCCTGGTGAGTTTCCTATCTTAAAACCTACCTTGTCTCTACTGATTTGCTGCTTGCCTTACATTCTCTGAACTACAACCTAAATAAACTCAGCAAGAGCATCTCTCCTTTTCACCATCTGAATTCTGGGGAAAATCCAAATAGAATTCTTAGAATTCACATCAAAAAATTATTTCTCTTCCATGTGCTCTATAAAAGTAAAATATTCTAAAATCCAGCAATATAATATTTTCTGTCCTAAAAGAGAGGACTCAGATTGGTTCCAGGTGCCAGTTGCATAGAAAGTACTTTCATGAATTTATATGCCACTTACTCTGTATCTGAAAGCTAGGTCCTATTATGGCAGAACCTGTTTCCAAAGGAAGTTCAAATGTAAAATTCCATCTGTGCAAATAATATTGAATTGATTTTTACTATTGCATGAGAAGCATGTGTTTCTCCTGGATAGAAAACAACTCTCAAGTTCTCATCATCTTGTTTTTCATTAAATGATCATTCTGGTCTCAAATTAGAAACAGCAGAAATAAACAAAACAAAAACTGTAGAATTTTAGAGAAACTTGGAATGGAGGGAAATTTGATTTGCACCTTAAAATGTCAGAAGTAGAGACTAGCAAGTAAGCACAGGGGTTCTTGCCTCTAAACTCTACAAGTATACTCTTCATCTTGTGTCATAGGCTATTATTTCTCTGTCTCATTAAATTTGAGGATGGAATTTACGTTTTTGATCATAGTCTCTTCAGTACCTACCATACAGTAGCACATACCATACAGTGCTGGATATATATCAGTACCCAGATAATAGTAACATAGTACTCAGATAGTAAATTCTAGTAAAACAAATAATAATTCTAAAAACTCCTCTGTATTTCCTTGTTTATGTAGTTATCTGTGTGTTATTGGCACTGATGAAACAGGTGCAAAATTTATATTCTGTATCTAATTCCTTCCTCACATAAGTCCAGGAAACCACATTTATGTTAATAATAAGTGTTTTGTGGTCTTTGATTAATAAATTTGAGATAAACAGATAACTGGAGGGCAGGGAGAACTAAAGTAGCAATAAAATATCTCCTCAGTCTAAATGATCTAAACAGTGATACAGAACTTTTGATTCTATCTGACTGCTGGCCAATTTCTCATACCCTATTCTACCCCTTCAATAATTTATTTAAATTAATTTAAACTTTAAGGAAAATAGAAGACATTTTAAATTATAAAAAAAATAAATTAATATAGTTCCGAAGAACAAATTGAAATAATAAGAACCTTAGATTTTGAATACAGGAAACTAAAAAATCATTAATTTAAGTTCTGTTTCCCAAGGATTTGTGCTTAGGGGCTCTTCTTACAAGCACTTTTCTACTATCTTGGCAAAAGAAAAAAAAGTCTGCCCAGTGTTTTAGGAAGACATTAAAAACAAAAGCTTTGACCATCTGAACCGCCCTCCAGGAAGTGAACTATACTTCCTAATCAGGCTTTGCCAGAGTCAAAGAATCAACTGAGTTCATCACAATTGAAAACATAAACACAATTATTCAAAGAATTCTTGAAAACATGTTTACTTGCTTTGAAGAAAAGACTGGAACCTACCAAAGCAAAACCAGACATTCTTTCATTTCACTTTGTTTTTCCATTTTTACAAGTTCAATAACTACAGCCAAAGAAAGCTGATAAGAAAATTCTGAAACCTTACACGCCAACTTGCTTCCTTTGCTACCTTCGAAAGGAGCAATCTAATTTGGGTATCCCTGTGAATTCATTCATTCTTAATTCATGTATACATTTACTCATTCATCAGTCATCTACTTTAGAATACCAAGAGTAGCAGTAAAGTATTATATTTTCTTTTACTATGGATACAAAATAAACTTTGTTCCCTCAAACACATAACATAGTAGATGTCAAAAGCATAGAGAAAGGAAAACAAAATGTAAATGATAATAAGAGATGTAAAAGATAACATTGTAAAAGATAACATTGTTTTGCATGTTAATTTTTGGTATGATGCTGCTCCATAGTTTATGTTTTTGTTCAGTCTCATTTTTATAGGTTTAATTTATATTTACACTTTAAATTAATGGTCAATTCCTGTAGTATTTTTTCTATTTGTAGTTACAAAGTAAATTCACTTAAAATACTAGACTTAACCCTTAAGTGTCTTAAAAAATGTCTATTGTGTTTTTTGTGAGTTTTTTTTTTTTTTTTTTTTGAGACAGAGTCTCACTCTGTCTCCCAGGCTAGAGTGCAGTGGCATCATCATAGCTCACTGCAGCCTCCAATTCTTGGGCTCAAGCGATCCTCCTGCCTCAGCCTCCTGAGTATCTGGGGCTGCAGGTGCATGCCAACACACCATGCTAATTTTATTTTTTGTAGAGACAGAGTCTTGCTATTGCCCAGGCTGGTCTCAAACTCCTGGGCTCAAGGAATTCTCCTGCCTCAGCCTCCCAAAGTGTTAGGATTACAGGCGTGAACCACTGTACCCGGCCTGTTTATTGTGTTTTTAAGTGAGTATTTTATTATTTTTGACATTATACAAACAATATCAAGACTATTATATTTTAAACTAGTTAGTTAATGAAAATATTGGGACTCTTTTTTCTGCAGAAGCTAAGGTTACCTTTTAAAGAATTTAAGTGCCTTATCATCCATTTTACATTATGCTCCTCAGTGTTTGAAACCTTTCTGTCATTATTTTCCTTTTTCTCTTTTTTTGAAAACACCATGATAGCCATTTTCAAGTATAGGATTGGTTTTTTTAATAATCTTTTAAATAATTTTTCATTACTATGTAAGACATGCATGTACATTATAGAAATCTAGGGAAAATTTTTAAATTTCATATTTCTATCTCCCAGAGATCATCTCTGTCAATAGCTTAATGAAAATCCTTTGAAATCTTTCTCTATGTGTGTAGATATTGTATTTTTTTAACCAAAATGAAGTCATGGTGTATGCTCCATTCTGTAACCTGCTTTATTAAGTTAATCAGCTTTATCTTCAATTTCAGTTTGTTTTCATATTATCTAATAATACTCAGGCCATATTCCTATTTCCCAACTAATCCCAAAATATCCTTTAGAGCTGATCTGTCCTTGCCATCATTCAATCCAGGATCATACATTATATCTAGTTTTTCAGTCCCTATCTCTCTAGTACAGTTCCTTTTTTATGACTTATTGAAGAAACCAGGTCAAGTGTCCTGTAGACTATCTGACCTTCTACGCTTGTCTGGTTGGTTCCTTGTGGTGGTGTTTAGCTTGTTCCTCTATCTCCTATATCCCTTGTAATCTCCAAAGAAAAGCTTGATTGATTCAAAATAAACATTTTGGCTAGAATGCATTATAGATATTGTTGTATAATTCATGTTGAATCACATCAGAACATATATAGTACCTGGATGACCTATCATTGGTGTCACTTTGGATTACAATGATGACAGTCTGATCCCTCCATTGGCAATTTTGTTTTACCTTTTGAGACAAGAAAGGAATGCATAATGTAAATTATGGCATTATACAAACATCCAGTTTTCCATTAACCATTCATTTAATGTTTGTATCACCAATTGATAATCCCTTCCTGAGTCAATAATTTCATTGGCATTTGAGAAATGATGTTTTTCTAATTCTGTCTAATTCTCTTCATTTATTAGCCGACATTCTTCTGTATGAGGACTTTCTCTCCCAAGCTGGGCATTTAGGTTACCATGAAATACAATTCTTATTGTAAAGGCAGGATAAATACTAAGTTCTTTCTCTTTAATTTCTAATTTTCAAAGCAAGAAATGGTTTTAATAGCTGCCTCTAAAAAAGACAAATTAATTTTTCTCTGGTTTTCTCTTTTTTTAGTATCACTTTGAAATTATGGATTTTCATTAATTTAATGTGTTTCCATACACACAATTATTATGTTTCTTGGTGCTCAAATAACCTCTTCCTGCTAGTTGCTGTGTCCTTTTGAAAAGACTCACATTAATCTCTGAAAGCTTCCTTTTAGCACATTAAGATATCCCATGCTCACCTTCCTGCCCTGGACTTGGAATAAGTCAATCTCCAACAAGCCTCATTTTTTGTTTGTTTGTTTTTATTGAGACATGTTATCAAAGCCTACAGTATGTTAGTTATAGCTGCTCATTACTACTAGGATGACATTTTTTCTAGATCATTTCAGTGAATGAACAAGAAATGAATCAATCTAAACCGTGAGTTAAGTTGATATTTATAATTGAATTTTAACATCTAGTGTTTTCACTTAATTTGATTTTTTTATCTTATATTGGAAAGTTTTATTTTATAAATATAATTATTTGTTCTATCCTATAATTTTTTAAAAATTATTTCCAAATACAAAAATTGATATTACAAAGATTTACTGAGGGAGGTTATCATATTTCTTTTTATTAATGTGTACTTAATAAGACTGTCCTTTCATTTCTTATGTATATTAGCCAAAATTTTTTATTTGAAGGCTGAAAAATTAGAATTACAAGGTCAGCACTAGATCTGGTCAAGTCTCATCATCTATTTAGTTTTTTCAGCATATGACAAACAAACCACCTATATTCCAAAAACACATTGACTTTGTATAGGAAATATGTGTTATTTTGTATTATATAGTCCACAGCTTTCTTCCAATATGTTTTCCTAAATTGTTGTTTGACTTTTATAAAATCCTCCTTAATATACACTACCATTCACAGTGAGTGTCAAAGTAATACTGATGTATAGCAGTATGGCAAGTCCCCTGAGAACTCTCACTTCTTTACCATAGAGGGTGGTATACTACAAGGCAAAGGTTCTCGAATCAGACAGACCTAAGTTTGAGTGAGGGTGCTGCTATTTACAGGGAGACACTGAACAAGTTTCTTAACCTTGCTGAGCCTCAGTTTCTTCATTTGTAAAATAAGAAGAAAAAAATACCTACTTTACAGGTTTATTTTCAAGACTAAATGAGGTAGTACGTGTAAAGCACTTAACACATAGTAAATGTTTACTAAATGGCAGCTCTTGTTTGTCTTTTACTCCCTATTTCAACCATGAATGTATAAATCTACTGGAGTCACATCTCTCCCTTCAATAAAGTATGACACTCTATAGCCCCTAATTTTGTTCTCTTTTAGGTTTGGAATACCTTGTAGCAGGACATGAGGATGTAAGAACAGGCAAACTAGTCGTGAATATGAAAAGTTTTGTCCAGCACTGGAAACCATCTCTTGGAAGAAAAGTCATGGATATTTTAAAAAGAGAGTGCAAGTAGCAATAAAGATGTATAGCACATAATGGCATTTCTCTATGTGCAAAACACAGACTTAATGGAAAGGAGACCTCAAAAATGAAACTGGAATTTTTTAAAGTGCCAAAATGTACAGAAATGTTCCAATGCATGGGCCTTGTCTAACTTATCTCTTCTGGGCCCATATTTAAATATAGTTTTATTTCATTAAGAGGAATGAAAAACCCTACGCAGATGTCTGTTTTCTATGAGACTGATTCTGAAAATTCGTTAACTATTAAGAATATTTTAATAGCAGCATGATATTTAGCAGTAATCCGTTAAGGGCAGTGCCTCTTAACAAGGACTCCTTCCAGCTTCAATTATGTTACTTACATTTGATGCTACTTAAAGTAATTAATGAGATTTTAAGAAATCCCCAACACTACTATCAGGAAAGGTGTTTCTTAAAAAGAGCCTTCTCTTGTGTGTTATGTATGAACTTTGGTCTGTGGGGTGTTAAATGGAACCTCTCCACATGTATATAGTATTTCCTTGTATAAAGCACTTTACTACCTACCACTTGGCGTAGTGAAAGTTCGGAGACTGCGGTTGACAGAAAGAAAAGAAAAAGCTGTGTAAGAAGACCTACTGAAACAGAAGCACTACCACTACATGTGCACAAAAGTGACCATACAAAGGAAGTTGTGCTATTTAACTCTGAACACTTGGAGAAACTATGTGAAGATGCAACCTAAAAGGAGAGTATGTTAGCATGAAGTCTCAGCTTCGGGCTAGAGGTTAGATTCCAGGATACCAGCCATGATGAAACTTTTTTAAAAACTAAACAAGAAGAGACTTTAAAATAAGATAAAGAAATCATAAGTGTAGAAATATGCTTGGATAAAGGGGAAATGGACTTTAAATTTTAAAAAGCTCATTTATTTGCAATGCACTTGTATACACTTAAAAAATTATTGTAGACACAGAATTTGTTATATTTTTGTGTTTAGTATTTAAACCTGAACATCAAAACAGTTTTCTTCCTTGTCTTTCTTAACAGTATATGGTCACTATATTTGCCCACTTTTTAACACAATGTATGTGATAGTTCACCAAATTATAGTTTTTCATTATTATTCCTCTTCTTTACCCACGTATAACCACTAAATATACAGTTTCTTCTGTACTTGAATATACAAAACATGAACACAGTGCCATATAATTAACTTCACATACAGAACATATTCTTTTCCTGAGGTCCTGTGGACTTGCAAAAATATATATATATTGCTTTGTTAATTTGTTTTTATATTTCATATGTGTAATAAAGGAATACAATCTCCTGATTTTTGTCTCATTTCTTGATCAACTCTTTCAATAATGCTAAAGATTACCTTCCCATAATGAGGGAACTTAAATCTAATTCCTTAAATTAAGAAAATCAAACAAGAGCTTGGTATTTCTATTGTATTACTCTGGAATTTAGAAATGGAGTGGAAGCTAATTCAGATGTCTTTAGCTTTTGTAGACTTCGGACATGAACTTTTTCATTGGGCGCACTGCAACTTTTATATTACATTTACTTTTTAACAAATTTTAAAAGTCATAAAAGTTTGTTGTTGAAAATACAAAAAAAGCATAATGGGAAAAAACACTTACACTCCAAGCATTCTGAGATAACAGCTATTTGAATTTTAGTGACTAGGCTGTAAACCGTTCTCTATGCATATACATAACTGGAATTGTACTAAACATACTCTTATGAAATCTGCTTTTTCACCTATAGTATGCCTCTCATCTTCTTACCTATTCTATCTTATCTAGGCAGATGGAATACTATCTAGTAGGGTTATCATTTACAAGCAACTTATAAAACACGTTGGTAAGAAAATATTTTAAATACATCAAATATAGGATTTTCCATTTCATTTTATTTAAAATAATTATAACCCATTAAAAAAAGTAGAAATAATGACTTTTAAAAAAAAAGAATATAAAGATATCTACAAAACATCATTAAGTGAAAAAAAATTGCAGAAAAATATATAATTAGCCCCTACTCTAAAAACACATTTATTATATATATAGTGTTTTAAAAGTACTGAAAGATAGATTATAGCAGTATTTCAAAGAAGAAGGAAGATTTTTCCTTTTTATTTTACATATATCTATATTGTATGTAAAATACAATACAGATCTTTCAATGATCATGTACTACTTTTGTAATTTATTTTTTAAACAATTAAAATTTAATCAATTGTTTTTAAAGTATATTCAAGTAAAATCAGAAATAAAAGTTTAATTTCATCTAGTTTACCAAACTGTTGGGCCCCAATATGTCTTCCCATCCTCTTTGACTAGAATCTAATAGGTCCCTGTTAGAATCATTTCTTAATGTCTTGATTCTCAAATCACTTACAGCTCTTAAAAATGCAGTTTTAAATTTTCTATGAGCATCATTTGGCTTCCAAAGTGGAAAACAAAAAAGAAGAAAGAAAAAAGAAAAGAAAGAAACCCCGTGTTCTCCATTTGTAAAAGTAAACAAGAAAATGGAGCTCGAGCTAGCCTCCTCATGACTGCATTCCCATCCCATCATCCCATCATTCCATCATACTACCACCCTGCTATATGCACGTTCTCCTTAGCCTTTTTCAAAATAACCACCTCGGTACCAAGGCAACAGAGTCAAATAAAACTTCCATCTATGGCTTCATAGGAGCCTTAATACTTCCTTCAAGAGTTACTGGGAAAGTGTCTGTCCCAGAACTCCATTTACCGCTGGGCTTTATTAGTCAGCAGATGAGTTTCATAATCTCCACATACCTATCTGCGTAATTTGCCTGAGGTCAACAGAGTCTTGCCCTGTTCTTACATCATTTTCCCTGTAGAGGAATGTTACTAATATGTAGAATTTGATGCAATGGAAATTCTCAATAATAGGATAATCTTTTAATAGTGTCCACTAAGTAAGGTCAAATCTATGGGGATGTGACCATGAGACAAAGTGTCCATCTGGCTATATTAAACAGAGAGCAAGGCCTATTATGGGTAAACATTGTTCTTGGGGACACTTTGGGTTCTCGCAAAACAAATCCTTTTCTAAATGATCACGGACTTAACAGCTCTGAAGGGTGGGAAAAAGAACCTTGAAAATGTCTGTGCTAGCCATCCCTCTGCCACTGCCCTGGAATGCCTCAGAACAAGAGTGAGTACCGCCTGGCCCCCAGAGTGTTGTCAGAGGCCTCAGGACTGAATTGCTTTTGTGCTCATTGTTTCAATGATAAGCAGTTCCCTAACCTAACTTTATCAAAGAGCCAAAGTTACTCACGATTTATTTCCCACAGTTTGGAAGGAAAATACTTATGAATAACCTCAAATTTACAAGGGAGATTGGTATGATAAAAATGGAATAGAAGCAAAGGGGTGTGCCTTACATAACTGATGGTTTGTTGTTGTTTTTTTTTTAAAGTCTCTTAGAGAATGATTTGTCTAAAAATACTTTTTAAAAAATGATGCTCTAATCCCTGCATTCCTACACTTTCGCTAAAGGAATTTAAACATTTCTCTACTTTTTTAGGATTACTAATTATGTTTGAGATCTGCAATTTTTTAAAGGAAAAATTCCCAGATTTATTATGAGTCAGCTCATATATGCTGGATAACTAAAAACGCAGAATATTAGTCACAAGAAAGAAAGAAATTATGCACTAGACCAAATAGATATTTCCAAAATGTGAGATGTGTGTTCTGTTAAGAGAGGATTTTAGTACATGCTGATTACACCTCTAATGTCCTTAATATGTAGTCACAGGTGGGGGACATTGCTCCAAACTGTGATCATTAGTAATGAATTGATTTATAAATCCAAGACTATCCAAGATTTATTAGAAATGATCAAATCATAATGTGTTCATCTGAACAAGAGGGAACAGCACCAAAGAACCTTGCTTGCCAGAAAGAAAAACTACCACTGTCAGCAAATTTTCAGTTATCAGTTAAATGGTCTGTCCAGAAATTCCCTAGACACCTCCCTCTCAGCCAGGACACTACCAAGGGTTTCCAACTTGGCAAATAAAAAATAAGAAAGATAATATCAACAATAGCAAACAATAACTAAGAGTTTATTACAAACTAGGCACTATTTTAAGTGCTTTACATGTATTATTATTCTATCCTTCTAAGCGCCTCTGGGGTGAATGCTGATATTATTTCCATTTCCCAGATGAAGAAACTGAGGCACAGGGAGACTAACTAAAGTGTTCAAGTATACTCAGTTAATAACTGTAAAGCCTGGATTTGAACCCAAGCATTCTAACTCACAAAGTTCATATTTCAGATGCTAAAAAGGGATTCTGGCATTCACAAAGGAGTTCATGTCAGGTGATGTCAGGTGATGCCAACTGCACCATTTTCCTCACTGGTAGTTTCTTTTCAATCACAGTTGAGGGAAGAGAATGAAGGTCAGCGTTTCTCCCAGTTTCCTTCTTCACACTCCAAATGGTAATGTATTCCATTATTGCACTCTGTGATTGCATCATTTTCTACTCTCTTTCCTATGGTTACAGTGCCCTTAGAGTAACGCTGCTTACCATAATTTATACTAAGAGGAAATGGTCAGAGTCCCTTTTTAACCTTTGCTCTGTTCCTCTTGGTCTGGTTTTCTGAGGTCCATTTGGGCAGAAGATCTGCTTTTGTATTTATTAATAATGATCCCGAATGAGCTACTGTGAAATTCGACAGCATTTCAAATCCATTCACTCAGCTCTGACTTTTGCTGTGTAGAGAAATTCTGCTAGCAAGATGAATGAGAAGGAATCACAGCAGAAAGAGACAAGGAAACAGGAAAAAAATCGAGAATGTGGGCACTTTGTCAACCAAATGGGGAAGGGGAGGAAGAGGCAGGAAAAGGATAAAAATATAAGAGACTAAAGGAAAGCAACAGCTAGAAAACGAACCAGTTGGTTTGTTCTAGTAAGAATGTGAAAAATATTTCAAAGTAGCATATACTCAGTCAACCAACTCTTCCATTGCTAGACACCATGATTTATGTAACGTATTTCTGAATATCTGTTACCACATTTTTCCATCTAATTCTCTTGCTGTTAGTTGTGTTTGAATCAGAGCCAGAAAAGGTATAGAACATAAAATAATACAGAAACCTTAGGTAATGGTAATTAGGAAATTAGGAAACCAATTAGTTTTACCACATACCAAAACTGAATTTTTAATTTACCTTTTACAGACTAGTCAACAAAATATCAAGTATCATTAAGCATTGCCTAAAAGTCTTTTTCAATATACCTGCTCATCATAATGGTTATCACTTTTGCCCTTATTATGTGCCAGGTGCTCTGATAAACTTTACAGGGGTTTTCTCCTCATATAATAGCCCTATAAAGTCAGTAACATTAGGCCAAAACCAAGGGCCAGAGTGGTCAAATAACTTGCCCAAGGTCACAAAGCAAGTAAGCAGCAAAGCTAGGAT
Organism: Propithecus coquereli; assembly: GCF_000956105.1. NCBI lineage: Eukaryota > Metazoa > Chordata > Mammalia > Primates > Indriidae > Propithecus > Propithecus coquereli. The sequence goes on from NW_012154729.1 coordinate 4,747,750, forward strand.
TTGAACTCTGGTTTACCTGCCTTTAGAAGCTATACTTTTAACCTCTATGCTCTATTAAAGCCTTTAAATCAATGATTCTCAAATAGTATGCATAAAAACCGCAGACAGGTTTTCATAGCACAGAGTCCCAGGCCTCTACCTCAGAGTGCTGTTTCCAAAGTTCTGGGTGGGGATCAGGGAGGGACATGTTAATAAGCACCAGTGGCAACGCAGATGCATGGCCTATAGACAAGACTCTGAGAAACACTGCTCTGGACACTCTTACAGAATAGTTGTGACAAAGTCATTGAATCATTCATTAGTTCTATTTCTGCAAATGTATCTCCCTCTGGTCATAAATCTACTTGGCCTTCATCACAAATGTTAGTTTATGTATAACAGAATCATTAGTCCTGTTATGGTTACCCAAAAACTAAGATAGTGGAAAAAGGGAATTGAAAGGCTATCCCTCCAGTAATTAAGTACCCTCACTTCCTAAACTGGCCTTAAACAGAATTGTGAAATATCTAAAATTGTCTTTGCTTTCTCAACTCCTCAATCTACTTTGGGCAATCTCCTCCCAGGTGCCCATCCACTTCATACTGCTCAGAGTCCACACAAAGATGTTGCACAAGACTCTAAACTCCCAGCTTTCCCTCTAACCTTAAACAGTATACTTTTTTTTTCTTTTTTTTTTAGCGACAGGATCTTGCTCTATTGCCCAGGCTGGACTGCAGTGGTGCGATTGCAGCCTCAAAATCCTGGGCTCAAGCAATCCTCCCACCTCAGCCTCTGGAGCAGCTGGGACTATAGGAGTATGCCAGCACACCTGGGTAATTCTTTTATTTTTATTATTTTTTATTTTTTGTAGAGAAGGGTCTCGCTACATTGCCCAGGCTGTTAAACAGTACACTTATTCATCAAGACGTTACTCTTGACCAAGAGATTGATAGATAAGATAAAATAAATCATTCCAATGAGATAATTTCATGTTTTTCTACTTCTCAATTTGCCCCTAACATAATGCTTTATTGACCAAAAGAAGCCATGCATGTCTGCAGAAAACTTTTAATGAGTTATTCTAATCATGGGAATTTCAGGCACTGGTGGCAGGCCAGTGGAGGAGATATTTTTGGTCAGATGTATCTTTCAATGCCTCATAAATCAGGCTGCCTAGGCAGCTTCCTAATTTCCCTGTAGGCAATGCCAGTCCTGCACACAAGCTCAATTGCACCCCCTCAGAGGCTTAAGAAATGAGGAGAAAGTTGAACAAGAAGTGACACTGGGAAAGGAAAGCATAGGGGGGTGGCCTAACTTACCCTCTCTCAGAAATGAGGATTCAAGCCACAGATAAAATAATCAGAATCCACACAGACTCTACACTTTTCTTTCCCATTCCTGTGAATGAGAAATAAAATCCAAGATAACATTTTTTTTAATAGGTATGGGGGAAAACATCAATGTACACAACTTACATCACAGCAAATAGAATTCTTTAACATTGGAAACAGTCCTATGACACATTAACACTCCCCGCCTGATACAGGGAGACTTGCCCTACAGTGACCTTTAGCCACCTAGAGAGCTTTTGATAACAACTGAGAGTACACAACTGGATATTTTTATCAGCACATTCTCTGCCTCTGATAAATGTTATATGAAACAGTTAGAAGCAAAAATACAGTGAATACATTTTTCAAACAGTATTTATAAGTACACTTAATTTGCATGCCTCCAAATTTTATAGATTTTACCAAATGCCTCAGGAAAGATGAAGTTTCACTTGCCCTAGATATTATCCTACTAGCACTGGGCGAAGGCAACTTGAGAAGTAGTGTTTAAAGCTTCATATCAGCCATAGTTGATTTTCCAGGCCTCAACATCTTTATGAAATGTGTTTTCCTTTTTTAAACACAAAATAACACACATGAAAAAACAAAACAATAAATACCCTACAACATGAAGAGTGATCTATAAATAAATAAAACCTATAAATAAATAAATTTATAATCTATAAATTTTTGTGACAATAAATAGATGCTTACCCTTTCTAACTCTCCTATTGAGTAGGTAGTCCATCGTGTAAATTGCTTAGTAGGTTGATGAGATTTAGGGAAGGTAGGGTTAGGACAAGCATTTTGGCAGTGCCAAACACCATCATAATCATTATCTCAATTAATCCTCAGAACAGCCTTTTAAAATAGGCATTATTATCTCAATTTTACAGATGAGGAAGATGAGATTAAGAGAAGTAAAGTAACTTGCCCAAGGCCAGACAGTCAGCAATTAGCAGAGCCAAGTATTCAAAACTGGGGTCTATCTGTTTAATTCCAAATCCTATGCTCCTTCAACTACATCATGCCGCTTTCAAGCTCTGGGCCCTCTTCTCAGCATCATTTGTTGGACTGTAGATCTTCGTTCATTGATTTAGCATATTTTTTTCTGACTCTCCTATGGCGTAGGCCCAGTTCTAGCTCTGGGGATACAGCAGTGAACACCACAAAATCCCTACTGTACATTCTACTGGGGGAGGTCCTTTAGGAAATAGCTCTAATAATAATCCCTGCTCTTTCTCCACATTGTAGAGCTTATTTATGGAGCTCTCGATGCTCTAAATGAATTAAGAGAAATATTCTTTTTCTATTACTAAAGGGAAAATTCAATACAAGAAATCCTATCTTCTTGATTGTATTAAACACTGTATTTCCCCCCAGCACCCTCCCCCCCGATGATTGGAAAGCAATAAATGACTAAATCCTCCAGAGTGGAAAGCTGTTATAGTTGGATGATGGCCACAAAGCAGGAGTCTTTGAGTTAGGCTTAATGTCTGGAGGGAAGCAGCAGAATTCTTCCTCCCACCGCCCATTATGGAGCTGACAGGGTCTTGCTCTGTGCCCTAATCATTAATTTTCCTGTTGGCTTTAAAAATTTACAACAACTCTGTCTGACACCCATGTGTGAGAAAGTTAGAGTTTGCTGCTGGCCCAAGCCATGGAGCATGGCTGGCTTCACTCCTCACATGCCTGCTGGAAGTTCATCTGCTCCCGTCATGGTAGCTCGGGAAGATTCACTTGCCTCTGTGAGAAATAACAGTGACTATAATGGAAAAAAATAAATGCTAGGCATTCTTTCAAGCCGTTGGGAAGTTCCAGCACATTCCAGCTGCGAAAGAATTCAAGTCCCTCCACTCATGTCAAAGCTCAGCGCCATCCATGTGTGCTTTGTACATTTAATAGACAAAAGCCTAGTAATTAACTCTATAAATTCTCTCCCTGCCTTATTTATCATGAACTGCAAGCTGATTCTATAGAAAGGTCAACCTGGGATTGAGTGAATTATCCTCAGGCTTTGGGCAATAACAGATTTCAAAGGTTTAAAGAGTCTCAACATTAAATGTTACTATTCCAGAACACCGACCCAATCATTTGTGACCTAGAGATTTTGCAGAATATTTTATTCCGTAAGCCTCAGAAATCCACATCCATGACTACTTATGGCTGTCATAAAGACAAGTCTTCACTCCTCTCCGGTCCAGAAAGCCAAATATTCTTTTGCATCTTTTTCTAGGCCCAACTGCATCCTCCAAATCACCTGTTTGAATCTCCCTTGCAAATCTCAAACTTACCTATGATTCTATTTAAGAAAACTCACTTCCTGCTTAATTCCTAACTCTTCTTTGGCTATTTCTTCCTCTATAAAGGAAGGGAGAAGAATAAAAAGAAAAGCAAAAGAAGTTGCTCCAATTTTTCTTAAGGCAAAGAAAATCAAAACACCCATCATTAAGAAGTGTCCCTGAGCAGGTTCAACTGGTACAAATTTTGGCTACTGTTCCTAGAAGTCAAAAGTGCTGACCTTGATAACATGGCAGGGATAATTATTACACTCTACCACAAGAAAGGCCCTTTCTTTACTGTGCCACAGATTTAGCATTTATTTCCTTCCATATAGAATGCATATGTCCTCGTTCCAATAGTTTGGAATGAAGAATTAAGGGATGGAAGAGGAGGGAAGACGAATACAATTCAAACACAAACTGATAGAGGTCTGACTGGGGAGATAATACAAACAAGCAATACTATGTTGCCCTGGGAGAAGTGCTATTAATCAGCTACAAACAAGTGCAAAGAAGTTCTGAACAAGAGGCTGTGGAAAACACTACAGAGAAAAGGATTTGAATTTGGTCTATCATCAACTTCTCAGCTTTCGGATCTCACTAGGAGGAAGGGCTAGAACTCCATATCATGGTGTAGAACAACGGTGATAACTCAGATGCCTAGACTCTCCTGAAATCCAAATTCTGTTTTCACTGAGATCTGCTTCACATATGCTATCTTTATAATTTGCTGCTAACCTCTGAGGCAGGTGCTATTATTATTCCCATTTTACACATGAGGAAGAGAAAGCTCAAGTAAGTAACTAGACCATTGTATACAGACAGTGACAGATCCAAGTGCAAGCCCGGGTCTGAACCCCAGAGTCTGTGCTTCAGGTCATCATACTAAAGCACTTCTTCCTTAGCACACGCTTCCTCAGTCTGCAGAGGCAGCCAACGACTCTGGTTCCCCCTGAATCTCTCTCTTCCTCCTGGGACTCTGGATCACTTGCTAGAAAGACTCAGGAATTGAGGCCTGAGACCATAAGCCAGTTAACTCTGCCTGCAGCTAACCACCACGATCCACAGAAACTTCATCATCTCCATCATCTCTTCTCCCTGCCAGGGCTGAGAAATGTTGAGTGTCCTTCAATCTTTAAACAAAATTGCTGAGCGTAGGAAATGCTGTCATCATGCCTCTGTTACCTGATAGTATACCCTATGGAACAGGCATGGGTGGCACTCTGACCACTTGAAAAGGAAATCAAACATCTCAGATAGCAAGGATAGTAGGTAACGATTTGTGATAATATATTTATTTTCATAAATCGTCTATTCTCTTCCATTAGATTTTATAAGCTCTTTGAGGGCAGGGATCCCCTTTGCTTTGTTCACACTGAATCTCCTGCACAAATCATAATGCCTGGCATATTGTGGGTACTCAAAAAATATTTGCCAAATGAATAATTAGATGATATCCCCAGATTAGAAAAGCATACCCAACGACTCCCTTTTCTTTATTTATTCAATCATTTAACAAGCATTTATAAAACAGTTGATGCAAAAAAAAAAAAATGGTCTTAGTGGAGTGGTTAAGTACACACAATCTAGACCCAGATCATCTGGGTTCAAGTATTAGTTCTTCCACTTACCAGCTGCTGAGCTAGCCAACTAACCTTTCTGTATTTTAGTTTCCCAGTCTGCAAAGTAGAGAAAATAATAGTGCCTACCTCACAGGGTTGGTGTGAGGATGAAGTGGACTAATACAGGTAAAGTATTTGAAACAGTGCCTGGCAATCCTATGTGACGATGATGATGTATGTGCCAGGCTGGTCGGGGCACTGGGAATACAGGAGTGAAGAGGTCAGACAGCTCCCTACATGCATGCAACTCACATTGTAGTAGGAGAAACAAACAATAAAGCTACAAACAAATCGGTAAAATAATTTCAAATAGTTTTAAACACCATGAAGGAAATAATGTTTTGCTGCTGTGGAGAAACCGACACTGAGGCGGAATTTAGCACGCAAAATGTTTATCAAGGAGGGTCTTTGGAATCAACAGGAATGGAAGAGAGAAAGCACTGGAAGTGGGCAAAAAAAGAAGACGAGCTGCAAAGTAGGCCGAGCAATAGTCTCAGCCAACCCCATGAGGAATGCAGAAGTGGAATGACCCTTCAAGGTCGTCCCAAGTTGGACTGAGGTAGACAGGCCCTTATATACACCACTGGATGTGGGCCACCCTTGGAAGGGACATGGCCTTGGGAAAGTCAGCTCTCTGCAGCTGAAGCAATCCCCAAAGGGGCTGACAGCTGGAGACAGTCTGGCAACAGTGCTCCCAGCAGCTGGGGCAGCCAGGCCTCTATCAAAGGGGTATGACACTGCTTGCATTCTACCTAGAAAATATGATAGTGGGCATGGATAGCTACCTAAAATTAAGTGGTCATCGAATGCCTCTCTGCGAAGGTAATATTTAAGCTGATAACTATATGGTGAGAAGGCAGGAGCCATGTAAATAAAAGGGAGAAATTCTTATTAAAGGGAATAGCAAGTGCAACGTCCCCTGGGTCAGAACAAGTCAGGAGTGTTTGAAGCGCAGAGAGCAAGAAGACCAGGGAGGCCAAAGTGTGGTATAAGATGAAGTATGAAGAGACCAGCAGGGACCAGAACATGAGAACCTTGTGGGAGTTTGGATTTTGTTCTAGGAAATGATAAATAGCAATGGGAGGGAAGTGGTATGATCTGATTTACTTTGTTAAAAGAGCCCTCTAGGCCATGCACAATGGCTCAAGCCTGTAATCCCAGCACTTTGGGAGGCCAAAGCTGGAGGATTGCTTGAGGCCAGGAGTTCAAGACCAGCCTGAGCAACATAGTGAGAACCGTCTCTACAAAAAATAGAAAAATTAGCCGAGGAGATGGAATGCACCCTGTAGTCCCAGCTACTTGGGAGGTTGAGGCAGGAGGATCACTGAACCCAGAGTTTGAGATTTGATGCCATTGCACTCTAGCCCAGGCAACAGAGTGAGACTCTGTCTCCAAAACCAAATACATAATACAAGATCCCTCCAGCTGGATGGACTGAAGAAAGGACCAAAATAAAAGCAGAAAGGCCAATTAAAAGGTCACTGAAATTTTCCAAACAAGAGATGGTATGTGGATGAAGACGGAGAAAAGTGGCTATATTCATATGCAGTGCTCTGTAGAAAAACCCACAGGGCTTGCTGATCAATTAAATGTAGAAGATGAAGGAAAATAGAAGCAAGAATGACTCCTAGTTTTTTAGCCTGAACAACTAGAAGGATGATGGTATAATTTACTTAGATGGGAAAGAGCAGATTTAGGGATGAAAATAAAGAATTCCATCACGTATTGTTTGGGTTTGAGATGACTGTGAGCCATTGAGTGGAGATGCCAAGTGCTCAGCTGGATATACAAATCTAGAGCACAAAAGAAGCAAGGTCAAAGCCTAGAGATCTATATTTGGGAGCCACAAGTAAACAGATTCTACATTGGTTTGCTCTTGCCACATAACCATTCCCAACACTCAGTGGCATAAAACAACACTTTAGTTTCACTCACATTGCAGATTGGCCAGGGTTCAAGTTAGGCGTCTCTGATTCTGTCTGCAGATCTGTGGGTCAGGTGGGCAGTTCTACTCTATACATCTCTCATCCTCCTGGGACCAGTAGGCCAGCCAGGCAATGGCAATAGCAGAGGCTCAGGAGGGCAACGGGAAGCATGCAAGACCTTAAGAAAGACCCCAGGCTCATGATATACCTTTACTTCTGACAATATGTCATTGCCCAAAGCAAGTTACATGTCAAAGTTCCAAGTCAAGGGCAGGAGAAGTATATTCTGCCCGAGATGACACCCTGGATGCCGGAGGTGGGAGAGGGGATAAAATTGGGATCAATAATATACAACAGATGAGATGACCCAGGATAAGACTGTAAGTAAAAAAAGAACTGAGCCTTGGACAATCCCTAAGGTACCTCAGCACTTGACAGTCAACTAGAAGAGGAAAAAACAGCAAGGATTTAGAAAAAGCTGCAAGCGTAGTTGGAAAATAATTAAGAGAACATGAGAGAAATAAGAAAGAGCGATATTTCAAGAAGGAGACTGTCAAATGTTGCTGAGATGTTAAACATGATATGAGCAGAGAAGTGACTACTATATGTGGCAACCTGGTCTACCAATCCAGGTTTTCTATGACAGGACAATAGGACAGGTGAGAGAATAAGACCTACCCTCCCATCCTGGGTTCTCAGCAGGAAAGCAAATTCTGTTTGGACAATAAAAAAAGACCACTCTGTCTGGAATAGTAGGATTAGGAAGGAGAGCATTTGATCATAAGGTTGGAAAGGTTAAGGCCAGATTGTTGAAGCTCTTAGATACCTGGCTAAGGAGTTGGAACTTGGTCCTTTAAGCAACAGGGAGTCATCCAGACTTGTTAAAGCAGGAGTGATATATATACTGAGTTGTGTTTTAGGAAGAAAAATCTAACTGCAGTATAAATGGATTTGAGAGAGAAGAGACGGGTGGCAAAAAAGGCCAGTTATTTGGTACTGTTAGTCAAACCTCTTGTCCAGATCTTAACCTCTCAAGAGGGCCTTGGATTCTCTTACACTAAGTTCCTATTTCTGGTAGGTGTTGACATCTATCTTGCCTGCTTCCTCCTTGCCTGGCTGACCTAGATTGATTCATAACTTTCTAATCCTGACCAGTCTGCCTCCATCTTCCATCTCAGCACTCATTCATTTTAGGAGAAGTGGAAGTATCATCTTTCCTTTTGTGTCCATGTAGGAAACACCTCTACCAGTGGGCTGCAGATGGTCATAAGGGAACCACAGTCTGGCTGGTTAAACCAGGTTCACAGTTCCAGGCTGCTGCTCAGATGTGTCCCCCAGTCCCTGCGGCTCTCCTTCCCTGGTCCAATCCCTGTCCATTCTCCCAAACTCCTTGCAGCACACTAAAGACTGCCGGAGCTCAGAGCATGGTCACAGCAACTTACATGCTGGCATAAACTCTATTCCCCCTCCTCTTGTCCTCCTCCCCTTGGGTGTTGCATCGGAGGGATTTTCCGCCTTGTGCAAATGCTGGTCCTATCTAAAGTCTCACTTGGCCCCTCTAGTGACTCATAGCAGGAAGTTGAGGCAGGGAGGGGGTGTGAACAAGCACTGATCCTGAAAAGCAGTCACTATATCTGTGTGGCTCAATCTGCTCCATTTTCCAAGAAGCCTAAAAGCAAAATACACCAACAGATGTCTCACATAATGAAATATTCGTAGTACATAATAATTTGGCTTGGAAAATTTTTCCTACATTCTCACGCCTGGGCTTCCAGCATATCTATGGAAAGATGAACAGGTGTTGTTTCTAAAACACAAGGATTACTTGAAATGAGCTATAGTTAAAATAGAGAAGTCATTATTGGATCTGTGCTAAGATTTTCCTTGTTGATTTTTATAGGGCCATGATGTTTTTCCATTACGCATACATCTTCAGTTGCTATGCATGGTATTTTCCTGTTGTCTGCTAGCCAGATATTCTTTAGCTGACTGCTTCTAGTGGGAAATGGAGAAAATCATAAAACTGGAAATTAGGAAGTAATGACCTTGGTTTTCAAATCACGAAAGAGAATCTAGAAACAAATATTCTGCTTTAACCCCGGTTTACACTGTTACGAAAGGATTGGATTTGGAAAACTGGAAACTACTAACTCTTCTGTGTCATTGCCATCTATAAAAATTTGTTTCCCTGAACTCAGTGGTACCTCTTTTCCAAGGCTGCTCACTGGGAAGTCTTTTCCCACGTAAAGGGACACGTGAACTCTCTCGCATTCCACCAGTGCCAGGTTCTAGTCGCATCCTTTGCTACGGAATCTTTTTGTGATTTCTGCCTCAAGCAGTAACTATGCGACCTGCCTGATAGAGCCACTCTGAGATGCCTTGTTCTTGCATTACATTGGGCCTCTGCAGAAACAGCTTTAACTTCAGACTCTGCTCTCAGACGATTTCATTATTTGATTTATTTAAGAGTTTGTGATAACCAGACTGTGTTACTGTGGCCAGACAAGTCCAGTCTCTCTAGCCTGATGCTCCGTGCTGCCCCGCTCAGCCACGCCTCCCCCTAGCGGCACAGCTCTTATGTACTTGGATGTCCCTTGTTGCCCTGGGACTTAGGTACCAATATCTTAGAGTTACCCTGCAATACCTTTGTCAAAGGGTAGTTCATGGCTGTTTGTCCACTGAGTCTCTACACTGCTGGCATAGACTATATTTCATAGATCTTTCCAAAAAACCTTTTTTAACTAAACTTGAGTAAGGCCCTAAAACATTATAGTAGGGGAAGCTAGCCAAAGGAGCATACCATAGTCACACTCAAAACTGTCCTTTGGGTCTCCGAGGTAGAACATGGGCCCACTGACTCTCTTGTAGCCGCATGTCCTTGACTGTGTCCTTGGCCCTTCCTACATGACTCCCATCCCTACTATCAACTCCAGATGAAACAGGGATGTATTAGCAAAACCAGCCTTGAGTGTCTCTCAGTTCCCCCCACATAGATCTACCATACTCTGGGTTATATTGGAAAAGGAATACAGTCCAGGACTAGAGCCTGTGGAAGGGTCAAGCCGCTTCAAATATTTACTGAGCATCTTCTTTATGCCCAACACCAAGGAGTTCCTGGCACTCAGCTATCATCACTAGTTTTAACAGGAATCCCTGAAAGGGCGATTGCGCCACATGCTCTTCACAGCCCTCACTGCCCTCTGGCGCAATACTGGGTGGCTGTGGACCTCGAACGGGGCAAGCCTGGGCCACAGATGGACCTGAGGCAGACGCAGGGCAGCTGATTCCTCCATTCTTCCTCTGTTCTCCAAAAAGCTCAGAATAAACAATACCTCCGTGGTTATGGCCATTATTCTGTGCTTACCTTCTTTCCTTCATTACCTCATGTCTGTTGCTTGGACTATAAACACAGACCACCTGCCAAGACAGAGAGGAAAGCCACGAGGAAACCCAGCTCCAGTGCCAGACCCACCTTGGTGCCTTTGGACTGCTCCTATGTTTGTTTAAAGATGGCAGGAAAAGGGTGCACAAATGGCTCGGTGCTCATTTGCTCGCTGGTCTGTTAGGTATTAAACCCCAGAAACTAGGACAGGTTTGAGTCTCCCTTTCCATAGCCAACTACTAGAACATTAACCTCCAGTTGAACACCCAATGAGTATGTGCCTCCTTTCCTCTACTTCTTCTTCCTTCTTTTTTCTTCCCAAGATCCTGCAAGCTAAACACCATAACATAATAAGCAAGAAGTATATGTTGCAGAGATTTCTCACATTTGTGGTTCCACTTATAAGAAAAAAAAAGAATTGTTGATTATCTTAACCTGCGTATAACTTATAGGACAAAAAGATTTCTGTCAAATAATCCTCCCTTAATAAATTCCCTTTGCCATTGTAAACTAAGACATGACCTTCAAGCATTAATACCCAGACAATACAACATTTGTGTGTTATTTAATTAGCTTATTGCTTTTGTTAATGTACATTCCTGTGGTTACACCACTTTCCACTCAAGCCTGAAAAAAATACTACATGGGATTAAAAAAATTTTTTTACCCATATATCCATATTTTTGTTCCATTAAAAAAATTTTTTTTAAGCTCCTAGCCAGGATCTCTTAATGTTTTGAGGTTATCTCATAACAATAGCTAATTTATTAAGTCCTAGAAAATTATGACAACAAGTCTTTGTGCAAACGTTTGGCATACTGGAGATTCTGAGTTTAAAAAAGGGAGAGAATGTGACAGATCCAGCAGTGACCACTGTCATTTTGGTACAATCTAATCCCCATTATGAAGGGATTTTTATCAAATTTGGAAGTGATTGTCTGGCAGCATAAAGAACAGTGGAAAAACTAATTCAATAAATCAGAGAGGTTATTCTATGTCATCTACATGCTCAGACAAGAGAGAGAAAGAGAAAATGCTGGCTTTAATAAATCCTTAGTTTCCAGCCAAAGGCCTTTCAGAGCTCTTGGCTACGTGATCAGATGTCTAGAATTGTGAAAGCAAAGAAAGTTTATGGAGCTGAGGGAAACTTGTAATTTACCTTAAAAAGTAGGTTTGAACTGGATAACTTGTTCCATATTCTACATAATGATCTGATAATTATGTAATTATCTAATAATTATTATCTCCATTTTCATATGACAAAACTAAGACTAAAGAGAGTTGAGAAACTTGCTCACAGTCAAGCAGCTAGGAAATAATGGATTCAGAATGCAAATCTTTCCACAATGCCCACATCATAGAGGGGACTGCAAACCTTTATCAGCGATTCCATTTTAGTCCCATAGATTGCCCAGTCTGGGCATGACATATGTGTGTAACCAGGTGATTCATATCACTGCACTGATGAGGTCAAGAGTCATTCAGTAATTCAACAAATCTTATTGAGCAACACCCATGTGCCAGGCACTGTTCTAGGTGCTAGGGATACAGCAGTGAATAAACAGAAAAAGCCCCCATCCTCCCTGAACTTACATTCTATTGAAGGGAAATAGATAAACAAATAAGTACATAATAATGCTGGGTAGTGATAAGTGCCATGAAAAAAATAAAGAAAGGTATGAGGGGAAAAAAAAGAAAACTTTGGTCAGAGTGCTATTTTATATAGATGGTCAGGGAAGTCCTCTCTGATTAAGAAGACATTTGAGCAAAGACTGAGGAAATGAGGGGAGGGAGAAGAAATCGAACAATGCAATATCTGGGGAAAGAACATTTCAGGCAGGGGCAACACCAAGTGAAGGGCCTACACAGGATGCTCTGTACATTTAAGGGAAAGTACTTAAGAGGCCAGCAAGGGGGAAGTAGTAAGAGATGAGGGGGAATGATGAGGCAGGGACAGAGGGGAACGTGTAGACTCTAAATATTCTGAATTTTGCTCTATGAGAGATGGAAAGTCTTTGGAAGGTTTTCAGCAGAGGAGTGACACACTCTCGTTTACATTTTAAAAGAATCATTTTAATCATCGAGTTGACTTGGCTGCCACTAGTTAGCAAGGCCCCAAACTACAAATAGAATGAGAGGGAGAAAGGTAGTACAAAGAGTGTGGGTTTGGGAATTAGACAGATCTGTGTCCAAATCTCAGGCTTTGTTACCTGCTAGCCCTATTAACTTTGCACTAGTCACCGTAATCTCCTGGAACCTCAGTGTTCTCAATTGCAAAAGGAAAATAATAAACCTCCTCTACAGAGTTATTAATTAAATATTTGTAAAGCACCTGAAATACAGTGGCTAGCACTAAAAAAAAAGAAACTAGAAATAACCAGCCATTGTAGTCATTTAATTTACTGATTAACTTTTGAATTCCTTTATCATTATTAAAAGTAATATAGGGCAGTGGTTCACGCCTATACTCCTAACATTTTGGGAGGCCATGTCAGGAGCATCACTTGAGCCCAGCAGTTCAAGACTGGCCTGGGTAACATAGCAAGACCCTGTCTCTACAATTTTTTTTTTTTAATTAGCCAGATCATGGTGGTGCGGAACTATAGTCCTAGCTACTTGGGAGACTGAGGCAGGAGGATCACTTGAGCCCAGGAGTTAGAAGCAGCAGTGAACCATGATCAGGCCACTGCACTCTAGCCTGGGCATCAGAGTGACACCTTGTCTCTAAAAATATAAATAAATAAATAAATAAATAAATAAATAAATAAATAAATAATAAAAACAGTATTGGCAAGACCTGGATTAGATAATGTTTCTTCTCTGCTACTAGAATAATAAGAGCAATTAATGGTGAGAAAAAATTAAGGATGTGCTCTTTCTCTCTCATAAAAACCAATACTTCTCTAGAAAGGTCACAGAAAAAAAACCAAAACAATTTTTTAAAAACCAAAAAAACTGTATTTTGGGAAATTTTCAAGCATATACAAAATTAAAACAAGTAATCTAATGAATCTCAATTCACTGTACATAGTTTCTTTCTTTTTTTTCTTTTCTTTTTTTTTTTTTTTTTGAGACAGAGCCTCACTCTGTTGACCGGGCTAAAGTGCCGTGGCATCAGCCTAGTTCACAGCAACCTCAAACTCCTGGGCTCAAGCGAGTAGCTGGGACGATAGGCATGCACCACCATATCTGATTAATTCTTTCTATTTTTAATAGAGACGGGGGTCTCACTCTTGCTCAGGCTGGTCTCGAACTCCTGAGCTCAAGGGATCCTCCTGTCTCTGCCTCCCAGAGTGTTAGAATTATAGGTGTGAGCCACCACACCTGGCCTCACAGTTTCAATAATTAGCACGTATCTAATCTTATTTTATCTTAGTTTTAGGAAATATTTTAAAGTAAATACCAAATATATTATCATTTCAACTATAAATACTTCAGAATCTATACAGAACTTTGTTAACATTACTCCAAATAATGATCATATCTAACAAAACTAACAATCATTTCTTAATATCATCTAGTTAGTACCCAGTCCATGTGCAAATTTCCCAATTGTCTCAAAAGTATCTTTTTACAATTATTTTGCTCAAATTAGGATCTAAACCAGGTCCATAAATTGCAGTTAGCTGATAGGGCTTTCAAGTCTGTAACAATTTGTTTCCTCTCCCTCCTCTTCTTCCTCCTCCTCCTCCTCCTCCTCCTCTTCCTCCTCTGCTTCTCCTTCTCTCCCACCCCCACTCATGCCTTCTGTTTTTGAACAGAAGGATGTGGTCTATTAATGAAGGTCAGTATAGGTCCCCTCTATATGCAAAGGACATCAAATATACATACTGTACTGTGCATACTCTTCAAGTACTTTCAGAGAGGAGAGGAATGTTTTTGTTCCCAAGAGAGGAGATTAACACTATCAACTCCTATAGAGAAAAGGTCACTTAACATAGTGAGGAGATGTCCAAGAGCAGACTTAGACTCTTTAAGGTGGGCATAAAGGGCTGTCATGGAAACGGACCATATGCCCTGAGGTGTTTCTTGCAGTCCTAGAATTCTCTGGGACCTATCATTAGATATGTATTTAGATGATCACCACAGAATAATGACCAACAGAATTTCCTGTTTTCTGTTTAAGAGGAATCAGAAATTTTTCCCTGTTGTTAAGAAATGACAAGAGTATTTCCCGTCCTAGAGAAAAGGGGGTAAATCAGTTATTACTATGGAAGGCCTATACTACCCTTAGCACTGATGGCCTAATTGGGTTGGGTTAGCTAAATTCAACTCTGAAGTCATAGCTAGAGCTTGTTAGCTTTCATGAATTCTTTCAGGTAATTCTTAGAACAAGCCCCAAAAGAATTAGTAGAATACTGATACATTCTGAATGAGCAGAAATGGTTTTTTGAGATGAAAAAAAAGAAAGCCACGTGAAAGTAGTTCCTTTTGATTCCATACTATGGTATGAGTATGTTCTGCCAAAGGATTACTTGTGGAAGTAACTACCAAGGAGCTAAACTTTCAAGATCTTGTCCAAGAAGTGACTTCTGGAAGCAAGTCAAAAATTCAAATTTAGATATTGGTTCCCATACACTTTATTTAACTATCAAATACAAAATTCCTTTGCAGACTTTAATAAAAGACCAAAATTAGAAATGAAGTGTTTGTATTCATTGCAAATTATTTTGGACTTGGGGATCCTTTTGAAATGCCCATGTGAGTCAACAAGGGGTAGGAGTTGGAAAAAGAAAGCATGGTCTCCCACTCATAGCTAGTTTTGGCTCTGGTAATCAGGGAAACACAAGAGGCAGCCAAGTATGGACTGGCAGCTCCAACTCGCTTGTTTTGTTATTTTGTCTCTCACTCTGTAGTCAACCTTCCTTTGGCATTCATTAGGGTGTGACCTAGCACTAGGCCCACTGTGTTCTGAGGATAATAATTCTTCTTCGAAACATAAAGCCAGGAGTCTGGTTGAACACTGACATTCACTTTTAATTAAGATGGATAATTCAGAAAGACGGTATTGTTGGCAAACAAATCACAGAAAGGAGATCAGTGGTCCACAGGACACCAGGCAGAATGGTGGAGAGAAAAGGGAATGACAGGAGAAGACAATAGGAGAAAGAAAGAATTGTTGGGTTTTGTTTTTTAATATCTCAAATATCTGATGAAAGGAAAAGAGGAGAAAGGAAAAGAAAGGGAAGGAAAAGAAATTATAGTTATAGCTTTGGGTTCAAAGCATGTTTTTTAAAGTTGGCTAAAGCACACGTAGGACTGTGGGGGAGAAGTTCAAGTCTACTCCATGCTGGCTGATTGGAGAAAAGCAGGGAGGTCAAGGGTGGCCCAGTATGTGCTTCATTGGGACTGACTGACCCCAGAGGAGTAAGGCACTGCCTTGGGAAAAGCCTTTCCTGTGAAAGCAAAGCCTGGGCTGTACCCCTGGGGCCTAGTCTTTTGGATGCAAGGAAGGCTTTCCCAGCCTATTCAACCACTGAATTCTTCTGTAGCTAAGCACCCTAGAGAGGAGGGAGGGCCTATCACATAGCTGAAGTTGTAAAGAAGACAAATCTCACCTGGGAAGGAAGAAAGCAAGAAGTGTCTACAGACAGAGGGCATGAGAGAGGGCCACAGCTCTCCATTCAAGAATATTATCTCCTTGTTTCCTATTAATATATTTTTCCTACCTCTGGTAATTAAGTTTCTGACAATAAAACACACGCTAGAGGCATTGTATACTATACAAGCCTTCCCATTTTTGGTTCAGTGCCCTGAATTACCTTACATTTGTTTATAATGACCCTACCCATATCTTTTTAGGCTCAGAATTTATAGAAAGCAGCAGAATTTTTCAATTCTTCCATTTTAAATTTCAATAGGAAGAATTTTAGGTAGATTTGACCAATATTCTAGTTTATAATAGTGGCTTTAAAGAAAAAATGAAAAGCAAACAGCTGATAAGGGCTGTTCCTGGGAAGAAAGCATAATGTACTGATTCCGTTTCTTTGAACTAGAATCAGTAAGACCAGTGGGAAAATACAGGGAGACAGGTTTCAACTCAGTACAAGGAAGAACTTTTTAGCGCTTTACCTAATCATGAAACATCCCAGATTGAATACACTCCTGTTAAGGAAATTGAATACAAGAGGTTTCCCACCTTTGCAGGTCTGATGATGCTTAGCATAAAAAATTTTGAGGGCTACTCAGGGGTAGTTATTTGTACTCTTAGAATCTATTAAGAACCATTATGACTAATGCCACATAACTGTACACTTAAAAAAGATTGAAATGATAAATTTTATATTATGTATATGTTACCACAATTTTAAAAATATGAATGTAGTAATGCTTTTTAAATAAACTTGTGTTTTATTTACTATAATAGCACTTACAGATATTAGGAAAATCATATTTGTTATTTCCTTTACTTGTTTTATTTATAGAATGCACCAAGGTAAGCACTGAAGGTACAAAGATGAGTAAAAATCAGTATAATGCCTGACCTCACAGAGCACATATATATGCAAGACATGTTATCTACTGAGTCTACAGTTGGTGCTCACATGCAGATTGGAGAACCCTGTCTCTAACTCCCCAGTTCCTCAGGAGTCCTCAGTCCACAGATTGAGAACCACTGGTGTAAAGCAATCTCCTCCTTCTTTAACAATCAAACCTTTACTGTATACGTTATATACAAAAACACAGGTCAGGAATGGCTACAGGTAATGTGGTAGTAACATGAAAAGTTTGGCCCATGCTGATTGGATCACAAGAAGACAGATTTAGCATCTTTTTTTCGTGGTCGCCCAATATCCCCTTAACCAGAAAATGAAGGTGATTGATACATGTTGATTTGTCATTCTAGGTCTGGACTTTTGCTTCTGTTGTTCAAAAAGAATAAAAAGAAAATCACATTTTCAAAAGTTCTTGGGAAGAGGAGTATTTAGGGGCATCTAAAACAGGACTGTGAACCACTGGTTTAAAATAAAGAGGTTTTGCTTTACTATAGCACTCAATTTTGGTGTTGTAAAAGAATAGTCAGATAGTTAACAATTTACCTGATATGCTGGGTGCCTGCCAAGGTACTTGCTGCTTACATTCTAAAATGTGTCCTGTTAGGGGGACAAATGAGAGGATTTCTCTATTTTGTATCTGTATTTCTTTTAAGAATACATGTTCTTTTAGGAAAAGGAGGGGGACAAGGAGCATCTTTTATATTCAGCTATACTATTTGACATCAGAGAGCCTCTGAATAATCAGATTTTTTTCTCCAGTTGGCCCCCAACTGAGCAGGCTGCAATCCCTTCCTACCTGGAACGCTGCAGGGGGTGGGACAAGTGAAGACATTACTGGACCATTTGCATTTAAAGAATTAATAAAAATTCCTCATTTGCCTGCAAGCTCCATGAAGTTTATAACCTTGACGCTTTATACCCCCCCATACTGGTTTCTCTCCTGGTATGACCAAACAAACCAACACAAATCTGTATTTTAAAGTATGCAATTAGTAATGTGCTACTGGACCGCACGCTGGAAGTATGCAGTTCCCTTGGCCACAGAATCTCACAAAAGGGAAACAAACAATACAGAACAATGAAAAGCATTCCCTGAGCTATATTAACCTTTAGGTCACCCATATTAATGACAGCTATTCCATGTGAACATTTCTTACTTCAAGCAAACAATCTGTTGAGGACAAAAAGGTCAAAACTGCCTTTGGGTTGACATAAAAGAACTTCTTTTTATTTATTTTTGCCTACACATGGACATTATTAGTGCTTCCTGGGAGCGATTTTCAAGGTTTAGTTTGCAAATCTACCTTAGGTTGCTCTGGGCTCCATCTCTACAGTAATACCTCTGAGCCCAGTCAACCCCTAAGGTTCTGTACCCTACTTGGGGCAACATGGAAGGAGGTAATTACCTGTTTCCAAGACGACTAGACCCCTAAGAATGGGCCCTGCCAGGGGAAAGTAATGGACTCCACCATCAACACCCTGCAGGTGTGGGAGACTCCTAGAGAGCACTAGGAAGGGAGTACCTGTGGAAAATTCAAGAATGTTTCCTGAGCCAAGGGACAGAGAGAGAGCCAGGCCCTGAGCCTGGCACTGAAGAAGACAGAGAGTGCAGGACACCGATTAGAGCTCCACAGCCCTGCCTCTCTTGTGCAACCTTAAAAAAGGAATTTCTTGGAAGGTAAGTGGAATCCAAACCAATGAGGCCGCTTAGGGATTTGGTAGAGACTCAAGCGCCCTCTAGAGGCGCCGCCGAGGTTTCCCGTCGCTGTGCTGCTTGAGGGTGTTGGAGGAGGGTCGGGAGGTGGGGTGGGCTAGTCACCAAACACACAAACAGGAGAAAGTCCCCAAGACCACCAGCACCACTGGCAGCTGCGGAGGAAGCCCTGGTTGATAAGAACGGTTCCCAAGAGCAGCAGTGTCTTCTCTTTCTGTTTGTCACTCTTGAGGGAAACTGAAGTCAGTCTTTACCTGCTACTTGACATCTGGAGCTGGAGTGGAGAAAGGTTAGTCTTTCCTTCTTTTGGAAGCCACTCTGCTCTTGAGTTCTTTTGTTCTAAATTGTCTGAATCCTTGACTAAAAAATTATTTATTCCCCTGGAAATCCTTGGCAGATTTCAATTTTGCCACCTTCCCAGAAACCTGTCTTGGGCTGCTGCCTCTCATGATGTCCTTAAACGAGTTAGCCACTCTGCGGAGCATGGCTTTCTTCAGCTCGGTCACCACTGCTCCCACGACTGTGGCTGTGGGGTGAGGCATCTCCCTACCCTTGGCCACACTTTTTAAGCACACAACAGGCCCTTGTAGTAATGTGTCACTGCAGAAGACCACCTGTAATAAGCTTCCACAAAGGTTCAAAAGTAACCACCTAGAAACAACATAAGACGATCTATCTCCTACAATGTGACTTAAGTGAATTAGAATTATCTGGGGTATTTGTTATAAAGAAGATTAAGGACTCCACTTAAGAATTAATTAGAATTTCTGGAAATGGGTCAGATATCTGTACATATGACAGACTCCCCAGGTAATATTTATGCACATTAACATTTGAATCACTGGCACAAGGAGAAATTTACAACCACTACAAGATGTGGCTCCTCTCAGAGCCTACAGGACCAGGTGCCAACACTGGGGACCCTCCATGCATAGATTTCAACCCGCATTCATGTGTCAAACATTGTCACACCTCCACCACTGGTAGTGTAACTGGCATGTCTATGCAGCACAGCCTACTCAGGCAAAATGCCAAAAGATCCAGTGAGAGAAGAGTTCTCCCCTTGTCCTCAGTCTAAGGCTCACCCAAGTCCTTATTTTCAGTCCCAGGAACTACTTCTTCCAAGATGACTTACCTGAGATTTCCCACTGTCATGATGGACATCAACCCACAAAGGTATGATCTTGCTCTGAAAGCCTCAAGAATAATCACTTTAATACGTTTCCAAAAGCCTGGGTCACTCTTTTCCTAAATAACATCACAGGTCAGGCATTAACAGTCCAAGCTGAGCTGCCTCAAATCTAATCCAGTTCTTTTTATAGTCTCTCCTCTGATGCAAAATAAAGATAATACTTTTATCCCTTTCGTGGAGTTCTCTTGATCCCAGCTTCGACTAGAATACAACAGAACTCCCTAAGAAAAAGCAATGGTAACAACAGAGTGTCTTGATCCATACCTAGGAAAGAGGCATTTTGAATTCTTTAATTATAAAATGCTATCAATTATCACCACCAATATAATGCAAGGGTTTTTTTCCCAAAAAAGAACAATACATTAGATGTACCTAAAAATGTTTTACTAATCAACAGCAGCACGTAATTTATCCATACAATTACATTCCACTTTATTATGCAGTGTTACAATCAAAGTTTGAGACTTCTCCTCTTCGTAAACTTCCAAATCACTTCTTACAGACAGCATGATGCATGGCATCAAGTGACAACACTCCATTTGGCATAAAACTTGCTGATCTTCTTCACCACTTTTGGGATTAACAGGATAATTCCAAGGCACATGAAAGAATACCAGGATGTTTTCTGCTTTCTGCATGTTTTTATTTTCTTAAATTACATATGACTGGAAGTGAGACAACTTTCTTTGAATGTTAGCTAGAGAACTTTGACATATATTAGTACCTGAATCTTTCATTATGTATAGATCAGTCATGCCAGTCTCTCCTGTATTGGTGTCTTATTCTGTTTGGTGTTGCTGTAACAGAATACCTAAGGCTGGGTAATTTATAAAGAAAAGAGGTTTATTTAGCTCATGGTTCTGCAGGCTAGGAAGTTCAAGGGCCCAGTCCTGGCTTTTGGTGGGGGATTTCGTGCTGCATCATAACATGGTAGAAAAGGTCAAAGGGGAAGCAAACAGGTGTGAAGAGGCAAAACCCAAGGGGTGTCATGGCGTTATAAGAACCCAACTCTCAAGGGAACTAATCCATTCCCACCAGAACTAATCCAGTCTTGCCAGAGTGAGAACTCACTCACTACTGTGAGAATGGCACCAAGTGATTTATGAAGGATCTTGCCTCATGATCCAAACACCTCCCACTAGGCCCCACCTCCCAACACCTCCACGTTGGAGATCAAATTTCAACATGAATTTTGGTGGGGACAAACAAACCATATCCAAACCATAGCATTTGGCAACTTCTACTTCCTTTAATTGCATTGCCAGGCCCATGACACATAATCCTATCACATGTGTCACAGTGACAAAATGAAGCAAAGTATTTGTGGTTGGCTCCCCTCTGGGGACCTATAAAGCATATAGCTTTTGCTAATCAAGAAAATATGGACAAGAAGCCAGTCTTCCAATGAAAAACTTTCATTGCCTTATGAGAAATTTATATCCCATAGCTCTATTTTCATAGCCCTTTTGAATATAAGGTAACTCTTCTTTTCAATGTTACATTAAAGTGTAATCTTTTTGAAATTAATTTTAAATGACACTAAGGGACCTAAATTTAAATTTAAATATTTATGATACTATGCAAACAACTCAGCCAAAGTGACAGTCAGATGAGAGAAATTTCAATACAGGGCTAAGTTTCCATGTACACAGAAAATGGTAACTATGCAAAAATTTCTTCTGATGCACAGCTCTGATGGGCAGCTGGCAATTTCAGAATCATTAAAATGTAAAAGAGAAAAAAATTTGCGAAGATACAATGCTGCCTGCACCATAAAGAACTTGTTTTTTTAACACACAGAAAATGTACCTCCTTGAAGCCAATGTTTCTCAAAAAAGTTTCACTTTACATTTGAATAATTAAAGGGATCCATCTTAATGTTCTTCTAAAACCTCAAAAAGTCTGTCTCAAGTGTATATGTAAGTCTTATGAGGCAGAATACTGCAGCATTGAAATGACAGTTTTTTCAACTTGTAACCAGCAGAATCTCAAAAATCACACGAGCAACCCAGTGCACTCAGACTCTCATTCTGAAAATCTTGTCTCATCTTTGCCATCAGTTTCTGATGTCGTGTCCTATTTCCTGGGCTTCTATACTTGTTTTTCCATTGGAAACTTTCCTGGCTGTTGACCTTTTGAATTTCGTCCATTCTTGACCTTTCCTTCTGTACAAAACTCCTCAAACTAAGTTCTTAGCTTTATTCCTTCAAATATTAATTGAACACCCCATTACATACCTTAAGCAAGAAAAACGAAGTTTAGCTTTTGACCTGTAATCACCAAAACTCCGTAAACTTGAAACAAAATGATAACAATTTGATTTCATATTCCATACTTAACCTCTCTGAGCATCAGTTCTCTTATTTATAACATGGGAGTAATATTCTTTACCCTACAAGGTTGTTGTGAGGACTAGATGAGATAATGTATATGAAACACCTCCCAGATAGTAAGTGCTTGATAATGATTCACTGGCCTATTATCTGGCCTGACTCATGTGGATCAGTTCCTGGTTCTTCCTTAAGGATGAGGTTTTTTAAAAAATAAGTGTTATCTTACTCCTTCCCTGTACTAGTCAATAAGCCATATTTGATAATGATTCAATTTTGGCTACAGCTCTTTTGTAGGGTATAGAATTGAGTGAGGCAATTGTTATTTAGATTCTATGGTTTCTAAGCAATAAGGAGAATAAAGAAGAATATGTCAAAATTGATAGAGAAGTATGTTGATATACATTTATAAGAAAAGCACAACATTATTTAATGACTGAAAATTATATTTTGCCACTTTGGTTGATTTGCTCCTTTATTTACTTTTTATGAGATATTTTGGAAATCTTTTCACCTTCAAACTGCTTCCCATTGCCTCAAGTTTAAGAGGTGAGTCGGTTTATTTATGGAAATTTGATAGCTGCTAGCAATATCATTATAAATTAGTAGTAAAGGATGTGCTATTCAATAAATGATGTTAGAATTAGTAGTCATATATCTATTAGTAGAAAAAAAAAACTTGGCTAGGTGCAGTGGTTCATGCCTTTAACACCAGCACTTTGGGAGGCCAAGGCAGGAGGATCACTTGAGGCCAGGAATTTAGACCAGCCTGGGCAAGATAGCAAGACCTCATCTCTACAAGAAAATATTTTTAAAAATTATCCAGGCATGGTGGTACGCAGCTGTAATCCTAGCTACTTGGGAAGCTAAGGCAGGAGGATCACTTGAGCCCAGGAATTTGAGGTTCTAGTGAGCTATGATCATGCCACTGCATTCCAGGCTGGATGACAGAGAGAGACCAGGTCTCAAAAAGAAAGAAAAAAAAAAAGAAAAGAAGGGGAGGGGAGGGGAGGGGGAGGATGAGGAGAGGAGGGAGAAAGAAAGAAAGAAGGAAAGAAGGAAGGAAGGAAAGAAAGAAAAAATAACTCATACTATACACACACACACACACACACACACACACACACACAGGAATCAATTCCAGGAAGTCTAAAGATTTAAGTATGAAAAGCAAAGCTTTAAAGCTCATAGAAAAAAAGGTAGCATTTAGAAGAATAAGAGATGTTAGAACTCACTAGTAATCAGACAAATATAAATTCAAGCAATGATGAGATACCATCATATTGGCAAAAATTAAGAAGTCTGATAATACCCAGTAATATCGAAGAGGTGGAAAAAATAGGAACTCATATACTATAATTTGTATAACCAATCAATTTGGCAATACAGTAGCTAACAAAGTTGAAGACACATTCCACTTCTTGGTTTATAACATAGAAAAGCTCTCACACATGTGTACAAAGAGACACATCAAGTAAAAACCCTAAATGTTCACTAACAGAAGGCAAATAAATAAATTATGGTATATTTAAACAGTGGAACAGTATACAGCAGTTTAAATAAATGTACTAAGGCTATAAGTATCAACATGAATAAATCTTTTGAAAGCATAAATCTTTTATGTTAAGCAAAAAAGAAAAGTAATTTGCAGACTATAGGTACAGTATAACATTTATATAGTTTTGAATTCAATAAACAATCCAACATATTATTTGTGGATACATAACCCATATAATAGAATAAAATAGGCATACAAAAACCCCAAACAAAACAAAAACCAGATATGAGAATGATAAACAGCAAATTCCTGATAGTGGTTATCACAGAAGGACTAAGGAGGGATACACAGGGTATTTCAACTGTGTCTTACTTTTTGGTACTCCTATTCAAAAAAGGAAGCAAAAAGATCTGAAAGAAATATGGTAAGATGCTAAGATTTGTTAAAACGGGGTAGTGGGCATATATTATTTGTCATATTATTTTCAATATTTTCCCTATATGCTTAAAGTATTTTATAATTTTTGAAGAAAAAAGAGTATACTACATTTTGGGCTAGTAAGAAGAGAACAGACTAACAGTAACTAACACAGGTTAATTGTTATCATGTTAGCTTTGTCTTCCACTATAGAGGAGAGTTACTCCAAATAGATACATGCTAATAAGCCAAAAGTTTTCTGTGACATAGTTACTTTTAAGTATCAGGATAATTTAGTAGATATCTTAAGCATATTGATCATTTCAACGGGGTTGAAGTGATAATGGGAAGTAATTTTCCATCATTTCCATTTAACAATGAAGCTTAAAATTGAGGACAATTAATAAAAGAAAACTTCATATTAGTTTTTCATTAAGAACATTCTTCTCATTTTGAAAACACTAGTCCTTTCATACTTCTGAAGATTTAGGAAAGATAATTTTCTAAATGATGCTTTTAGTGACTTGAAAGAAACAGAGTTCTAAAAGGTGAACACATTGCCTTTTTTCAGTGCCAAATGAAGTCATTAAAATAGTGGAGGCAGCATGTTGTACTGGAAAGAGGACAAACCCAGAAATCAAGAAACTGAATTTTAATTTCGGCTTTGGTATTAACTAGACAGACAGAAATGTATAGCCTCTTAACCAGTAAAACCTGGACACTGGACTAGTTACTCTACATTCCGTTCCACTTCTGACTATGAAAATGGTCATTTATCCTAAACAGTAAAGTATGTAGTAAGATAGTGATAAGCAAAAACGAAAAGCAAAATGTAACCTCCAAATGAAAGAAGTAGTCTAATCATCTGAACTAAAAATACAAACTATCTAGTCACCAAGTAATAGCCAGATGGTCAATTGGATCATATATTTCTAAAATAATACTATCTGAATGAGCTTCTTGGGCTTGGGAAAAGTTGAAGTAATTGAGAACTAAATCTATTAAGAGGACATTATAATCAGTGGTTCTCATCTTTGTTATGTATCAGAGTCACCCATTTGTCTCATGAAAAACCAGCTGCCTGAGCTGCACCCTAAAAATTGTGATTCAGGAAGTCAGAAGTGGGACTCAGCTGTGTTCTTCAGAAGCCTCACAGATGATTTTAGTGTACACAAAAGTTTAAGACTGATGCTACCAGCAGATTTCCTGGCCATTTTACTTCAGTAATAGAATTATTAACACATGTCTACAATTATTTAATTATCATTTACTCCCTCACAATAAAAGCAAAGGCAACAACTGGTACAATGATGATGGTGATGGTGATGATGATGATGATGACAGCAGCTAATATTTATTAAGCATATATTACAAATCAGACATCATATTACCTGCTCTACATATGTTATCTCTTTAAAACCTCACAACAATCCCAGGAGATAGGCACTATTATTATTATTACCTTTAGCTAGCCCAGTTTAATACAGTTAATGCCAAGACTCCAACTCAAGTAAATCGACTTCAGAGCCTGTACCACTACTTTATACCACCTCTTATAAATGGTACCACTAACAACAATAGCTGTTAATAAAAATAGCTACCATCTTATAGTGCACTGCTATGTGCTGAACTCAGTTAAGTGCGTTCATTATCTCACTTAATCCTCAAAGTATTCCTGCAACTTTAGTATTTCTATCCCTAAATTACAGATTGGCAAACTGGGACTGAGAGACAGGAAACACAGCCATGAAGTGGCAGAACTCAAAGTTTAGGTTTGATCTGACTCCTGAGCCTATTTGTTCTCTTTTGGCTACATCAAGCTGCCTCTCTAGCTAGCAGTGGGTAGAGCCACTACTTCTGTTCAGGAATTTTACCCTTGTCCTATCTGGATTGGTTATTTTCTAAGATACCAGTAATTCTAAAAGTATATTGCCCATTATATCTGCTTCTGAAGGCCAAACATTCTTTTTGGATACCGGCTTCTTAAGGATAAGTTTTCATTTTCCCAGCCCTCTAAGGTAGTGTTTCCAAAACTTTTTTATTTTTTTTTGACTGCTCAACCCTATCAGTAAAACAATTTTTTTTCTTTCGCCCCCCCCAAGTAAAACATTTTGAGCACAAATACCATTATATGTATATTTATTTATAAATTGTATCATATATGTCCTCATATATTGTGCATTTCATAAAACATTTTAAAAGTAGAACAGTTTAAAGGATAATATTTTTAATATATAAATATTTCTAATGTTTTCCTCCAACATCCCCGCTTTAGAAACTGTTGTTTTAAGAAACCCTCACAAGGCCAAATGGTCAGTCACTGATCTCACAATTTGAAAACCATAAAGCTCCCAGACAACAGCTCCTAACCTGGTTGAGTTTAAAAGCTTTTTTTTTTAAAAAAGATAGAGTCTTAAGCCCCATTCCCAAAGATTCTGACTTAGTAGATGTTGATGCCCCAGGTGTGGCTGATGCCAGAATGAGGAAACTACTGCTCTAAAAGATTCAATCCTGGCCGGGAGCGGTGGCTCACGCCTGTAATCCTAGCTCTCTGGGAGGCCAAGGCGGGCGGATTGTTTGAGCTCAGGAGTTCGAGACCAGCCTGAGCAAGAGCGAGACCCCGTCTCTACTAAAAATAGAAATAAATTAATTGAACAACTAAAAATATATAGAGAAATTAGCCGGGCATGGTGGTGCATGCCTGTGGTCCCAGCTACTTGGGAGGCTGAGGCAGGAGGATTGCTTGAGCCCAGGAGTTTGAGGTTGCTGTGAGCTAGGCTGACGTCACGGCACTCACTCTAGCCCCCCGGGCAAAAGAGTGAGACTCTGTCTCAAAAAAAAAAAAAAAAAAAAGATCCAATCCTGACCAAAGGACAAGAGTCAGTGACAAGAGTGATTGCACCTGTTTGGTCCTAACACCATTGCCTCGCCCTGTCTGGGCTAATCCCTGACCATCGCATTTTTCTGATAAACTGTGACTCACAAGATTTCAATTATCCTTCTGATTTCTGCTTTAACTAGGGAAGATGGATTTATTTCTACTAGTTGATTTTAAATAGAAGAAAATACTCTCCAAGGGATGTTTAACCACTAGGAAGACTGTCCAAGGTAACAAGAGACAACTTTCTTGGTAAACTGGTCCTTTATCCCTTTTAAAGAAAGTTTCCCTTCTCCCACTAGACAGTGCAAGCACAAAATAGCTTTTAGAGCTTCTGGCTAGGCTCAACCCAGAAAAGCCTTTAATTGTTCCTTATCCATTACCTGTGGATTGGTTACATTTGCACTCAAACGCGACTACTTCTAAAATAAGGATTTTTAATAATTAATTGTATCACACAGCTACACTTATGTACATGTGTGTGTATGTGTGTGTGTTGTAAATGACTGAGGAGGAATACAGCCATGCAATCTGTTCCAAGGGTCATGTCTTAATGATTAAACTGTATCCACACCCAAGAATGTTTTATCAAATGTTTGCATAAGCCATCGTGTTTTGGCACATCAAAAGGAGATTTTCACTAAGCCAGCTGGTTAGCATTCATTAAAATAAAGTATCTACTCTGCTTCTCAGACCTACCTCAGACCAGCCTCAATTCTTACCATTTACTGAATTCCTTCTTGCCTGATTTGGCATTAATTCCTAATCTCTGTCTCATCACCCTACCACATTTCTAACGTCTTAGTCTCTACCTCCACCCTCCAGACACCTGCCTAAATGACAGGAGTGATAATATCAAGCATATAGCTGTAGGTGGATTGCCATGAAGGGAACAATGGGGCATTCATGGCAGGAGGGGTCTCCAAGCCATTTTGTTCCCCAAATACTTGTGCAATACTTACAAAATCACATATACACAACAACAGACGAAGTCTCATTTATTAAACAAGCCAAAATTATCTTTCCCATTTAAAAAAGAAGATTATTTTGTTAGGGAATTCATTTCTCATATACAGAAACTGAAACAATAGACTTGAGAATCATTTTTAAATAACTTCACCCATTAAAATGAAGGTGACTATAACTCTGGGCCAAGTAATCTTAGATTTAGGGATTTATTCTAAGGAAATAATCAAGATACATGCAGAAATTTTGTGTTCAATGGTATTCTGCTGAATCTTACTATAAAAAGAAAAAATTGAACCCAATCTAAATGTACAACAATAGCAATTTTGTTAAATAAATTGTGGTATGTTCATTTGATTAAGCTTTAAAAAGCATGTCACTAAATAATAAAGAAATAATAAAGTGTATAAAATATCAACATATGGTGGGAGGATAAGCAGATAGTAAAACACTGTTGAACTGATACAGATTTTGATACTGAAATGTTATAATTATCAGATAAGATCGCAGGTGAAATTTTTCCAAATTTTCTATAATAAGCATTATTTTACTTAAATATATACATATGCATACATGTATTTTGATTTTAAAAGTAAAGAGCAAAAAAAAAAAGAGAGTAGGTATAGTTGTTAAGTACTGAAAAAATAATTTTATTATAAAAGTATGCTTTGGTCCCTAAATCAATTTAATTTGAAATTTCAACATTTTGTTATTGAGACTGCTCAGTGTATAGATGTTATTATTCATAGGACTAACTTAACTGTCATAAAATGTTTCTTTAAGCCATGTTCATTTGCATAAACACATACATAATGTTCTTAGTTGTTTTTATCCTATCTGCTTTTCTTATTGTTTTAGGTACATGAGAATAACAAAAAGAAAAATACTATGACATCTAATACTAAATAATAATAATGATAAGCATTCTAAGGGGCCTGCTAATAATTATATTCTTTCTTTTGTAGGAAAAGATCAATTTTAAGATAATGACTCATAACTAATAGATGACCTTTGCTGTGTACTGATAACAACTCATGTTTCCCATGATCCTGAATTATTTGTCTCGATATTAAACAGTGTCACCTTATATAATTCTTTGGGCTATAAATTACTAACTCTAAAAATGATCAAATGGAGAGTTACAGCTTTTTATACATAATTCTTCAAGGCTCTTAGTCTTTTAGGAGCAGCAAAGAAGGAAAAGAAGTTTTCAAACCAATAGTTTAAAGTATTGACTGTGGGAATTCTTTATAGCCCATCTCTTCATGGGAGTTATGTCATTGAAAACACAGATAAATCATAGAAGAAAAGCACCATCCATCTAATTATTCCAATGGGGATGGGCAGAGGAAGGGAGGGCTTCTACAGGGCAGCTCAACTTTAAGTCCTCATGTGTTTTTGGTCCGAAAAGGATCCTACTGTTGTTTGGACATAACAGCATGACTAGTTTTAACACACCCACAAAACAGTATTCCTCTGACACATTATTTAAAGGATTAGTGCCAGACACTGAAAGGTGAGTGTGAGTGTGAAGGCTGTTATTTGGTTTAGTGTGGCTCTTTAAATTGAGCCATCAAATAATAATAATATTTTCCTCCAGTCAACTATTTAACATAGGACAAAAAGGGCAGGGAAGCTTAAAGCAGCTATTCATGAGAACAGAATTAGACCTCTGAGTCAACCATTTACACATTGCAAATGTATTTCATCCACATTAACACAACACTATGCCTGGTGGTAATGCCTGCCAACCTTGAGCCTGTGAGCCTGTCATAGGTATTAGTTTAAGGACCCAAAGAAGTGGACTATGTGCTTTAAAATGTCCCAAAATGCACTGTTCTCACAGGTGAGGAGGAAGCACCTGGATTTTGGACTAGCCCTTCTCATAAACTTGCCACTATAAACTCCTAACTTGAATCTTTTCCTTGTTATTATACCGATGGTATCGTAAAGGCGAAGGGTTTCCCAGATAAAAAGCAAACATGGTTCAAGGTTGAGACCTTATTAGCATTTCCAAAGAGCTGTGAAAAGCATCTATTCTCACTCCCCTGCCAAGTAAATTTTGTTTTGCTGAGCTTTGGCACTGTTCCTCTGTTGTCATGGTGGGGCATTATTGTCACAGCTGTCTCAGGGGGTGCTGCCTTGAATATGTTTAGAAAATAACACACAAATAAAGAACATGACATTTGCTATACCAAAGGAGCTTTTATAAGGCAACCACACCTACTACTGCAAAACTCCAAACTGGTAGTATAAATATCACTTTGCACTTTTAAAACTATGAGATCAAAAGATGAAATTAGGTAAATAAATGTTCTTATCTCTCTCTGTATTTACTACAGAGACAAGAACATTAAACAGAGCACACACATATGTCTTCACTAAAATAAGAAAGGAAAACAGAGAAAGAATACTTTAAAGATCATTTTTAATATGAAAAATTGATGTAAACTTTCTCAATATAACCCATTCTCTCTGACTGCTTCATTTAGTATATTTTCTTTTTAAAATGACTGATTATCTTGTTTTGATTATCTCGCTCTTCAGAAAACAGGGGGCTATCATCAACATGAAAAGAAGAATTCTACTATTCAATTTTATATTGACTATAAATTTAAAAGGGAATTTGATAATAGTATATGCAATGCCTTGAATAAAGGGCAAAATGTGAATATGTTATGCAACATATTGAAATTTCCTTTACAAGGATGCTGCCTTTAGGATATTTATGTTTAACCAGAATTGCACTAGGAACCTGCAACTAACTTGCATTTAATGAAGTGTTATTCATTATATCCTTACTACTAAATAAGTGGTTCAGAGGTCATTTGACATCTCCTAACCACTTTCACAATGATTCTAGGTTAAAAACAAAAGCAAAGAAACTTTATTTTTAGTTGCTACTTCCAACTGGCATCTTCAGAATCAAGGGAAATAGTACCATGTCACACCATGACAGACTTGCTATGGGATTTCGAAAACATTACTTTCTTTTCTAGAAATAGGTTAGTGGCTAAAATAAAGTAATAATACTTTCAACAGATCAGGATCATTCATATTTAGGTATTTCTCACAGGAAGGAATAGTTGTATTAAGACATTGGTTTGAACACCTTAACAGAATCTAATAGAACTGTGACTTAAATAAGAGTAAAGAATTATTTCTCCTTCATGTAAAAGTCTGAGCTAGTAGGTGATCTGCCAAGTATAGGTTGAACATTCTTCCATGAGGGCATCCAGGGAACCAGAGTCCATCTATGCTATTGTTCCACTAGAGCAGGAGTAAACAACTTACAGTCAGCAGGTGGGACACCTGACTTGGTAAATAAAGTTTTACTGGAACACAGCAACGCCCATTTGTGTAAGTCTTGCCAATGGCTGCTTTTGAGCTTTAAGAGCAGAACTAAGTAGTTGTGACAGAGATCCCATGGCCTACATGACAAAGTTTTCCTATCTGGCCCCTTAAGAAAAAGTTTGCTGACTCCTGCAAAGAAAATTTACTAAATGAAGCTCTCAACTGCACAGTCAAAACTGGTTCACCACCACATTGCAGCCTGTGTGAAAAGGTAAAAAGGAAGTAAAGAGATCTTCTTATGGGCACCCATCACCTCCTTTCACATCCCATTGGCCAGAACTTAGTCACATGACCCACCTACCTACAAGGGAGGCTAAAAAATGTAGTTTCTAGCTTGGCAGCTATGTGCCCAACTAAAAATTGGAGGTTCTATTACTGAAAGGAAGATTGAGAGAATGGCTATTAGAAGCCAATTAGTAAGGTCTTCTGCAGATCACCTCCCTGGCCACCCAAGTATCAATGCAAACCCTTCTGAGTCATAAGAACACATTCACCTCCTTCCCAAGGGAACCAGTCCAAAGTCCTACCCAGCTACCACATCCACCTCAGAGTTCAAGATCTCTCCATCAAGTCTGAACATGGCTCCTTTTGGAGCAGTGACTCATACACTAAGACATCCACTATGCACTGTTGTGACAAAGACAGGATAACCACAATTAAAACTCCAAGTCCGAGAAGGGAAGAATGGAAAATACACAATAGTCACTGGTCCACAGTAACTGTCAAGCCCTAATGAGCAAGAACTGCAAAGACTCCGTGCCTTAGCAGAGGGTAAGTTCCCTGGTTGGCCCACCTGATCACCCCTGATTCTGCTATCTGGGAGGTTCTTGTGTGTCCATTACTCCTGTGGCTGCATCATAAGTCAGTATTGGAAACTATGTCCTTCTTGGAAATTTGAAACTTTCTCGGCCTGTTTTCTACTGGTATGGGCTTGGAGGCCCCAATAGTTGGATTAGGGGTTGAAAAATCATGGGTTTCTGGTTTCTTACAGATTTAATAGGTTTCTGTAAGTGGTGCCCTTAGAGTTGTATAGCACACATGGTGGCCCTAATCCTAGCTGAGGTCAGGTTACAGGAAATAGCAAGGAGACCCCTTAGAAGGCACTCACTGTGAAGGTAGAAGGAATCTAGACTAGTGATTCAAGCTTTCCAGGAAGGGTTAAAAGTCAGAGTGTTTGTTCCAAGTACTGTGCAGCTCATATCAGAATCCTTCCTGACCCAGCCACAAGAGAGCTGTGCATGTGCCTATGGAGGAAATGGCGGGGGACTTGTAGATTGAGTAGAGCTCTACCCTTGGGGATCCACAGGGGTTTTGCCAGAGTACACCCAGGAGTGAGGATTACACGCAGAAAGAGAGAACGTTTTCTCCTTCTCTCTACCACCTCACTTTCAATACAATGACATACCGATTATATAAATATTTTTCCCTTCCTTCCAAGCAAAGTAAAAATGCCCCTTCTCTATGAGGCCTTCTTATGATTCTCAGATCAAAATTTATCAATTCCTCCTTAGGGCTCCAATAGCACTTACAAATTGTGATCATTTACTGGCTGGTTATTAATTACTTAACTTCCCTATGCCTTAGTTTCCTTATGGAAATAGTAGTAAAGCTGTCATACAATTGTTAGGAGAATTAGATCTGTTAGCATGTGGGAAGCATTTAGAACAATTCCTATTACAGGGGAAGCACTTGATACAATTTGGCTTGATAAAATAATGAATATTATTAGGAGCCAGTGAATTATATTTTTGCATAAGGAATTAGATTGGGTTTCTGTAATTTTATTTTGTAAGAAATAGTAAGAAAAGTTATACTATTGTAAGAAATAGCTAAAAGACAAGAACTGAACTGGGTGCAGTGGCTCACACCTGTAGTCCCAGCGACTTGGGAGGCTGAGACAAGAGGCTTGCGTAAGCCCAGGAGTTTGAGACCAGCCTGGGCAACATAGTGAGACCCCATCTCTAAAAAATGTTTTTAAAAAATTAGCCAGTCATGGTGGCATACATCCGTAGTCCCAGCTACTCAGGTGGCTGAGGCAGGAGGATCACTGGAGTTCAGGAGTTCAAGGCTGCAGTAAGCTATGATCTTGCCACTGCACCCCAGCCTGGGTGACAAAGTGAGACCCTGTCTCAAAAAGAAAAAAAAAGAGAGAGACAAGAACCAATCCTTCTAACATAAATTCATTTATTCATTTTTCACTTCTAATTGCACTGAACTGTGCAGGAATTGGTTGTGAGGATAAGAAAGATAGAGGAAAATTAAAATTTTAAGTTGCACACTGAACCCCTTATGATTTTGTGTTCAACAAGCATAGTGAACATTGATGGTTACCTAACCAGATCCATTAATTTCCTGACAAAACCCAACTGTTTCAAGTATATATCCCTGTTCATACAGTCCCTCTGCCTTACACAAAGCTGATCCACCCTCAACTCCTGGAGTAATCCTAAATTATCTAAAGCAGTAGGTTTTCAAGCAGGCCAATTTTGCCTCCCAGTGGGTATTTGGCAATGTCTGGAGACATACTGGTTGTCTCAACTTGGGGTGGGGGGTAATGCTACTAACACACACTGGGTACAAGCCAGGGATGCTGCTAAACACTCTATAATGCACAGGACAGCACCCAAACAAAGAATTATCCTGCCGAAAATGCCAATAGTGCCAAGGTTAAGAAAGCCTGATCTAAAGAGAATCCCATCCCTGTTATCAGAGGGAATGATATGTGATCCAGTTCTAACCAATGAGATATGAAAACAGTTTTTCTAGATGTTTCGGGAAAGCTTTTCATCTCTCCTAAGAAAGAGGCTCAGGTGCCTGCTTCTCTCTCTCTCTTTCACCTGTTGCATGCCAGGTTAGCATGCACCTAACTGCTCTGGATCCATCCTCCAACCACAAGAGGAAACAGCCTGAGGATTGAAACAGAGCAGAGCAATATAAAGAATCTCTGTCTTCAGGCCGGGCGCGGTGGCTCACGCCTGTAATCCTAGCACTCTGGGAGGCCAAGGCGGGCGGATCGTTTGAGCTCAGGAGTTCGAGACCAGCCTGAGCAAGAGCGAGAC
>NW_012154729.1:4782748-4843945 GCF_000956105.1 Propithecus coquereli
ACAAAGTCTCACTCTCTTGCCTGGGGCGAGTGCCATGGCATCAGCCTAGCTCACAGCAACCTCAAACTCCTGGGCTCAAGCAATCCTACTGTCTCAACCTCCCGAGTAGCTGGGACAACAGGCACGCGCCACCATGCCCGGCTAATTTTTTCTACATATATTTTTAGCTGTCCAATTAATTTCTTTCCATTTTTTGGTAGAGACAGGGTCTCGCTCTTGCTCAGGCTGGTCTCGAACTCCCGAGCTCAAACGATCCGCCCGCCTCGGCCTCCCAAAGTGCTAGGATTACAAGCGTGAGCCACTGCACCCGGCCCCAATGTAGAGTTTTTATTCTAAGGGAAGACATAGATACCCAAAGAAAAAATTATGATATGTGCTATCATAGAGATAGGTGTAGTGACAGCCTAATGGAAGAAGTATTCCATCTGCCTGTCTAGGAAATTGAGTCTCCTTCCCTCACTAGATTCCTCATAGGCAAAGAATCGAATTGCTTTCATCTTATCATTCTCAATATTTGCATGATTCCTTGCACATAGGTACTCAGTAATGTTTGATTAATTTCGTATTTATCAAAAGAATCATTTTACTAGGTTCTCCAATGTGCTTGTTGATTTTTTTAGAGGATAAAATGCAATGCACGATTCCATTAATGTTTCCTCCTATTTTGCCAGAAGTCTTCAGGCCTCTCTAGTATGTATGTGTGTACTTCCAAAATGTGTTTATGGTACCTTAAAATATAAAATACAGACAAAATTTAAACAAAATCACTAAAGTGAAAAGAAAAAGTCAAGTAAAAATGTGGTGAAGGGAAGAAGTAGGAAGAAGGAGGAGACATTCTGAAACTTGGAAAATCTTAGAGGATTATGCCATTTTGCTTTGTAAAGATAAAAACACTCAATTATAAAGAAATGAATGAAACCAAAATTACTGATCATCTATGCTTAGATGTGTGTCCTTTTCACTGCTCCTGACACACTCATCAGAAAATAGCTTATGTTCAGAGGATCATCCATCACATAATCATTTACATCTTGAAATCAATATTGCCTATCCCCAAACAGGCATTCCTAAAAAGGTTCATTGGCCAGAGTTCCTTAATTCCTGTTATTTCCCTGGGTCATATATTCCTAATTTTTCAGGCTAGAGTGAAGCAACAATGCTATTCCCTGGGCCAAAGCCTCCCAGTAGGTAGCAATACATTTTTTTGAAAAAAGATTTGGATGAAGAATCTTGTCAGACAAGGTTCCACCTGTCTGGATTAAGGAAACCACTTTTAGTTCTGGCATTCTGATCTGAAAAATTACTAAGTTATATGAAACTCTGCTCTAAAGTTTCAACTATTGCCACTTATATGTCCAAGAAGAAAGCTATTTTTAAGGTGGTATAAGTTTTCCTTAAAGAACAGGTTGCTATTAATTATGACTCTTGGATTACAAATGATACAAATACAATTTACATGAACTTAAAGTAAAACAGCAAATGATTGGGTTATCTGAGAAGTTCAAATACAGCTGTATCAGGGGCCAGACCAATATTGGCACTTTTCGTCTTCTCTGTGTGTTGCCACGCTGCTCCCATGTATTAGTTTTCTCCTAATATAAGACAGACTCCATGTGGCTCCATGCTACATCCTAATGTAGCAACTTCTGCAGGGGAACCCTCCTCCATTGTCCATCTGTCAGTTCAGAGGAGGTCTCTGATTGGCCCTGCTTAGGTCAATGGCCCACATCTGACCCAATCCCAGGTCTAGACAAAGACGTTATTCTGACTGGTCAAGTCTGGATCATATGCTGTTACTATTGCCAAGTAAGTGAGGCCTGGGAATTGTAGCCCATCAGAATCACACAAAGTAGAAGAGAGGCACTTCCTGAAAAGAAGGGATGCTGGACAAAACTAAAAAAAAAAAAAATGCCCACTGACGTAGGAAAGCATAGAGTCAGATAAATCATATTCCCCCAGAAAGTGTTGGGCATGTATTTAAGGGGTCCGTGACAGTTAGCACTTCTCCAATTTGAGAGTGCTGAGGACTAGGGAAGGGAAATAGTGGCCTTCTGGCCTGGAACAACTAACCCTGCATCACGGGAATTTGTGTTGTGTGAACCTCACAATCTGCCTGTCCCATAGATCAACTCTTCTATTTTGTTGTTACCTCAGATAACATGTTTAGCTCCTACATAGTCTGAGTATATTATCTATAAGACAGCATAGGTGGACATGCAGTTCTTTTCTAAAGCACTGTAAACTCCTGGCAAGATTGGGGTTACAGCATATGCTCCAGTGAGCCTGCTGAGATTACTCATGATGACTCTAGGCTATGTTTGGAACTCTTTCTGAAGTGAATAAACAGATGGCCAGCAGTGGCTAAAATTGAAAGTAGTTTGAAAAATACTGAGAATCAATTACTTTAATACTCTCCAAGCTTAAAGGTCCTTCAACAATGACTGGACAATATTAGGAAATATGTTCCTTCTGGAATGAATTCAGCTCAAGGAGAACAGATGTGTTGCAATATTCAGAGACATGAATTCAAAGTGATGTGAAAAAAGAATTACTGGTTTTGCATCCCTATTACAGAAGTCTTGAGGCATAATTAATTGATGATGATTACTTCAGAAATAATCTGTGCCAAGACTCCACCAAAAAATAAAAGTATTTTTCTCATTAACTTCCTAATAGTACATATTATGCATGAGAAATTCACAGGGATGGGCATGCTATATCTTGGAAAAAGTGACCCATTTAGGAGTATGTTTGAGCCAGAAACAGCAAAATGGTGGGAAAGGCAAGTTTTAAGACCTTGAATCCTGGAAACCATGCCAGTAGGATTTTCTGAGGGCCAAAAAAGGACAAGAATCAGCCAGTCCAGCTGTGAGAATGCAGCTGTGAGATTTCTGAAGAAAATGATGAAGTAGAAGGCATGCTCATAAAATGGACAGACTACCAAGCTGGAAGTGGTATTATTAGCATGCTGGAGGACAAAAACCAGTATTTAAAATGACTCTGGCAAATTAAAGACTTGAGTTTAAGGGGGCTGGGGAGAGACAATAAATTTCAATGAGATCAGTCAAAAATTAGTATCAAATAAGAATCTATAGATCTAACATAGGGTCCTATGCAGAAGTTGAGCAGCAATGGAATAAGATGGACCACACTGTAAATAATAGTTTAGAATATGTAGAGATTACCTTGTCCAACTAATTCATTTTACAGATGAATTTTAGAAGTTTTGCCCAGAGAGGGTATTCTAATTATTTCTCGCTATCTAACAAATTACTCTAAAAAACAGTGGCTTAAATAAATTATTTGCTCACAATTCTGCAGTTTGGGCAGGGCTTGGCAAGGACAGCTTGTCACAGCTCCACATGGCGGCAGCTGGGGTGGTGCAGTTATAACTAGACAGTCGACTTCCAAGATGGCCTCACTCATAGCTGTTGGTTGGAAGATCGGCTGGGGCTGGCGGCCAGGGATTTAGTTCTCGCCCACACAGCTTCTCCATGTGGCTAGGTTGGGCTCGTGGAGAGGCCATGTGGAGGATGGCTGCTCACAGCACAGCGGTCTCAGGGTAGACATATTACATGGCAGCTGGCTTCCCCCAGCAAGCTGCTGGGTCTTCTGAATGCTTCAGCCTGAAACCAGCACAGGGTCACTTCCTCTGCCTTCTATTGGTTAAATAAAGCAGGTCTCAGAACCATCCCAGGAGCCCAGGTTCAAGAGATGACTACACATAGGAGAGTGAATATCGGGAGGCATGTTTCAATCTACCACTAAGGACATATGACTTGTGCAATGTTAATTATATGCTACTATCAATTAGAGAAAAATTTTATTCTAACATGTCTTCAAAATAGAACATAGGGTGGCCGGGCGCGGTGGCTCACGCCTGTAATCCTAGCACTCTGGGAGGCCGAGGCGGGAGGATTGTTTGAGCTCAGGAGTTCGAGACCAGCCTGAGCAATAGCAAGACCCCGTCTCTACTAAAAAAATACAAAGAAATTATCTGGACAACTAAAAATATATAGAAAAAATTAGTCAGGCCTGGTGGCACATGCCTGTAGTCCCAGCTACTCGGGAGGCTGAGGCAGTAGGATCGCTTAGGCCAGGAGTGTGAGGTTGCTATGAGCTAGGATGATGCCACGGCACTCAGTCTAGCCCGGGCAACAGAGTGAGACTCTGTCTCAAAAAAAAAAAAAAAAAAAAAAGCCTATATTCAAACATTTCATCACCAATTCCTATTCTCCAAGAAAAGGAACAGAAAAGGAAGATGTCCATTGAAATAGATCATATACGATCTAGGTTGAAAGAATTTCTGGGAAAAGAGGATGGATAAGAAAAAGGAGAATACAAAAATTGTTTTCTAAAAGTCTTTAAGAGAGGCCATGGTTAAATATATGGGAATGTTTTCTCTGCCCCTGGAAAAAAGGACCTCTCCATGATGGCTGTCCCCTCTGAAGCTGTGAAGTTCCTAGGGAGTGGTGACATTCTCTGGAGAGTCCATTGTCTATACCTGCCCACCTGCATTATTATTAATCCTTTTATGCCCCTGTCCTTGTCCCTGCTCTACATCTCAGCTACAACAGAGGTTCTTTGGGGTCAAGGATCATGTCTTGATCTTCTTATCTCAGGGCCTACAACTTGCCCTTAACAGAGTATGTACTCAGTAAATAAAGCATTTAGATACTTTCACTCATGCTAACTGATTGGGTGCTAAGCATAATGATTAAATTATTAGTCATTTGTTTAATTCAATTGATATTTACTGTGCATTGACTCTGTGCCAGGCACTATGATATATGCAATGAGATCCTGTGATCAGCAAAACAAACATGGTTAGTGTCCTTATTGTATAGTAAGAAGACCATATAACTAAAAATATATGAGGTCTCTCCGGTAAGTATCCAGCCATTGTTAATATAACCAGAATGGTTTGTGCGACATCGATGTAACCTGGCCGCCACGGGGAGTGGACTGGAATGCGCATGCGTGAACAATGATGCTGTCACTGTACGAGTCAGTGGGGCCCTACACCACTGAGTGAGCGTGTGTACTGTGGGGCCATCACATTCAAAATGACTGAGTGCAGGCCGGGCGCGGTGGCTCACGCCTGTAATCCTAGCTCTCTGGGAGGCCCTCGAGGCGGGCGGATTGTTTGAGCTCAGGAGTTCGAAACCAGCCTGAGCAAGAGCGAGACCTCGTCTCTACTAAAAATAGAAAGAAATTAATTCGTACAACTAAAAATATATAGAAAAATTAGCCGGGCATGGTGGCGCATGCCTGTAGTCCCAGCTACTCGGGAGGCTGAGGCAGGAGGATCGCTTGAGCCCAGGAGTTTGAGGTTGCTGTGAGCTAGGCTGACGCCACGGCACTCACTCTAGCCAGGGCAACAGAGTGAGACTCTGTCTCAAAAAAAAAAAAAAAAAAAAATGACTGAGTGCATAGAGCAACAAATCTGCATCAGATTTTGCATTAAACTTGAACATTCCTCCGCGGAAACTATTTGTATGATTCAGAAGGCTTTTGGGGGTGATGCCACGAGTTCAGCGTAAATAAAAGTGTGGCACAAATGCTTCAAAGATGGTCAAGAATCTGTTGAAAGTGATCCATGTTCTGGAAGGCCTGCAACAAGCAGAACACCTGAGAATGTTGAACATGTATGGGTTAGGGTAAGAAACACCGGAAGAACTGTGGAGGTACCAAGGTGCCTATTTTGAAGGGGAATGAGACATCGCTGTCCTGTGTACAATGTTTCTTGAATCTTGTATCTTCTTCAGTAAATGTCTCCATTTTTCATATTGCATGGCTGGATACTTTCCAGACAGACCTTATATATCAATATAGTTTTTTGAAGGAAAACTATAGGAGGATAAGAGAGATTAAACTAGGGGAACTAATTGATCTGGGGAGA
This sequence comes from Propithecus coquereli, assembly GCF_000956105.1. Taxonomy (NCBI): domain Eukaryota; kingdom Metazoa; phylum Chordata; class Mammalia; order Primates; family Indriidae; genus Propithecus; species Propithecus coquereli. The sequence goes on from NW_012154729.1 coordinate 4,788,651, forward strand.
TAGAATAGTAAGTGATTATGAGCATGGACTCTGGAGTTGGACTGGCTGTAACTTTCTTAACAACTCTGAACACTGAATTTTTAGATCTGTGAAATGGGGATAAAAATAGTATTTATCTCATAAAATTGTTACAAAATGTAACCCTTGGTATGTCAGTGTCTATTTGACTCATTTTGGTTTTTGAATTTTTTTTTTTTGAGTTGTCCTATTTGTAAGGATTGATTTTTCATGGAGGTCTTCCTCTAAGAAGATATTCTCTTGTTTTATACTAAAGGTCTTTCAAAAAACTAAGAGAAATTTTGCTTTTTATTTTTAATAGGCAAAAACTCATTCATTTTGCAATTGCCATATGAGTCAATTTGACTCTTAGACAATCAAGAGTTAATAAAGATTGAAATCAATAAATTATGGGCTCTTAATCATCTTATTTTTCCTATACTTGAAATATTTTGCTATTTCATCATCCTAGGAATTGGTTCACCATTAATGATCAATTATTCTCAATTATGACTTTTAAAAAGACTACAATAATAAGAAAATGGAAGAATTATGGAATCACCTAGAAGTACCATGCAATAGTGAAATAAATCAACACTACGAATACATCATTCTGATTATACTAACCAAAGTATTATACTAACCAAAGTACCTTTAAAGAAGGCATAAAAGATAAATGAAAAACTATCTTTGAGTCTTTTTTTTTAGCTATTGTTAAACACAGTTGAGAGATTTGAGTATACAAGTCAAGTTTAGGAGACAAGAGGGAAGTAGCTCTTCATGTGGTACACAACTATGACAACAGTTAAGTGGTAAATGAATAGGAAACACTGATAATCTTGAAATCCCTCAGTTAGAGTAAATGCACAGAAAAGGCTTGTAATTTTTTATTCCCCCAAGTTGGGCTGTGCTAGGCTCACAGTATGTTTTTAATAAATAAGTGATTGACTATTTGAAAGAAATGGACTCAAATTAGTCCTTAATGTCAGTAAATGGAATGGTTAGACCCAGGAATCTCGCAGTCCAATTAACCTGGGTTCTAATTCCTGCTCTGCTCTTACTAGATGTTTGATGCTAAAATGTTTGCAATTACCCCTCTGAGCCTCAGTTTTATAATCTGTAAAAGAAGGTCAATAATATTATCAATCTCAAGAGGCTGACATGATATCTAAATTACATAATGCAGGTGAAATACTTAGAACTCAGTAAGTGCTAGCTTCTAATATTAGTATTGGTATCATTTTTTTCCTAGTTAACACATATTTTTCATCAGCATAGCAGTCAAATGTATAAAGCCAAACGTCAACAACATTAACAAAATAGTCTCCCATGACTATTTTTCCTAGAGCAGAAGCCAGGCTTTCATTTAATGTTATGATTTTTGATAGTATCACATTTGTCAAGGGGATGAATTAAAAATCTGGGCCTGGCTTTTCCCTTAATAAGCCAGGAAAGAGAGTTCCTTAGGAATCATTGAATAACACCAAATTAGATCTTATAAAAGCAAAAGGGAAGAATAAAATTCCCTTTTATTATGTGAAAAGGGCTTGGCATTCATACTATAGGAAAACCACCTAAAATTTGAAACATGTTGAGGGCCAACTAGATATAATGTATGCACAACTGAAATGCTATAATATTCTTTTCCATTTGTACCAGATCTTACCCACGCTTAATGAAAACAGAGCCTGGGAAATAATACCATGTCTTTTCAAGACATCTGCTAACTAGGTGAGAATAATAATATTAATAATGATACTAATAATTATGATAATAATGATAGCTACCATTTAATAAACCATAAGTATTTCACATGCATTTTCTCATTGAATTATCATACTGATACACATTACATAAGTTTTGGGGAAAAAAAAAGACACATAGTGGTTTTAAACCCTGAGAAACTGATCCCAAGAATAAGAAGGGATACTATGGCACCAGTTCTTAAATTAAAAAAAAAAAAGAATAAGAAGGGAGCATGAGGTGGACAATGTGACGCACCACTCAGATCCCTCTTCAGTGAAGGGCTGGTTGCCCCAGCTGCTAGGAGTTCTGTTGGCAGATAGCCTCACTCTGTGTTAACATCTCCAGCAGTCTTCAGCTGTTATGAAGTCCGTTCCCAGATTGCCTCAGAAGCATAGAGCAGCCTTGACCCAAGTCACACCCCTTCCAGGGTGGCTCATATCCAATGACTGGATGATGTGGGAATATAAAGATTTGGCCATCTAGGGCCAACTTAGGACAACCCTGAAGGGCCATTCTAGTTTCACAGCTCCTTGTGGGATTGGCCAAGACTGTGGCTGGTGTGCTGGGCCACAGCTGGATTTATCCCTCTGCTTCCTTCCCCATCTTTCCACAAGTTTTGATCCCAAGGGCACCCCTTAATAAACATCCTGCATGCTAAGCTCTGTCTCAGCGTCTGCTGCCTGGGGAACACAACTTGCAACAATGCAAGGACACTACCACTAAAAGGCCATCTTTACTCACACAAAATACATCGCATCGTTAATAATTTATGTTACAAAATTTAGCTATTATAAAATACTGAATCTCAAACAAGTTACATTATTCTTAGTCTTATTTTCTAGCCTGCAGGTTGGAAAGAAGATGGCCAGGGAATATCTGTGCCTTTGATGCACAAAGTACAGTGCCAATTCCAGCACAGAGCTGTTGGTGAATATTGAGAAACAAAATTTGTCCTACTAAAGGTGATAACTGATCCTCTTTACCAAGATAAAATCAAAATAAAGAAAACTAGGATCTTCCTCTGGAATAAAGGACAGATGTAAGAATATATCATAAGTGAGAAAAAAATTTTGATTACAGAAATTGAATAAAATAAAAAAGGAAAGAGATTACCCTTTCCTTATCTCAACTCCTGTCTCATTCCCCAGAGGAGATCTCTATTGGTTTGGAGTGCATTATTTCTAGACTTTTTCCTTTTTCATATGTTTGAATATAAATTTTTAATAAAAATGAAATTTACTGTATGTATTGTTCTACAACCCACATCATGGAAGGTAACCTGCTTTACTAAAAGTTTGCTGATTTAAATGTTAATCACATCTAAAAAATACCTTCACAGCAATATCTAGACTAGTGATCAAATATCTGGGAACCATAGCCTAGCCAAGTTGACACATAAAATTAACCATCACAAGTCCACCTCTGGTCAACCTGGCACCCATGGACATCTCTTTCAACCATACTTAATCTCCAAATAAAGATGGTAACAAGAATCTATTTTTGTCCAACATGATAACAGCTATCCTGTGTACAACTGAAAATGTACTAACCCTCTCCCCAGAAAAGATGCAAAGTCTTTGGGTGATGTTCACTCCTCTCGATACACTGTAATTTAAATTCTAAGATGCAAAGTCAATACATCTTATATTATATGATAAGGAGAAGAAAATAAAGAGGGTAGAAAACGAAGGTATTTGCTTTGATACAGATATACACACACACACGTGCATAAACATATTCATTAAAAAATAAGGAAGAAATACTCATGACAATTATAGTGCTCATTTCTGTAATTGGTCACATGATCACAGCTGGTATTTATAACTGCTTTCTTCCACTACTCATTCTGTATTCACTAGAGGTAATAGTGAGTGGTACCATTCCCATTCTCACCCTTTCATACCTGACTTCATGAATCCTGGCTATGGGAGAACAGCACCACATATTGGACACTGATTCAGAGCATCCACTTTTGGATGGTATTCACATACTCAGTCCTGCAAGGTATTGCCTCCTACCTGGCACTATAACTGAGTCTTCAAAAGGCATTCCACTGTTCCATCAAGCCAGTTGCTTCAGAATGGTAGAGAACATGGTAAAAATTTCATGAGGATGGGCCCATTGTCACACTGCATTGCAGCTGTGAAGTGAGTTCCTTGGTCAGAAGCAATGCTATGTAAAGTACCATGAAGGTTGATAAGGCATCTGTAAGTCCACAGATGGTAGTTTTGGCTGAAGCATTGCACGCAGGGAAGGCAAATCCATATCCAGAGTAAGTGTCTATCCCAATAAGAGCAAAATGCTGCCCCTTCCACGATGGAAGTGGTCCAATGTAATCAACCTGCCACCAGGTGGCCAGCTGATCACTCCAGGAAATGGTGCCATATCAGCGACTCAGTGTTTGTCTCTGCTGCTGGCAGATCGGGCACTCAGGAGTGGCCGTAGCCACGTCAGCCTTGGGGAATGGAAGTCTATGCTGCTGGGCCCATGCAAATCCTGCATCCCTGCCACTTTGGCCACTATTTTCATGAACCCACTGAGTGATGACAGTGGTGGCAGGGGAAAGAAGCTGACTGGTATTCACAGAACAGGTCATCTTACCCACTTTATTAAAATCTTCCTCTGCTAGGGATACCCTTTGGTGAACACTCACATGTAACACAAACATCTTCTCAGTTTTTGCCCATTCAGAGAGGTCTATCCAAATATGCCTTCCCTAGACCTCCTGGTCACCAATTTTCCAATCATGTTGCTTCCAAGTCCCTGAACATTCAGCCAAACCATTGGCCACAGCCCATGAATCAGTATACAAACGCATGTTGGCCATTTCTCCCTCTAAGCAAAGTAAACAACCTGGTGTATTGCTTGAATTTCTGCCAACAGGGAAGATTTCCCTTCATCACTCTCCTTCAGTGATGTCCCAGAAAGGAGCTGTAGCACTGCAGCTGTCCACTTTTGGATGGTACTCACATACTGCGCAGAACCATCTGTGAATCAGGCCCAGGTTTTCTCTTCCTCTGTCAACGGATCATAGGGAACTCCCACAGGCCACAGGTGCAGGCTGCAAGAGAGAAGGTAATGTAGTAGGAGTAGGGATCCTTTTACATCCAAGTTTAGTTCATTCATTCTAACAACTGGATAGATTTCTATTGTGTCCTTGTACCATAATACAACCTTCCCATTGTAATGAATTTTTAGCTTGTCTCCATTTTTTTTTGTTTTGTTTTTAAAATGTTCCAGTGAACATCCGTATACGTATATCTTTGTGCACCTTGAGATTTCCATAAAAACTAGATACTGGAAATAGAAAATAAGATTTCTATTAACTGTGGTGACTAGATTGGCTACCCTAGAACAAAGATACATCAAGAGACTCAATGGACCATTTTGACATCTATTACAGAAGATTTCCCTGACCACTCAGAAAAGAAACTAATAAACTCTCAAAAAAATGTACATGTGTGTTTGCGAATATGCACGTGTGCGTATCTACATACTTTATCACCTATGTATATTGTCGAGCTAACATCTAAAACAAGATAGAAGCAATTATTTTTCCCCACGATTTTGAGATGGCTTAGTGATTATTGTCACTGAATGAACTTTGAGTATTCAACAAATAGAATATAGTTCAACTTGTTTAAAATTTTTCTGTTAGCTGTAAGTACAGATCCATAAATTATCCAGTAAATAATTTAGCTATTTATGTTTTTTTCATCATTGATTTTATAATTGTTTAAAGAATATATTTCAAATTCAACAGAAGTCTTGTACTTTTGCATAATAATATCTTTTCTAATTTTACTAAACTAATGATCTTAAAATTTACACTTTATAAGTCAAAAAACCTCATTTCATTCTAGCCAACAGTATCATTTTTCCAGCTGCTTTTATGAAAGACTTCGAAGTTTCATTTTTTAGCAGTTGGTTATATCTCATTTGAGTGAGCTGAAACTAGCCATCTCATACATGGTCAGCCAAAGTGTTTATCACTATGTATAGTCCATTGAGTTAGTAGAGATTTCATCTCTCACTCACACAGCAAAAACTTCAGGCAAAGTGCTCTAAATCTTTGTCAATTTCAAAAGAAACCAACCCCTAACCAGAGGGGATCTCTTTTTTGGTAGGTCTTCTACAAGCAGAAGCTGCTTGTTATTTACAAAACCTTATGAGTGGGCCACCTTATGAAAAATTGCCTCACGTTTCTTAAAAATAGCTTAAATTCCATCATCTGAGATTTTATTTGGGGACTTTAAAGCCTTTAAGTCTTAAAAAAAATCTCTTAAAATACAAATTCCTGGAAGAATTAATCCCTTAAGCCAAGAGAGCAGCTATTATCTTTGTTAAATAATTCAGAAATAAGATGCAAAATTTGGGCAAGGAGATAAAAAATCAGGAGGGTAGAGGGCCATAAAGCTAAAAAAAGTTTGGGTTTTTTTTTTTTTGTCATCTGTTTTACAAGTTTACCTATAATCTACCCACATAATATTTCAGGTATTAAATGAACCAGAAATATAAACTCATACTACAAGTTAGGCGTGGATATTAATTTATCTTATAAAATATTTCAAAATATTGATCTGATAACTCAAGCTAATATCTTATTTATAGATATCTCTTCTCTTACATATACTTTCCATTCAACTCAGACACTTTCTATACCTTTTTCCTTCTAGAAACTCATCAATATTTGCTAACTCCGGAGAATAGATCCTTTTTTCTTCTCCCATCCCTCTAGAGTTAACCATTATCTTATCTTTCATCCTTATTATATCCTTGGTTTTCTTTAGGTTTTACTCTCCATAAGTGTATCCTTAAATAATATAGTTTCATTGGCCCACTTTTGAACTTTTTTTAATAAATGAGATCATATTGCATGTACTTTTTTTGTTTTGTTCCATGTTGTTGTTTGTAGCTGTAGTTTGTTCATTTTCATTTCTGCATAATCTTCCATTTTATAAATATTCCACAATTTATTCCTCCATTGTACAGCTAATGAATATTTATGATGTTTCCATTTGGGGGGCTACTATGAACAATGCCATTATGAACATTGTTAAACATGAACTGTAATAAATATAAGCACACAGTATATTCCCAGGAGTGGAACTGTTGTGTCATAGGATATGCACACCTTCAACACCATTTATTAATGCAAACTAATTTCCAAAGCAGTTGTGCCAATTTCCATCGCTACTAGAAGATATGAGAGCTCCTGTTGCTTCTTATCCTGGCCAACCCTTGATATTGACAGACTTTCTAATTTTTGCAAATCTAGTGGGTATCTAAAGGTACCTAAATCTGTGTAGCCCTATTAGAAATGAGGTTGAGCACCTTTTTCACATATTTTACTAATCATTTGTATACTTCTCTTATGAAATGCCTCTTCATCTCTTTTGCCCTTTTTTTCTATAGTGTACTTGATTGGTGCTACAGGTTGCAAATATCTTTATCCATTCTGTGTCTTATCTTTTCAGTCTTTTTATAGCATATTTTTGCACTTATTTTTAATGTAGTCAATTTTTTCCTTTATGTTTGGTGCTTTTTGTGACTTGTTTAATAAGCCATTTCTTACCCTTGAAGTATTGCCTTATATATTATCTCCTAAAAGCTTTCTAGTTTTGACTTTCACATTTAGGTCATTAATCTACCTGAAATTGATTTTGTCTATGGTGTAAGGTTGAAGGCAATTCAGTTTTTTTCTATATAGATATCCAATTGTTCCATTACCATTTATTGTGAAAAGAACAAGAAGAGATTCTTTGGGTTTTTTGGTTTTTTTTCTCTCTTTTCTTTAATGTAGGTGTAGGAAAGCTTTGGCCCTAGATTCAATTATTTTCAGCACATAGAGAAAGTTACAAGAGGGGGTTCTACTTAATCCAATAGGCGCTAAAACTCAAAAGGGTTGTTTCTTTACATTTGTGAGTTGTAATAATCTTTAAAAAGGCTAAATGTAGAAATAGCTTTTTCTATGTATAAGTGAGATCCAGCATGCCTTATACATAGTCTAGAAAATGGAAAGACAGACAGATATTCCTGGGCTTAGCCAGGCACAGTGGCATTACCTATAGGCCCAGCTACTTTGGAGGCTGACTGAGGCTGTAGCATCACTTTAGCCCAGGAATTCAATTCTAGCCTGGGCAACACAGAGAAACCTCATCTCTAAAAATAAAAAGAAATATATTCTTGGGCTTATCACTTTAAATCTAATCAAATTCAACAAACATTTAAGAAGTAAAATATGTTATAACACTTGTTTTATGCCTAAGGTTATACTTGTTTGATTCTATGCTTGATTATTTTCACAATCTGTGTAAATAAATAGAGTTTTGAGATTTTTACTCTGAGGTGTTGGCAGATTGAGGCTGTATCTCTATCTCATGGACTCCATCCTATTGTCATGGTATCTTCATAGTTGAATCTTCTATATAATTGCCCAGTGGTCAACTTATTCAAAGAGCTCCACATTTAGCAAAAATTTGCCTAATCCCTATTTCTTCCATTCACTGAACATTGTCTACCTGGAAGGTCCATCCAGAGCTGCCTAATCCATTTTCCTTCCCTCTTCTCTTCTCTCTTCTTGACTCCTATATTCTTGCCTTCTTCAGACTCAACAACCCTAAGATCTTTTCATTGTTCCTGATGTCCTAAATTTTATGTCCCCCTCATCATCTCCTAGCTCTTTTGAAGGAACAAGTTGATATTATGAATCAAAAAATTGGCCACAGGATAAACTATCAACTTCCTTACTAATACCTCCATTGATGTTTTCTCTTTCAGAAGCCACTTTCCATTACTGTTTCTGTATACCATCAACAACTAGCTATAATAATGATATGAAATAAAATGTTTGTTAACAATGCCAAGTAGCATTTTGTTCCCATTTTAAAGTCGCTGAGTCTAATGTTTCTATATTTCTCTCTTTTAAATAACCTCAAACATGTTGCTCATGTACTCACAGATGATCCCACATGTATTAAAATACACACACACACACACATACACACTCTCTAATTGAGAGAACCACTTCTAATAAATTATGTATTTAAGAGAGTTTTATGTTTCACTGTTTAACATGAAAAGGTAGAGATATTTTGGTCACTTCATTTTCTTCATTATTCTTTTTTTTTTTTTTTTAGTAGAATGAGTAAAATTCTGTTTCTCTGCTTATTCACCGTTCTCAGCATTCGAATGGGATTAACACCTTCGTCTCTAGATTTTTTTCTAGTATAGCCAGTCATAATTTTGAAGTCTTTCCTTTATTCAATCCACAGAGGTTTATTTTTCATTCTGAAGAATTATGACTGATGATCAAAAAAACTCAGTTATGCCTAGCAAAATTCTATTATCTCATTTCCCAAGGGGTACTTGTGAGTCCTGCCCCACCAGCAGCCAGGATACACAAGAACTCTGTTTTAAAGCAGTTCCACATGAATGCCTGTTTCTCCCTTGTGTTCTCCATGGCTGGGAATCACCTCTTTGAAAAACACAATGCCATGCTGAATGTGCATTTTTCATTAAAATGTGACCTGTTTCCAGGCTGGTATCTGTGCTCCAATTCAACTAACCCTTTGGCCAAATTCACACCCACATATTTTGGACATTCTTCTGGCCTAAAACTGCACCCAGAGCATCTGTTCTGCACAAAGGATTAATGGGGAAAAAAATGCGTGTGCAGATCAGAAGCTGGGCTGGCCACTGCACACCCCTTCTGATGCTTGGTCAGACCACAAAGTATAGGGGATGACTATGGGCCATGTGGAATATATGGTTTACTTTAAATCTTAGAGCTTTTAAATTTCCAGATGGGAAGGCAAGGGGGAAAAAAAAAAAATCTTGAAAACATTTTTTTTCTTTCTATTTTGGTTCTTTGTCATTTGATAACCTCTTGTGGTTTCTAATACTAAACTCTTGAAGAAAGTCTTTTCCTTATATTGTTCTACTATAATCAAGAGTCTAAGAAATATTTGGGATTTTTTTTCATGAGTGGAAAAAACAAGGAAAATACAATTGTAAACCCCAAAAGTAAGGGAGGGAGCTGTTTTCCATGGGCATGTGTTCCCTGTTTTAAGAGATTTTCTTTTACCCAGAACTCTCTTTTCCTCTTTTTCTTGTGTCACCTCTAGGAAGGAAAAAAAAAAAAAAAACCAAAAAGGAAACCAATTCTGGAAAGTGGAACTTAAGGAAAATGTATTTTTAAACTGTAGGTGTTGGTATGAATATACTTGGGGTTTTTTAAAATTAATGGCATGCATAAAGAGGACACTAAAGACTAGTGACTAGACATCATTCTCTAATAAATCTCCCATGTTAAATTATATATTAATAAATCCTTGGCCAAATTTTCATTTTGTGCATAGAGAGTTTAATGGTCATGAAAATGACTAAAGAAGCCTCCTCTAGTTTTGCCTAAGAAACTCAGGGAATGTATATGGAGAGAATTCCTCATTCATAACCAAAGGTATAACATTTCTCTCTATTCCTCCGCTTATATACCAGGGCTATCTGTCACCCAGGCGGGAAGGAACCAACACTTTCAAACTTACTGCAGTAGAACCCAGGGAGTTCTTTTGACCAAAACAATGAGCACTCTATTCTGACCACCATGTTGTAGCCATCTCTCTAAATGTCTTCTCAGTGACCTTGACTAGTTAGATCTCCTTCACAGCATTGTGCACTTGGAAAAGATAATATGATTGCCTCTGATTCCTCCTTCCAGTACCTCAAAACAGAACTGAGTTTCCTTTCCACCTCATCACCCTCCACATTTAGATAGGGAAGTATAAGCCCTAAGATTTGATCGATAAATGTGACAGAGGTGATAGTGAAACTACTTTGGAATTTTAGGTTCCTACCCTTTCCACCAAGGGTAGGTTAATAATGACAGAGCTTTGTAAGAAAGCAATTTCAACTACAATGCATCCCCACAGCATTGACCAAAACACACAGTGAAAATAATGCTACAAAAATATAACTAAAGTAAAAGAGCAAATGCTAATCCCCAAAATATGGCTTTCTGTTCCCGACCCAGCAGAATTCCAATGCAGCTTCAGTTCATTGTGACTCTAATCTCTTAAAACAGGGAACACGTGCCCACACAAAATAGTTTCCAATGTTTGTCTTTTTCTTTGCATCAGACACTGGCTATTTACACTTTAAATATTTTTCACTATTTTTTCCATGTTTTTAATTTAAATTGACACCTTTCAAAGATTAGTGAATATGTATGGGACACAGAATTAACAAATCTAAATGCTTGCTCTTTTTTCCAGTGAGCAGAGAAGAGACCGCTGCTTTGCTGAAAAGTATTATCCCAGAGCACCCCCTTATGGCAAAATGCACTAATGAAGTGATTCCATGGAAAAAGTCAAAAAGTGTTTCAATATAAGAAGATAAATGCTACTTTTCTACTGTTAAGAACTTTTCTCCATTTTTGAAAAGAAATTAGAAATCACCTTGCCACTCAAAAGAATAATCTCAGGCAGGGTGTGGTGGCTCACACCTGTAATCCTAGCACTCTGGGAGGCCAAGGTGGGAGGACTGCTTAAGCTCAGGAGCTCAAGACCAGCCTGAGCAATAGTGATACCCCGTCTCTATCAAAAAAAAAAAAATCAAAAGAATAATATCAGTTCACTTTATAAGCAGATTTATTTACTATTCCAACAAATATCCTCTTTCATGCTAGAAGGACGTAGAACCCTATACTTTAGATTCAATCATGGCAAACCTAACCTAACCCAGTTTTTATACTCCTGATGAGCTTAACTCCCAGACAGATTTCTTCCACCACCAGCTGGACCTGAAAGTACTTTGTGAAGTGTAATCTTTCATTAAACCATTCACACCCACTAACCCCTGAACTCTTCTTGGATACCAGCTTCATAGCCAGTTCATGTTATGAACGCCATATGAGCTGTTATTCACAAGTAACAGTAAGCAGTTATTCACTAAACAGGATCATTGATTCCTATTGTTAAGATTATGAATGGCCACAGTTGTAAACATGGTTCTCTGGAGGGTTTTTGCTGCAGCTGGAAAGACAAGAAATGAAATAACAATTCTGACCCAAACAAGCAAATGTCTATAATAATTTAGCATGTCAGGAAATTCACACATAACTTCCTTTTCCTGTTATTTTTTAACCCATTATTTAGACTTTTCAAGTATCCTGTATGTCTTCAGAAGAAATCTCTATGTTCTTGTATTAAACATTAGAAAAAGGTATTAAATTTAAGCAAGCTTGGACGGGAACTAATATGATAGAACTCGGTTTAACAGCATCTTTAAGTGCTAATCAAAAGAACAGTATTAGATATTGAGTTTCTCTATTTCTTTGAGAAAAACATTCTTATTATTAATCCATAATTACCTTATGCTGAAGGCACAGTATAAATACCACCATAACAGGGTTCCGAAAAGGTCAGCTCTAAGGAAGCCTGAGCCCTACAGAGTTAGATGAGATCTAGGTGTTAAACATGGGACCAGCGCCAGGAGGTGGTGATTTGAGAAACAGGCTCACAGGTGCAAGACTAAATACCAGGATATAGAGGGCCAGGAGAGGAGGGATTGTAATGAGACAAAAGGCCCAAACTAAATATCCAATCCAGTTGTCCCACCGTAAGAGTGGCCAGCTGCTGCCAGAGTTTGAGTCTTCATGAACAAAGTTGGGGCAGGATAGCCTCCCTAAAGCATCCAGGAGTAAGAACATCCTGAAAAGTCCAAGTACAAGTCCTTAAAGCGTTCTAGGAATTTATTCAGGTTAATCAAGATCAATGCAGGTCCAAAGGGCAGGAAACATGATCCAGAGCCAGAAAAAAAAAAACAGGGTGGACCCTGGGCAATGATTGTGAATGGATCTTACGTTTTTTTGTTGTTGTTGAGTAGGCCTGGATGAAAGGTACAGAGTGAGGGTGAGAGAGACACAAAGAGACTGAGAGATTGAGAAACTTTTATTTCTTTATAATTTCCTTTCCCCACCAACATATATACACACATATAGACATATTTCTAAGCAAAGTGTCTTACATATAGAAGATATTCTATAAAGATTTGTTAAATTAAAAAAAAAAAACTTAAAACAAATGTCAATATTCCCTAGAGTTCCATCTTTGACTTTCTTCTCTTGTCATTTTACACATCCACGCTGGGTGATCTCTCACCTCCACCTGTATTTTACAAGTACATCTCTTGCACTAATGACTCCAAAATCTTTATCTCCAACCCCGACTTCTTGCCTATTAGACAAATTCATGTGGATAATCCAGAGGTACCCAGATTTACCAGGTCCCAAAGAGAATTCATTAATTTGAGTTGTGACTCCTTCCTCCAGACCTTCTCCTCAAGCATTTGTGAATCACTTATCCATCCAGTTACTCCAGTTAGAAATCTGGAAGTCATCTTAAACTCTTCCAATTTACCCATCCCACCTAATAATTACCAGATGCCATCACTTCTGATTCCTCATCTCTCAAAATCAACTCATCTTTTTTTTCTTTTTAGACAGGATCTTGCTCTGTTGCCTAGGCTGGAGTGCAGTGGCATGACTATAGCTCACTGAAGCCTTGAACTCCTGGGTTCAAGCAATCCTCCTGCCTCAGCCTTCTGAGTAGTTGGTATTACAGGCACACACCACCATACCTAGCTAATTTTTAAGATTTATTGTAGAGATGGGGTCTTGATATGTTGCCCAGGCTGGGCTGGAACTCCTGGCTTCAAGTGATCCTCCCCCCTTCTTGGCCTCCCAAAATGCTGGGATTACAGGTGTGAGCCACTATGCCTGGCCTAACCTCTCATTTTTATTCCCCCACCACTATCTTAATTCAGGTCCTATATTACTGTGATAACATTTTAGTATTGCTGCTTCTAGCTTCCAGCCCTCACCCTATCCCAATCATAATCTGCATCACTTGGGGACTTTTCCAAAAGGCAGATGTTTACGCTGCTATCCTACTTAAAATTCTTCACTAGTCCCCCAACAGTTATAAGAAAAAAAACCTAGATGCCATAGCATGGTATAAAATACAGACTAGCTTTTTTCTCCATCCATCCATCTGTCCAACAAATATTTATTTTTGTATAAATATTACATTATATAAATATTTATACAAGAGCACCTTTAGCACTCCAGATACTGTGCTGATCACTGGGAATACAATGTTCAAGACAGATCTAGTCTGTACCCTCATAGTCTACTCTAGTGGGAGAGACCAGCCAGTAACCAGAACATTGCAATGCATCGGTAAGTGCTATGAAGGGAAACCAACTCAATCCTGGGAAGGATTAGGAAGTCATCATAGGGGGCTTTTCACTTCAACTCAGATCTGAAGGATGAGAGGGAGTTAGCCAAAGAAAGGAGAAGGATGTTCCAGCCAGAGGGAACAAAGGCTCACTAAAGAGGTGATCTTGGTGTGAGGAGAAGGGAAAGAATTAAGACTGGAGATGCAGGCAAGAATAAAATTATGCAGGCCAGGCGTGGTAGCTCACACCTGTAATCCTGACACTTTGGGAGGCCAAGGTGGGAGGATTTCTTGAGCCTAGGAGTTCTAGACCAGCCTGAGCAAGAGCAAGACCCATCTCTACAGAAAAAACACAAATTAGCTGGGCATGGTGGAATGCACCTATAGTCCCAGCTACTGCAGAGGCTGAGGCAGGAGAATCACTGGAGCCCAGAAGTTTGAGGTTGCAGTGATCTATGATGACACCACTGCACTCTAGCCTGGGTGACAGAGTGAGACCCTGTTTCAAAAAATAATTAATTAAATTAAATCAAATTAAATTAAATTGAATAATGCAGGTCTGGAACTCACTTGTAGGTGTTTGGACTTAGTCCTAAGGGCCATTAAACAGGTCTAAGTGAGGGAGAATGACTTAGACAGATTTGTGTTTTAGAAAGTCACTCTAGCTGTCACATGGAGAATGGAGTGAAGACAAGGGTCAGGACTGAAAGCCTCCAGAACAGATATTTAGGAAGTGGAACCAATGAGACTTGGTAAGAGATTAGATGGAGTAGGGAGGAGTAAGGAAGAGAGAGAGGCCTCTTGAATGGCCTCTAGGTTTCTGGCCTCAACTGAAGATGTAGAGCTACTATTCTCTAAGATGGGAACAGAGAAGGAGAGTGCTAAAGGTGCTCTTGTATAAATCTGGAGTGCTAAAGGTACTCTTGTATAAATATTTATATAATGTAATATTTATACAAAAATAAATATTTGTTGGACAGATGGATGGATGGAGAAAAAAGCTAGTCTGTTTTCTGTGGGGTGGAGAGATGATTAATCCAATTTTGGACATATTAGTTTGAGGTCTGAGTGCCTACCAAGCCATTCAAATGAAGATGTTGAGTATTTAGACAAAGGTCTAAAGCTCAGAAAAGCAATCTAGACTAGAGATAAAAGACTTGAGAGTCAGCTATGGAGTTGAATAAGAATGCCAAAAAAATAATATGAAGAATGAGATAAAGACAAAGATCTATACAAGGTTGACGCTGAGCAGGGAAAAGAGGAACAAAGGAGAGAAAAATTGATTTAAGCTAGAGATAAGGATTTATTAATAGAGATCAGCATACAGATGCTAATGAAGCGAGCAAGTCAGTATATGAGATCTTTCTTTTTTTGTTTTTTTTTTTTTTTTTTTTTGAGACAGAGTCTCACTGTCGCCCAGGCTAGAGTGCCGTGGCATCAGCCTAGCTCACAGCAACCTCAGACTGCTGGGCTTAACTGATCCTCCTGCCTCAGCCTCCCAAGTAGCTGGAACTAAAGGCGTGTGCCACCATGCCTGGCTAATTTTTTTATATATATATTTTTAGTTGTACAGCTAATTTCTTTCTATCTTTAGTAGAGACGGGGTCTCGCTCTTGCTCAGGCTGATCTCAAACTTCTGAGCTCAAACAATCCGCCTGCTTCGGCCTCCCAGAGTGCTAGGATTACAGGTGTGAGCCACCGCACCTGGCCAGTATATGAGATCTTTCAGGGAGAATGTACAGAAACTAGAGAAAAGAGCTAGGACAGGGCCATGAGATACAGGAAGACCTCAGGAGTGGGTAGAAGAGGAGCCCTCAAAAGAGACTGAGAAATGGATAAAAATACAGGAAGAAACAAAGAGAACTTCATCTTCCCACATTCCTACATTGCATTCTTGATCCTAGCCATACAGAACTGCTCATGATTCCCTGGCTATTCCATTGTCTCACCGTCCTTTTGACAGTATTCCCTCTATCTAATAAATACAAACTCCTAGTCTTCCTCCTCCAGCAACTTTCAATAGAAACTTCTGCAATGTCCAATATCTGTGCTGTCCATTAAAGCAGCCACTAGCTGCATGTGGCTACTGGGCCCTTCAAATGTGGCTAGTGCAACTAAGAGCCTGGATTTTAATTTATTTTAAGTGACTTAAATTTAGATAGCCAAATGTGGCTAGTGGCTACCATATTGGACAGCATAATAGCTTACCCAAATGTTACTTCCTTTATGGTGCTGCTCTGTCCATGTCTCCCTCCCAGCTAATCAGCTCATCCTTAGGCCCCTGCCGCACTTTATTGAAGAACCTGTCAGAAGTCATCAAATTGTATGATAATAATTTATTTGCCAGAGATGATACTGAAAATAAAACTACCTCTCAGACTTTTTGTGAAAATCAAGAGAAATGTTTACCCCTGAGTTGGAACTTTAAAAATACTAGTCTCCTTCTCTTCCTTCCACCAAAAAGTCCTAGGACTCAAAACAGAACATCAAATGTAGAATACTCACTCCATCGCGTCACCTAAAAGTTTCATCACGACCTGAAGTTATTCTTACTGTTCATTATCCCAAAGAGACCACTTTTTTGTTTTTTCTAAAATCGATACTGTGGATTGGTCTATCCATACCTAATCATTGGTCTGTCTCTAGAGAAATGTTGTTAGTTCCAGGGTACTCAAGTTCTCTTGAAGCCACTTTTAAGCAGAGATGAATCTTGTTTCTTCCAAACGTACCTCCCTCACCTGCCCCAGCCTTGGCATTGAAGCTGACCTTGCATCCAAAAGAACTTCAGGGTCCACGGTAACTGAACAGCACATCTAACTTCACTGGTTTGTCTCTCCACCAGCAATGACAGCTCCTTATTCCAGAATTTCCTATAAACTACCAGGAAAGTCCACCAGAGGTCACTTTACTGCTGCATGCAATGAATGGGAATTTCACAGCTCCACTTACTCTAAAAAAGTTATGAGATAGAAGAGTGGTAGTGTTGAAGTTCTAACAAAATATAAGAACAAATCAGAGAGTATTCAGTCTTCCCCTTGCCATAACACACAGTTCTCCCAAAATTTCAAAAATATGAGCCTGAAAGTACTTATGGAAATTATGGAAAATTGAGATAAAATCAGTTTGTTTCTCAAATGCCACATTCATTGCTGATGCCTTCACACTAGATAGGAACCCAGAACTCCAGAAGTACACGAGAGCAGACAGGATTACTAATTTGGAGATGGAACATTTGTGGGTATCAGATGGTCTCTGAACCTCGACAATCGTGTGCATTCTTCTGAGGAAAGAAGATCCTCAAAAAGGTTTAAGAGATGAAAGAAAGAAATCTGATTCAGAACCACTGGAAGAGCTTCTTTTTATTTTTCCCCCCATTATTTTCTGACACCAGGAAAATTCAAGGAGAAATGTGGACTCAGAAATCTCCTCTAACACAAAGATTATCTCAGCCAGAGACAGATCAAGGAATTGGTGGTTAAGCCCCTGTTTTTCAGAAAGGGCCTGAATGGCAGAACTGAAAGGCTAGCAAAGCCTCAGCATTCACCACCAGGCTAAAAGGAACAGAATAAATGATAATTGTCAGTAGTTAAGGCAGAATCCAGGCTGAAAACAAAAGGAAGATAAATGAGAATGGCTCACCGGGACCTGAAACCCCAGTCACTAGGGACAAATGGGGATCATTGGCATAGAAAAAGGGGTGGAACCCCCCAGTGTGATGCAGATTTGTTTGAAGCTGGGTGACCAGCTCCTGGAGATGGGAGTCTCCACCGGCCAGCTCTCCCCTCCCCCGCAGCTCAGTGTGAGCTCACAATACCTCATCCTGCAGATGGCAGTTTCCTCATAGGGACTCAATCTAACCAAAATGGAAAGCTCTGGATGAGCCAAGCCTTCCCTTGGTGTGAAGTCTGAGAATTCAGAAAAGTCTGAAGTGTGAACAGGTGAGGCCTCAAGGAAAGAGAATTTGGGGAACTATGATTTATTTCTGTTCCTTTCAGGACAGAGGTTTGATCTTTAATGTGTACTTAAGCCATTTTGGGGAAGTTTGGAGTTTGGGAAATAAGGACTTTGTTTTTGACTGACCGGTATTCTTGACCTCTCCCATCTATCAATTTAATCTGACTCATTAACAATATCTAGCAAAAATTCTGCCCATTTAAAATCAACAAGAAAAAATCAAACGACCCTATCAAAAAGTGGGCAAAGGACATGAAGAGAAACTTTT
The DNA here is from genome assembly GCF_000956105.1 of Propithecus coquereli. Classification (NCBI taxonomy): domain Eukaryota; kingdom Metazoa; phylum Chordata; class Mammalia; order Primates; family Indriidae; genus Propithecus; species Propithecus coquereli. The sequence continues at coordinate 4,806,852 of NW_012154729.1, forward strand.
CAAAAGAAGATAGAATAATGGTCAAAAAACATATGAAAAAATGCTCAACATCTCTAATCATCAGGGAAATGCAAATTAAAACCGCAATGAGATATCACTTATCTCCAGTGAGACTGGCCTTTATCAAAAAGTCCCAAAACAATAAATGTTGCCGTGGATGCGGAGAGATAGGAACACTCTGGTGGGATTGCAAACTAGTGCAAACTCTGTGGAAAGCAATATGGAGATATCTTAAAGAGATACAAGTAGAAGTACCATTCGATCCAGCAATCCCATTACTGAGCATCTACCCAAAAGACCAAATGATACTGTATAAGAAAGACACCTGCACCCGAATGTTTATAGCAGTACAATTCACAATTGCAAAGATGTGGAAACAATGCAAATGTCTATCAATACATGAGTGGATTAATAAAATGTGGTATATGTATACCATGGAGTACTATTCAGCTTTAAGAAACAATGGTGATATAGCACCTCTTGTATACTCCTGGATAGAGCTGGAACGCATTCTACTAAGTGAGGTATCCCAAGAATGGAAAGACAAGCACCACATGTACTCACCATCAAATTGGTATTAACTGATCAACACATAAGTGCACATATAAGAACAACATCTATTGGATGTTGGGCAGGGGGGAGGGGGGAGGAGAGGGGGACGGGTATATGCATACACAAAGAGTGCAATGTGCACCACCTGAAGGATGGACATATTTGAAACTCGGACTTAGGGGGGGATGCGGGGGGGCAAGGGCAACATACATAACCTAAACATCTGTACCCCCATAATATGCTGAAATAAAAAAAAAAAAAATTCTGCCCATTTGAGGATGGTGCTAGGTGTCCTTATACCTAACTATTCTCCCTAATCCTTTGGGAAAATGACCATATCTTCTCATCTTAGCACTGGGCCCCATCAGGACTTGCCAGGCTTAAGGAAAGAATTGTGTTTTATGCTATGTCTTAGAGGCAAGCAAACTACAAATCCTAGAGGGAAATTGTCTTAAGGAAATTAGAGGCATAGTCCCCCTTTGGAGCAGCTTCCCATCCATACAGTCCTAAAGGTACTAACAAGTTCTTTTTAAATCAAACAATCAAGCAGGCACCACTGTCTGCAAGGACATGGGAAAAAATCAGCCTAATTGATACTTTGAAGCCAATAACATCCGGTAGACTATGCAAGCAAATAGGAACAAAATCAAGGGACTGCAAAACTGCTTCCAGCTCCCAAACTAGTTCTATGGCCTTCTCGGGTCTCTTACCTTTACCATATGTCATGCAGCACATTATAGTGAGAAGAGCAACGGTTTAAAGTCCAGGCATTCACCCCTTGGGAACTCTGAGTTCTAATGCCAATGTAGACACATCCTAGTTGGGTGATTTTGAAAGTTATTTAACCTCATATCTATAAAATGTAAATAATAAGATCTACGTTTTAAGGAGTAACATTGTAGGTGCCCAGCAAATGGAGTGGTGTGTGTGTGTGTGTGTGTGTGTGTGTGTGTGTGTGAATTATCCCAGTCTCCCTCTGAGATGAGAAAGATAAAATACAATGTACTATACAGAAAGCACTTTGAAAAATAATAGTACACATAAAGAACAGTAATTAATAAATCCATAAGAATAATATAAAGTATATCAAGGGCACATTTTGGCTATCACACACAACAAAAATAGGCTAACATTTGTTTCAGATCTATTGAATTGCTCTTTTAATTACTTGTAGGACCATTAAGAAGTTACCCGAAGACTAATTTCCACTAAACATCAGAAAAGTTACCAACAGTGATCCTAAAACAGAAGGGCTGCTTCAGGAAACTGTGAGTTCCTTATTTCTAAGGGGTAAGACTTTAGACAGAGGAAGAAGGTAGACCTCAAAATGTTCAGGTCAACTACTGGCTTGGACTTTATCTTTGCTAGAGAATTACAGAAGGAAATTCTACTTCAAAACTACACTCTTAACCTACCTACACTCCTGCTCAACTTCCCAATAAGCATCTTTCCTACACTGGTTGCACTGAAGAAAAAAATGTTTACATTTCCTGCTTATTTGCAATTATTCCTAAAAGCACTAAGTGATAAGGTCCAGAAACCTAGTTCCATGAGACAGTGGCTTAAAAAGCCAAGTTACATTAATGATATAAAAAGTAATATTGTGGCGTTTTTCAGATTGGTCAAAAACAAAAACAAAACTTTTATGTATATATTCAAATTTAATTCTCCAGTTTATCCTCTTAATGTACTACTTGCCTTTTTTAATGAGAATTCTAAGGAAAGCAAAAATATTTGTCACAGCATCTGAAGGCCTATTTATATAAGTTTTTAAAAAAGTTAAAATAAGCTAGAAAGCTGGGCACAGTCTGCACCTATAGTCCCAGCTACTCAGGAGGCTGAGGCAGGAGGACTGCTCGAGCCCAGGAGACAGAGGTTGCAGTGAGCTATCATGATGCCACTGCACTCAAGCCTGGGCAACAAAGCAAGACTCTGTTTAGGAAAAAAAATTAGAAAAAACTGTGCCTGGGAAGGGAGTCCTCCTTGAGAAAACATAGTTTCTGGAGGAAAAAAATGAAGCGGGAGACAAGAAGATGCCTGTCCAAACAACCATATTGTCTAAATCAATCCTGGCAACTAATAAAATGCAGCTATCACAGCCAGCACAAGCACGGCCTCACAAAAACAGATTGGTAATAAAATATTTCAGGGAACCGAAGCCCTTGGAGAAAGCGCAAGACAGCCCAGTGTACTGTCAACTCCTACTGCTCTTTGGATGACAAAATTACACAGAGGTTCTTATGTTAAATCTTTCTAAATGACAGCTACCTCCATCACTTGGTAAAACATTTTCCAGCCCGAACTCTATAATCTAGAGTAATAGAATAAACTGTGCATTTTTTTCCAAGGGCTAAAAACAAGTCCAAGCTTAATTTCCCAAAATGCTCCAGGGAAAGACACCTGTTCATCCACTTCCCTGCCTATGATCACTCCTTTACATGGCTGATGGCAGTAAGAGCAGCAAAGTACTCAGGTGAAACAAGCTGCTGCTGTGCTGTGGTTTTCAAGCCTCTCGAAATAAACATAAAACAAGGAAAAAATATATTTTAAAGAATATCCGTCATCCTATCTGCGATGTCTATCTCTGATACCTCCCCACTCTCATTGTCTGGTTTTTCTGAAGCTTCTGGGTGATCTTAGACACTCATAAAAACAACTTCCTTGTGACTGATCTGACTGGTGATGGCTCAGAGAGCCATCCTAGGGAGCACAGCACACAAAGCACACACGTGCTGTACTCACACAGCATACACATGTACTCAACTCGTGTGTGCATGTACTCACAAGATGGCCAACAGGACACACATACACAAAGGATATGCAGGAACAGCTGTATCAGTAGGGTTACTTTTAGCAGCGTTATGCCAGAGCATAAGCAAAAAGTTGTGTTAAGAGCTGAAAGGAAATATAAATAGTTCTCTCCCTTTCTCTGCCATCCTATTTCCATTCCTTGCCATGACTTCTAACAAGACTTTCATAATCAGCGATTCCTGGCCAAGAAAAAAGAAAGCAATATTGCCCCATTCCCCAGTGGATTCAGATGAAAAAGGTAATAAAATCAGGTACAATTCCAAAAGGAGACATTGGAGAAGAACCAAGCTGGGTCTATAAGGAATTGTGTGTAAGATGGCACACATATTTATGCTGTATCCAGGTCACTATTGTCTTACTGATACGTTTTATTAGGAAAATGATGAAAATGATTTTTCTCTTTGTTTCTATGTTCTGCACTAGTAGGTTGGTTCAGTAATAAATATGTGACCTTTTGTTTGAAAAAAATAAAAATAAATGGACACGAATTGTCAAATGAACTTATAGAAGAAAATTTAATATTAAGAGGCTGACTCGGCCAGGCGCGGTGGCTCATGCCTGTAATCCTAGCTCTCTGGGAGGCCGAGGCGGGCAGATTGTTTGAGCTCAGGAGTTCGAAACCAGCCTGAGCAAGAGCGAGACCCTGTCTCTACTAAAATTAGAAAGAAATTAATTGGCCAACTAAAAATACATAGAAAAAATCAGCCGGGCATGGTGGCGCATGCCTGTAGTCCCAGCTACCGGGAGGCTGAGGCAGGAGGATCACTTAAGCCCAAGAGTTTGAGGTTGCTGTGAGCTAGGCTGATGCCACGGCACTCACTCTAGCCCAGGCAAAAGTGTGAGACTCTGTCTCAAAAAAAAAAAAAAAAAGAGGCTGACTCAATGGAGGTACCATTCTCATAAGACCAGTTATGTATCTTTTATTCAACAAACACACATAGCAAAAGTTCAAAAAGGTTGCCATGCAGACTGTTAATATACTAATTACCACCCATAGTAGTATCTTTTTTAAAAAAATGTATTATGTATTTACAGTGTACATGATGTTTCAAAATATATATACATTGTAGAATAGTTAAATCTAACTAATTGACAAATGCATTACCTCACAGTTATAATTTTTGTAATGAGAACACTTAACATCCACTATCTTTGCATTTTTTCAAGAATACACTATCTTGTCATTAACTATAGTCACCATGCTGTACAACAGATCTCTTGAAATTATTCTTCCTATCAAACTGTAATTATATATCCTTTGACCAGCATCTTAATGAGAGTGTTGCTCCATTATTTACAAAAGGCTGTCACATCCATTCTCTCGTCAGATCCTTACCACAATTCACAGGAAGCTGAAGCACAGACATCACTATTTTTGTTTACATTCAATTCATTCCCTTCCTTCCTTCCTTCCTTCCTTCCACAAAATATAAAGTTATATATTTTGTGCCAAGGACTGTTTGAGAAACTAAAAATTCAGTAGTGAACAAAAGTTGCTGCTGTCATATATTCTAGTAGGAGATAGACAATATACAATACATATAATAAGTAAATTATATAGTTATTTACAAAGTAGTATTAGAATGATGCAATAATTTAGAAAGAAATGCTATGCGAAAATAACTGAATCAGGGTAATGGAAAGTTCTAGGAGAGGGGTTTGATTTTAAATAGCAAGACAGCCCTATTTGACAAAGTGCCATTTGAAAGAGTACATCTGGGAGAAGAGTGGTCCATATAGCCTGTGCAAATATCTCGGGGCAGGAGCTTGCCTGGACTGTTTGAGATGCAACAAAAACACAAGAGTGATGAGGAGAATGATAAGAGATGAGGAAAGAGGAGGTAGAAGGGGATTTCAAGATTTTTCTTTTTTTTTTTTTTTAGAGGCGAGGTATCACTCTGCTGCCCAGGCTGGAGGGCTGGAGTAGCTAGTCACAGGTGCGATCACAGCTCACTGTAGCCTGGGACTCCTAGGTTCAAGCGATCCTCTTGCCTCAGCCTCCTGAATAGCTGGGACTCCCATCTAAAATGGGAAGCCATTGTGGCTGTTATAAGAAAAGGCTGAGGCGGGCAAGAGTAGAAGCAGGGAGACTGGTTAGAATGTTCTTACAATAAATGATCCAGGCAGGAGATGGTGGCAGCTTGGCTCAGGCTCACAGGAGTAGAGGTGTGGATTTGGGATGTATTTTGAAAGTAGAGCCAAAGGGATTCTCTGATGTGGTATGTGGGTGGTGGAGACAGAGGGTGCCACGGAAAGTGCTGCTTTGGGCCTAAGTAACTAAAAGGATAGAGATGCCATTTACTGAAATGAGAAATGCTAGAAAGAGCAGATTTGAAGAATTCTAGTTCCATTTTGCACACATTAAGTTTAGATGTCTATTTGCCATTCAAGTGGAGATGCTGAATAGGCAGTTGGACATTATGAGTCAGGATTTAAGGGAAGAAGCCTGGTTTGGAGAAATTCAGGATTTGTCATTATTTAAATGGAATCCAAAACCTTGAGCACAGATGAAATCATTAAGAGAGTGAGAAAATAAAAGATAAGGACCAAAAACTGAGCCCTGGGGCTATAAAACATAAAAGGTAGGGAAAAGAGAAGGACTTCCTGAAGCGGCCTGAGAAGGAAGATCTAGTGAGAGAAGAGAAAAACCAGGAGGCCAGGGTGTTTGTGGGAGGCAAAGGGAAGGAAGTATTTCCTGCGAGAGGGAGTGATCAATTGTGTCAATGTCCCTAATAATGAAAACTAAGAATTGGCCACTGTATTTAACAATGTGGAAGTTGCTGTTACTAGGAAGTTCAACAAGGGCTGCTTCTATAGAATGAAGGAGAGGAAAACCTGATTGGATTAAGTTTAACAGATAATGGGAAGAGAAGAGTTGAAGAAAACAAGTATAGAATATTTTCAAGGACTTTCCCTATCAAGAAAACAAAGAAATTTGACAATGGCTGGAGAAGTTAGAGAAGATATTTTCAAGATGGGAGAAGCCAGGCACAGTGGTGCGCTGCTGCAGTCCCAGCTACTTGGGAGGCTGAGGCAGGGGGACTGCTGAAGCCCAGGAGTTCAAGGCTAGCCTGGGCAATATAGTGAGGCCGTTCCCTTGAAAAAAAAAAAAAAAAAAGAATAAAAAGAAACAGGTAAAATTAATTTTCCTGGCCTACAGAGAACAAAAAGAAAAAAGGGGGAAAAAAGATGAGAAAAATAATAGCTTGTTTCTATGTTACTGGTAATTATCCGGCAGAGAGGAAAATTGAGGCTATAGGAGAGGGAGGATTACAGAGTACTTGAGTAGATGAGAGGGTATGCAGTCTTATTCACAAACCATGGCATAAAAATTGACTTAGCCACACAACTAATAAATGGCCTGCATTTGAAGCCAAGTCTTCACTCCCATGCTCAGTATTCTTTCACTCCATCATGATGGAGGAGGCCTTGGTGTCATTCACTACAACGTGCTTGGCAGATGGTCATCATCCTCCACCTAATTACACTGTTTCAGAGCACACCCAATTTCATAAGCAATTCATTTCAGCATGCTGAATGTTTGTGTCATGTTGTGTTAGGCACCAAGGTGGTGGGAATGGGGGAAGGAGGACTATAAAGTAAGTGACTATGGAAGCAACCTAAGTGTTCATCAATGGACGATGGCTAAAGAAACATAAAATTAAGCATTAAATTCCATTTAGAAGTCCCTTGGACTTACAGAGATCAGCATATGTGGTCCAAGTATCTTTTTTTTTTTTTTTTTTTTTTTGAGACAAGGTCTCACTCTGTCACTGAGCTAGACTGCAGTGGTGTCATCATAGCTCACTGCCATCTCAAACTCCTGGGCTCAAGCAATCCTTCTGCCTCAGACTCCCGAGTAGCTGGGACTACAGGAATGTGCCACCACGCCCAACTAATTTTTCTATTTTTTTGTAGAGACAGGTTCTCACTGTTGCTCAGACTGGTCTTGAACTCCTGACATCAAGTGATCCTCCCGCCTTGGCCTTCCAAAGTGCTAGAATTACAGATGTGAGCCACCTGGCCCCACCCCAAAGTATCTTTTTCTAAGTGAGAACATTTGAAAACAAAGCATTTTCTTCTACCTATCGTGTTCTTTTTAGGAAACCAAATCTCTGATGTATTGACTCTACAACGATTAACTGTGATGATAACTAAAGAAGAGTTAATATTTTGATGAAGAAAAGCAGCTAGAGCAGACAAATATAAGAAAGCCAAGATCTTTTTCCTCTGCCTGAAATTCTAACGTCTACTTAGCAAACTCCTACTCAGTCTTCAACAGCCTTTTCAATATTAACTCCTTGTCAAGTCTTCCCCTTCCCCACTCCATCCTCATCACTGCCTCACACTCTCTCCTCTGTATCTCATAGCATTCTGTAATCACCTCTATGTGATACTATATTGAATTTACATGAGGGGAACATGATTACTGTTTCTTATCTTTGTGTTCCCAGCATATGACGTAATGTCTGGAACAGGGATAGTGTTCAGTAAGTGTTAACAGAATGAAGGAACGGATGAATGAGTCAGTGAATAAATAAAATTAAATGAAAAAGAAAAAAAAAGAATGAAGGGTTAGGAATAAAAAAGAACAATGATTTCTCAACAACTAAGAGGTTCCCTTCTTTGGTCAAAGCCTTCCATTTTACAGAGGAAGAAACTTAAACTTATATTAGCTAAATGACTTGTCTAAACTAGTTACTGTCAGAACCAGGACTAGAACAGCAGATCTTTTAGCCTCAACTAAGCCTCCTGATCTTTGTTCATTATTATAACACTGACAACACTGTATCTTCAGTCTTCACCATCACATTAAGCTCCTTGAAGGCAGTAATGATATCTTATCCAACTCTGATCCATTTCTTGATTATATTTATGAAGGTAATGAATATAGCCCCATATGCCATAAAAATAACCTCAAATTCATATATGTGGGCTTGCAGTCCCCTTTAACACCACTTGTCTATATTAATTTCCGGACTGTCAAAGATATCCGAGTGAGCTTTAGTGAAATAGTGAAATAAGCCTGAGCTTTAGAACTAAACACAACTGGGTCTAAATCCCAACTCTGAAATGTACTGTGTGATATTAAGCGTATCAGTCATGTCATCTGCAGCTCGGATCAGGAAATGGGGTAGGTGTGGAGGCAGTAGGTAATGGTGCCTATCCTGCAAACTAGCATATTGTTAGGTATTCAACAAATGGTACTTATTATTTTATTTTTATTAATACTAATTAATTAATGCTATAACGTAGAAATGGAGTGCTTTCCCATCTCCTATCTGCATATCCAAATTTCACTTGTCCTTTAAACCTTATTTCCAGGTATACTTTCCTAAAATTTCTCAGAGTGCTAAGTGCCCTTTCCTGACTTCACATGATATTGAGTAAATCATACATACACCCTTGAGCACTGGACTAAAAATTCTGTCCTGTACTGTTCTCTAATTGTTTATTATGTGCACATCTCATTTTTCTCATCTGATTGTAAGCTTTTGACGACCACGAATAGGGTGGAATAGAGTGACTGTAATAGAGTGGCACAGAGAGAATAACGGCAGAGAAACCAGCATACAATGAATATAATAGCTCAGACAAAAGATGATGACAATGAGAACTGGAGCAGTGGCAGTGGAAAGAGTAGAATGGTTTTGAGAGACATTTTAGAGATAGAAATGGCAAGATTTGCCACTGATTAAATGTGATAGATAATGGGGAAGGGGGTCCATGATGATTCTAAGGTCTCTAAAATAAATAGTTGACTACAGCCAGGAACAGTGGCTCACACCTGTAATCCCAGCACTTTGGGAGGCAGAGGCAAGAAGATTGCTTAAGGCCAGGAGTTCAAGACTAGCCTGGGCAACACAGTGAAATCCCTTTTCTACAAAATATGAAAAAAATTACCTGGGTGTGGTGGTGTGCACTTGGAGTCCCAGCTACTTGGGAGGTTCAGGCATGAGGATTGCCTGAGCCCAGACATTCCAGGTGTAGTGAGCTATGGTCATGCCACTGTATTCTAGCCTGAGCAACAGAGCAAGATCCCATCTCTAAAAAAATAAGTAAATAAATATATGGTTTACTAGATGATGATTCTATTATCCAAAATAGGGAAAAAAGGAAAAGGAGGACATTGGAGACTAAGGGTGGTAGAGGAGGGGCAGGACAAAAGATAGTTCAGACAGGTTAAATCTTTTGCAAGTAGGCTCAAGTGAGCATTAAGGAGAAAGAGGGAAAGATGACTAAGATATTGAAGATTCTTGGTTGGAGATGTTTCCTCAGGAACCACGATACTTCTGACCCTAACCTGTACAAGACACAAAAGAGACTGGGGGAGGGGAGACATGGAGAGAGCAGTTTGTTCAATGTGGCCTTGGAGGGCAGAAACAGGCCCAGAGAGAAAATGTCACAAAGAAGCAAATTTTGGTATCCTCTAAGGGAGAACTTTCTACTAACATGAGGAGGTTACTGAGTCACCAAGTTCTGGAGGAAACAGCTCTGCTTTGGGATCCTGGAAACTAGATATCCCACTGTGTGACTTTGGACCAGTCACTTTACTCCCAACTTCAGCTGTCCCATCTGCAAAATTCAGGACAAAGCTTTTATCTTTACTGTCTGGATGCTGGTGCTTATCAGGACACTTCCTATATCCCTGAGTGTAACAGAAGAAATTAATATGTGACCATCAATGTATTTCACATCAAATACAAATGGAGCAAATGAGGATACAGCACAGATCAGGCGGAGGAAGGAAAACCTTGTTTATAAACTGGTGGATCCCCACCTGATCCTTATAACAAGTAGTGTAGACAGCACATACATTTCTGTTTCTTCCCTGAGCTCTTATCTGTTATTCTGCTCATTCTCCAAGGTCATGAGTTTACCTACAAGTGAATAAATTATGGTAGAAGAGCTTCTATAAATTATGATAGAAGAGATTCTCAATCGATTTGGACACCTTGAAATGCATGTCAAATTAGGTTGGCATGGTAGCCACCTAACACGAGATAAGCTGTAGGTAAAATTCTCTAAACCAATTTTTCTCACACCTATACAAATTCTGCTTGGTAATTCCAACACACTATTCTTCTGATTTAGTCAGTCAGGTTTAAATGTATTTTTTTTCACAAGTTGATAAGTTGAGGAGGAAAAAGGTTTTAATAACTATTCCTCAAAAGAAAACACCTCCATGGTATCTATAAGGTACATTGTAAAGAACAATGGCTAGTCATAAGACTTGTTTTTTAATCCCAGATCTGATTATTGCTGTGTGGCTTCAGACAAGCCACTTAATACCTTAATTTTCTCAGCTATATAATGCTAAGTATGAAGAAATGGGAATGTATATGAAAATCCTTTGAGAGGTATAAATTGCTCTGCAATGAAAAGCATTATTACTAATTGCATAATTCTGCCTTCCCTCATTTTATTTATACTGAAATTATGCCTTTAATATATTTTTGGGGTACTATAATTCTCTCTTCTCTCCATCAGATTTTTTAATGAAATGATTGAAGGCATTTTGGTAGATAGGTAAAAGCCTCAGTGACAAAAACCTGCTACAGGAATAAAGCCAAATGTCTCTGAGAAAAGGGTACATTCGAAGACAAAAGCAAACACTATATATTTAGTGTTCATAAGATAGATACCATGTCTTTATTATTTTTCGGATCAGTCAGTTAAAAAACAAAGTAGTATGACATACTCAAGACATTTAATATTACATTAATCAAAGCTGACAACCATGAAAACCATTTATTGTTGTATTTGAACCACAGATTTGTAATTTCAGATGAAATCTAAAACACTGAATTCCCAATTGTTAACACTGACATGCCAACAAAAACCTTAAAGAAACATTTTGTAGCTAGATCACACTATTGTGCATTTACTTGAGAAAACAAACATGCATGCAACTAAAGTAGGTAAACTAAATCCTACTGTATTACCACAGTGGCTTCAATAAAATCTACTCAGCCAAAAGTTGAACAAATTATATTACATAGCTTACTTTGAAATCTATGTTGTCACACATTGAATTCCAATACTTAATTTTTGCCTGAATGAATTGCCTGAATGAATCCAAGGTCACACTGCCATTCCTATAGGAGCTAGTTAACTTGAAAAGGAGAAAAAAAAAGTCAGTGCCATATCACAGCTTGCTATCTAGCCACCTTCTCCGATTTTGGTGAAACTGATCCAAAGGCGACTTGATAAAATTGTAGATGAACTGTCTGAGTGGAAAAGCTACTTGAAATGCCAATTTCCCAAATGAAGTACGGTACTCCTCCAAATGACAGATAAATGGAATAAAACAAACTGTACTTAATCTAACTATAGACAACAGAGCATACTGTGATCCAGTTAGGAAAAGGCTTTCCTCTTCACTGCCAAATCTAACACCTCCAGAGAAGATCCTGCTCTGGTGTGTGAATCTGAGCAAGTTGATTAAATTTTGAACGTGTTTCCTTAACTGTAAAGTGGGAATAATAGTACCAACCTCCTTAGGATTGCTGTGAGAATTACAGTAAGCAGTTAATAAAAGTTAACTGCTAAGTAAAAGCAGTAACAATTGTAGTAGGAGCAGCAGCAGCCACAGTTCTCATTTTCTCCTGCTGCACTGAAGATCACTCATGGTCTTAGAGTGAAAACTAAGAGATGTGTCAAGAAGGAAAGGGTGATCGACTTTGACAAATGGTGAAGGAAGATCAATGGCTTTTGGATTTGTCAAGAAAGGAATTGTTGGTGACCTTGTTTCAACACATTTCCAAAGCAGTAAGGCAGGAAGCCTGGATGTAGGCAAAGGGAAAAACAAATGTCAAGGAAATGGAGGCAGCAGGTATAGACCAGGGCTTCGTTTTGTTTTGTTTTGCTTTAACATTTTGTATTTACTATTATAGTCATGATTTTTAAAAAAATTAGAGAAGGATTTATGTTTCCAGGCTTTTTATGCGAGTTCTCATTTACAGAGTTTTAGGATTGAGAAAATTACTACTGAGACTGTCTTAGTAAAGTCTCAGTAGTAAGGGAAGCACTTGGCTCTAAGTCACAAACAAGAAAAATATTCCATTGGTGGTTGACAATATAAAAAACTATTTGAGGATATATTTTATGATTTCTACAGAGCACACTGATAATGGATAAAAAACTGGTAAGTAAAGCAGTCAGGGGGAGGCATGCCATATCTCTAAGTACATATTTAGATTGAAAGAGGATGTATTTTTAGTGATTGCAGTGAAACATGGTATGCTCACTAGATTATTGCTACACCATTGAAATCTGCTGATACAGTTTTCTCATTGATTGTAAGGAAGAAGAGAAATAAGGTGGTTGAGACAGGAAGCCACCAGCCAAGCAATTTCTTTCAAGATGTGCATAACTGTGTATGCTTAAAAGCAGAAGGCAGGGCCAGAGAACAGGAAGAGAACAAAGATATAGAAGAAGAAGGGAAACACTTAGCAACAAAATGCCTCATGTATTAGGACAGGATAAGATTCGGTAACAGTAGCACCTAACATTTACTGAGTACTATTATTATATCAAAATTTTGTTAAATATCTGTCTTATGCATAGTAATAGCTAGCACTTATAATGCAATTCACATTTGATTTTTACTGATGTCAATATATTTAATAAATTGTAAATTAAGTAGTAATGTTATTTACCCACCTTTTAGGCTTAAAATTTACCTTGAATTCATGGAGCACTTCATAGCTTACAAAAGCTTTCACAGAATCCTCACAACGGTGTTATGAATCTTCAGAGTTAGTTTTGTATAATAATTCCCATTTTCAGACAAAGAAATTGAGAGGTGTGAAGGTTAAATGACATGTTTGAGGTTACACAGCTAGCAAACAGGAGAGCCCATATGCAAATCCAATCTTTTGAGATACCCTCTGATTCTTCCTCTCTCTGCTCCTCCAGCAATAAATTATTATTTTCCCCACTTCATCTAGCACCCCTGATAGAGAAGACACAAATAGTAATATACCAGCAAGACATAAAGAATCAGGGTATTCCCACAAGTCAGAAAATGAACTTAGATTCTAGCCCATAAAAAGAACCACTGACTCAAGATCTAAGTCCTCTCAGATTGCATTATACACACACATTTAGCAAAGGGACCACCAGAATCAACTATAATGAATCTGTATTCATGTATTAAGTCCCTGCCCTGTGTAATACATCTACCAACATGCCAAGTTATCTTTGAAATCTTTAAAAATAATTTGAAAAAAGAAAAATATGCACAAAGTTAACCATAGGCTCCATAACATTTTTAACAAGTTAATTTTCACATAAATGATAATTTTTAGAGGATTATAATCCTAAATGCATCTATTTAACCTTAAAAAGCAGTTCGAATAAGATAACTGAATAAACAGTGGGGTAATTCTACCCTTAAAATGTTTGTCTATAAATTAAGTCATGAATATGTCTTTGAAGAGTAAGAAGCAACCCTCACCCTGACTTATTGTTGCTTATAATTGATAGTAAGCTACAGAAAAGGGTAAATATAGTCCAGGATGTACAAATGAAAATTATGACTCGAACATCAAAGTTCTCCCAAAAGATAGGTTGGTGAACAAATTCCTTTTTCTTTATCAACACTTGTTACCATGTGCTAGACACATTACATACACTGTCTGATTTAGTTCTCACTGTACCCCTGACTAAATAGATACGGAAGCCAAGCCACAACTAAGAAAACTGAGCCTCAGAGGAGTTAAATAATTTGTTCTATTGAAACTTACTTTACCTAATGATAGCAAAACTGAGATTACCTCAAAACTTTCAACTGAACCAAGCTCTCCCTACCCTTAAACCCACTTCACAAGGATGATTATGTTTGCTTCAGAGCCAAGGAAGAGCAATATTTTGTCTGACCCTGTTGTAAGAAGATACAGCTTGTTTTGTGGGATTCCATTATTTCAGTACATTTCTTGGGTAAATTCGAGCTTGTAAAAAGGAAACAGATCTGAATCTATGATCCTATTATTATACTATTGTAGGGCTTGGCAACTATGGATTTGTGGGAAATACCCCTGAAGCAAATCCGAGTTTATAAATAAATCCAATTATCTTTCACTAAGATATCCTCAGGTATGTGGGAAAAGCAATTGAAAGGAAAATGTGAGAAAAATTAGTAGTTGAGGATAAAATATGCATACATCACCTTTTTTCTATCCTTCTGGGTTCATCAGAAGATAAGAAGGCCTTTATAGAAGTGTTTGGGGAATATAATTCAGGCTTTTAAAAAAATTATCTACCTAAATAAACAGTCACTGGCATGTTTAGGGCTCATACATTCGGAGGTGCAGATTCTGAGTTTACTGGACTCTAAGGAACTTAAAGACAGAATCCTAATCCTCTTTCTATCAACACTGTCTGATAAATTACTAGGCAAATAGTATGTGCTCAACAAATATTTGTGAATGAATGAATAGCTGAGTACATAAGTGAATTAAAGCAAAAAACTAAACAGTTCTCTGCCAGGTAGAATGAAGATAAGGTTGATGAACAAATTCCTTTTTCTTTATCAACACTTTTATTACCACATTATTATAGAAGTATGTATAAGGTAAGTCTCCATGTGCTTTTGGAATATGCACAAAGCTCTGTGTATGTGAATATCAGTATGTATCTGAATTACGTACTGTAATTCATAATCCGTAGTTATACTTCTGTCTATGCAATGCATAAATTAAAACATTGCCTAGTATAGTACCTAACATATAGTAGATGTTCAACACACATTTGTTATTAAACATATGCCATTGTTGAAGTCTTGTTAATATATGGCAATAGTTAACATGTTTTGCCTCCAGAAAAGAGGATTCCATTTTTTATTCATTCTTGGCTAAAATCTTGTTTACATTTTAAAAAATTAATCATTATGAACATTTTTGGCTATGAAAATACTTTTACATCTTTTTGCTTTTATTTAGAAAAAAATCTCTGGCTACTGACTCTCACTAAAGCATACTTTTAATGAAGTAAAGCAACTGAGATGCTCAGAAATTACATATATCTGCAGCAGCCAATATTCCCCTTATCGGCCTTGTGAAATCTTCAAGTGACTTCTAGTGGAAATGATGTTCACTGAATAGAAAAATCAAGAATAGCTGACAGAAACAATAATTTCTATATTAAAAAAAAGAACAGGGCAAACAACTCTTATGTAACGTGCCTTTGGTTTGGATTCTTTGGATTTTTCTGCTTATTTCACTCGAACGCTATTAATAAAGAGGATGAATTTTAAGAATGTATTTCCTTGTCATAAACTGTATAACCAGAAATAAAAATGATACAGTATGCACTCCAGGATGTCAGGCAAGGGAGAGTTACATATTGAAAAATATATATATATATATTTGATGATTTTTTAAATTTTTTATATGTTAATTTTTTTATGAGATGGGGTCTCACAAAATTGTTCAGTCTAGAGTGCAGTGGCTATTCACAGGCACAATCATAGCTCACAGCAGGCTCAACCTCCTGGGCCCAAGTGATCCTCCTGCCTCCTCCTTAGTAGCTGAGACTACAGGTACCTGACACCATGCCCAGCTAATTTTTTAATTTTTTGTAGAGATGGGGTATTACTATGTTGTCCAGGCTGGTCTTGAACTCCTGGCCTCACGAGATCCTCCCATCTTGGCCTCCCAAAGTGCTGGGATTACAGGCGTGAGCTACTGTACCTGGCCTTATTAAGTAAGCTTCTGAACATATGAATCTGGAGTTCAAGGAAGATATCTATCCTGAAAATATAAGTTTTCAAGTGATCAGTTTAGAGACGGTATTTAAAACCATGAGACTGAATGAGATGACCAAAGGAATGAGTGTAGATAGTGAAGAGAAAAAAATCTAAGAGCTAAACACTGGAGTACTCTGACATTTAGACATTTTTACGATGAGGAGCAATATTGCAGGATTTGCAGAACCCAGCCAAGGAGCCCCAGATTGCTTGAGGCCAGGAGTCAGGAACCAGCCTGTACAACAAAGCAAGACCCCATCTCTACAAAATAAAATTTTAAAAATAGCCAGGTGTGGTGGTATGCGTCTGTAGTCCCAGCTACTCAAGAGGCTGAGGCAGGAGGATCACTTGAGCCCAGGAGCCAGGAATTCAAAGCTGTAGAGAGCTATGATCAGACCACTGCACTTCAGCACTCCAGCCTGGTCAACAGAGCCAGATGCTATTTAAAACAAACAAAAAAACAATTTAAGCAACTGTTTGAAAAGTAATAAGTGTGATACCAACAAATACATTTAAACAATGAATGAGCTATTCTTCAGGACCTCGCTACTTACACAATACATATGCAGTCACATCCAGACTAGTTTACTCTTTTAAATCACCTGCCTGGCACAAAACAAAAATTCAAATGCTTGGTTTTACCAAAGAGAAGGGGTAAAAAGAGGAGGCTAGAGAACCAGAATGAGATGACCAACAGGTTTTCATAATTTTTCCTAGAGTTGGCCCTATGAGGGAACACGTATTTTGACATGGTGTAAATACATACAACTAAACATCAAATAATTTTCAAAGGAGATTCTTTTTTGTTTTCCTTAAGCAGAGAGTTGATTACAAAGAGTTATTCTTCCCAGAGAATTCTCAGGTTTTTGGTAGAGATTTAACATGTTTGACTTCTTGATTATAGGTAGTCCTAGACAAAAAGTTTTATATCTCATTCAGATCTCCTCTATTTCCCCAAAAACCCAATGAGTGCCCCACTCTTGATCAGGCCTCCTGGAGGCAACACACTAACCATGCACCTTTCTCATCTTTCCCTCTCATTTTCAATAAAAATTTAACAACTTGTTTCCCATTATCTTCAGAGCATGATTAACTGACCTAATTCATTAATTTGTACTAAAGTATTAGCATCAATAGGAGTTTACCAAATTACCCCCTCCTGGATTTGCATTTTACCCTGGGACCTTAAATTGTTTAGTAATATAGGCATTTCTGACAACCACAAGTGGGCCAAGGACATTTGTTCTCTCCTCGCACCCCATCACACCAACATAACAAAGGCCTACTGTGTATGTTCTTTTGTAGGAATAACTCTAGTCTTAATTACATGTAGACCAAGCTTAACCAAAACATTAAGGGGAAAAATTATTCTCTATGAGGCTAGTCAGAATTATAATTCTTTTGCACAGTTCAGTTTTGTGATAATAATGTTAATGTGATAATAATAATGTTAAGACCAGATTTTGTCTGAATTTAATAAAATGTTATGGGCATAACCAAATAAGTTCAAGTCATCCTTTAATACTACCATTGATTTTCAAGAAGAGATTATTTCATAAGCATTTAATGGTGAACTTATATAAATTTCCTTCTGTGATCATTCCTGAGGCATTTTAGAGTTTTCATTCAATAGACAAAAGAAAATTTTATACTTGCAAAAAAGACTCCATTACATGTCACATTTCAAACTTCTTTTTTTTCTACAATGTTTGGTCCATCCTTCATTATTTTTTCTAAAGATGAGAAGCCATATATTTAGGGAGTTTTTAAAAATCAAATTCACAGCAAGCCTCTGTTCTGATTAATTCTCTAAATATTAGTTTCAGTACTAAAGATAAAATGGAATAGATAGGCACTATCTACTTTACATACAACCTCCCTTCTCCTGAAGAGTCTCCCTCCTCAGAAATGTGATTTTCTAGGAGTTAATTAATAACTAGTTAGCTAAGGAAAGGCCTACAAACACTACTTACAGATGGCTGAACCAAAGATTGTTACCAAGAGAGGTCTTGGCCTGCAAGGAAGGAACCTTAAGATGTCAGAGAAAAGCAAGCTGATCATCCTAGCTCTCACACATGAAGAATTGTTAGCTCTTTTTATTGATGCATACATCCTGAATAGACAGTTTGTGGTTTCCTTTATGATGTAACAGCTTCCTGCACTGAGGGCTGCCTTCTATTTAACTTTCTTGTCTTTTACAACCCAGAAGCAACACTACAGGATTTCCATTTCCAAATGGTTTGGCAAGATGTAAACAATTATACAAACAACTATGGTTATCCACCTACACTTTTCTCATTCTATTCTTTTTTAAAAGAAGTGCATTTAAAAAGATGTATGAAGTATAAAAATAAAACTTGGGTACCCAAATAACCATTCCCTCAGGAAAAATTACTAGTATCTTTTTGGTATAGTTTACTGAAGCTTTAAGAGTTGAAATTTCCACTTCTAGTGTTTTTTCTTTCCTCTCTCTCTGCCTTTCCAGATCCTTTTCCCTCCTGCTATGAGAAAGAGAGGCTAAAACTGTGTTGTTCATGTTTCTCAGATTACTATAATTAATTTTAACCTTTATAGTATTTATCCTCAAATTAACTATTTATCCTCGAATATACTTTATTTTTATTTATTTTTTTGAGACAGGTTCTCTATCTGCCACCGGGGCTAGAGTGCAGTGGCACCATCATAGCTCCCTGCAACCTCAAATTCCTGGGCTCAAGTGATCCTTCTGGCTCAGCCTCCTGAGTAGCTGGGACTAAAGGGGCATGCCACCACACCTGACTAATTTTTCTATTTTTTGCAGTGACAGGGGTGGAGGTGGGGTGAAGGAGCGGGGGTGGTCTCACTGTGTTGCTCGAGCTGGTCTCTCAAAATTCTGGTCTCAAATGATCCTCTCATCTTGCCTTGGCCTCCCAAAGTGCTAGGATTACAGGCATAAGCCACCATGCCCAGCCTCAAATTTACTTTAGTATAAAAGTAAAACTTGATTTAAGGGAATACTGCTTGCCTATTCTGAGTGAGGTTCCGTACTATTTCTATAAGGGCTACAGATATGAACAAAACTCAGTTCCTGACCTCAAAGAGTTATAGGGTGATAATAATCCTAAGAAAAATAATAATGATACATACATTGAATTTTCTCCTTACAATTTAGGAAGAATTTCCATGTGTAAAACTTCATTTGATCCTTGAAACATCCTCATGAGGAAGATAAGACAGATACTATTTTCCTAACTCTATAAATGAGATAGAGATAAAACATGCAACATATTTAAAGAATTAGAACAGAACTGTCACACATTGTGATTATAACTAAATATATTATATAATTATATATGTGTGTATGTATATACATGTATATAATGTGTGTGTATGTGTATTCTGCCTTCCCCACCTCCTATAGCTTATCCTTGGAAAAGTACCTTGGTTTAGGAAAATATCTATCCCACTGATCTGTCACAATGTTTAAAATGAAATTTTAGAAGTTCCATACTCGGTGTGTCTATAGGAGGTCCCATTAGAACAGCCTTAAAGAGAGAGAAATGCAAAAAAAATAAAATAAAATTACTAAACATGAATAATTTACAAGTCGGTACCCGTCCTGAACAAAACAGGAAAAGTTTTGATAGGAGGGAAGAGAGAAAAGCCTCTTTCCTAAAGTAAAGCCCTGGGCACAAGCAGCCTGAGGATCTCTGAAAAATTCAGTAGGGTGGAGATAAAGTGGACCTTAAAAGGAGTGACAAAAAGACAGATCAGCTTCACAATTTTGCTTCCATTAATACCTAAATCCTGGGCTCAGTTTCAGTTTCCAGTAGGCCTACATTGGAAATTTACCTCCAAGGTACAAGTTTCCCTCACAGATCACCAAATAAACATTTAACAGTCCTTTAAAAACAACTTTAGTACCATCTACTCAGCTTGCATTTACCTTCCCTACCTGCTACCACCCTCTTTTTTTTCTTTCTTTCTTTTTTTTTTTTTTTTTTGAGATAGAGTTTTACTCTGTTGCCCAGGCTGAAATGCAATGGCATGATCATAGCTCACTGTAACCTCGAACTCCTGGGCTTAGGTGATTCTCCCGACTACATGCCATCATGACTGGCTAATTTTTAAATTTTTTGTAGAGATGGGGTCTTGCTATGTTGCACAGGCTGATCTCTAACTCCTGACCTCAAGTGACCCTCCCACCACAGCGTCCCAAAGAGCTGGGATTACAGGCCTGGGTCACAATGCCTAGCCCTCATTCTTTCTTAGAAATTAAAAGACTAATTCTAAAGCCCTTTCTTTCAGCTCATTTTCCTCTCTATTTGCTTACTAAGGCCATATCTTACATCTGCTGTCCTTTTTTTCAATACTACTCTCTTAACTCCTTTTTTCCATATTTGCCAGAAATTTAAGGTTGTTTGGGTCCCTCTCACTTAAAAAGTTCAACTGCAGTGTGTTGCTACACCTAAATTAAACTTTAGGGATAAGCTCTTTAGTATTTTTAACTCACCTCGTCTATTCAATCCTTCATCTCCTCATACCATTGAAATGAAGGCTATGAACAGCTCAGTGCTTAGCACGGTACCAGGCTCATAGCTATTCAAAACAATTTTTTTGTTCAGTGAATCTTAACGTTATTAGTTAGATTCACTCCGTAAAAGTCTGAAAATTCATGTCAGTAGGTTCCTAAAATTTGACAAACTCAAATTCTTTAGTCTGCAATTACAATTTCTAAAATATTTCTCAGATTCATGAAAGACTGGACTAGAAAAATCTAAAAATCAACACGAAGCATAAAAAGGAGCCCTAAGGTTTATTACACGTACAATATTTTGTGCTTTAATTCATTCACAATCTTCTCAGGATACAAGGGAGCAAAACCAGTTTGTGTTACACCTCAGAATTGAGTAGTTAAACACTAATTAGGTATCAGAGTCGTTAAAATTTTATCTTGTTTAGGCAACTGCTTACTTTGGAAAAAGGGCAAACTGCCATTTCTTCCAATGTGGGGGCTGTGAAAACAAAGGAAACCCCCTCCACATCACTTCCGCAACACTATATTATGCTAGGAAACTTCTAATTTTGTTAATTCATTACGCATTTTAACAGTATTTTTGGCCACTACTATACTAAGAGCTGTGGAGAAATACAGAAATGGAGCAAGTGCACAGTCCTGGCCCCCAGAGAGGTTACAATGCAAATAGAAGGAACCAGGCTCGGAATTCAGAACAAAAGCGGTGACTGCATAATAATGTGCTGCTGGGGCTGGGGGATGGGGATCTGGAAGCCTGGTTGTTACTTAAGGAAAGCAGTTTCCAGGAGGTGAGAGTTTAGGCTAGCCCTGAAAGAGGTTGATTGTAATGAATTGCAGGAGTGGAAGCTGGCAGGCCTTCTACTTAGGAGATAAACATCTACCCCCATTTAAATGTGGGAAATGCCTCAAGTGTGAGACACCATAAAGGGACGGATCCCTTAGCCATCCAAAGGCCGACCTGGGGAAACACTGATTTTGAGGATATAATAGGTAAGTTTGGGAATGTCAGTTGATGAAGTTGGGAAGAGGAAGCTTTTTAAAAAGTGTCATCGTAAAAAAAGCTTAGATTTGATGAGACAGGTAAAAAACAAATAGGAAAATTAAAGGAGAAGAATAATTATGGCCGCTATAAAAAATGAGATTGCAATAGAGAGGTTCTGGAGCTCAGGAAACAAGCATGCCAGAATTTAGTCCTAGGTAGTGAACATCAGGAATAAAATGGCAGCTGAGGAAATTTCAAAGTTGAATAAATAATAAGTATAAAGGAAAGGCTATGCTACAAACATTATATACTCTTTAATTATGAACACCTAACAATAATCTTCAGATAATTTCTCCAGCCTCCTCCCCTCCCACTCAGCACCTCTCCCTAGTTTACATCCTTGTATTCAAGGCATTTTATTGAGGACACTCTATTGGGTTCGCTCCACCTATGCCTTACTCAGCTGGCTTGTGCTTTGTTTTCTTCCCATTTCACCTCCTTGTCTTCATTTATTCACATCCTTTTAGTCCTTAAAAGACCCAGCCTAAGTGTCACCTCGAAGCCATTTATAATCTTAGGAAATTCTCCTTTCTCTGAACTTCTGTCTGCTAGTCTCTTTGACCACATGCAGCTTATTTTCTGACTAGAATCCTCAAATAGTTCCCTTTAAAATTACAATTATTGTAGAAAATTAAGAAAAATCACTTGTAATCTCAACACCATTATTAAAGTTTTGATATGTTCCTTCCAGGTGTTGTTCAATATGAATATAATATATGCATATTTTTAAATACAGTATATACATTTTTGCATCTTTTAGTGTTTACTCTTACACAGCTATTTTAGAGGTTCCTGGACTCTAAGCAGTTCTACTCAGTCCCGGTTAAGACCCCTGATATTGCTACTTCTCTTGAACCCAGCTGCTACTTTCTATATCCTGTGATTATTTACAGCTTTACTCTCTTGCAGTTCTTGCTGCCTGGTGTCTCTGCCTCCTCAACTTACCTTTAAACCATTATTCAAACCCACCCCAACCTCTCTTTCACCCTGCTCAGTATTTCAGCAGAGCTTTAACAAACGTCCCACAGATTGACTGCCCTTGAGTCTGGTGTCCACCCCAGTCTAATAAACTATTGGGAGAGGAAAGAGGGGTTATATAGTACTAGTAAGGTAATTTATGAAGAAGGGACCTCTTGGAAGAATGGGAATGGCAGGCACAGCTGGCTTGGCTTATGTACCTTTCACCTGATATTTTTTGAAAATAATATTCTTATGATAATAGTCTGTCATATGAATATACCAGAGTCACTGAACCATTCCCATAGTGCTGAATGAACAGTTAGGTGGTTTCTGGTTTTCCCTATTCTAAATAACATTGAGAGGTACGGTCTAAGTTTGCCTTAGTCTCAGTAAAAACTTTGTATTTCTACAAGTAGAATTATTAGATCAGAGGGAGAGTATGGGGTACTATAGTCTTCCAGACAACCTTCCACAATGATTTTATGACATTAAGAAGGGTGAGCAAGGGTTTTGACCTTTGTTATATTTTGCTTTCAAGGAATCACAAGTAAAACTATATTGTATGCCAGAAATACTTAAATTTGAAATATTTCCTCTTAAGGGATGCCCTCATGTAATGCTTTTAGTGCATTTCAAAAATCAGATGGTAGGCAAGATTACAAGACAGCAGTTTATGTGATTTGGGTGGGAGTAATGCACTAGGGACAGAACTGAATTGGAATTATTATGCACTTAAATATATAGAAACAAGAATGAAAGGTGTATTAAACTATGTAAATTCATTGCTTATCTTTAACCTTTATTTGCATGACTACATTTTATACAGTTGCAACCTTCACATACATATTTGGTATTTTTTTCAAATATGCATTGATTAGACACTCTTGCTATTTTGCTGTCTACGCAGGAATTCCCGAGGTTACAATGTCAGACCTTAGCCATTTCCCTTTGGTTAGACTTTTTTTTCCCCTTCAAATTTTTGGTGTTTGGATAATATGCTATAATACGCGATGAATAACCTTGTGCACTCGTTTCTTTATTCAGTTCATACCTCTAAAAGATTTTTCACCATAGTGAAACTGTAGATGGAAAAGATATAAGCAATTTTATAGCTCTCCTTGTATTGCAAGATTTTGCACTCCACTGACCTGTTAACTTTGTACGCTGTCTTGCTTCATTTTAACCTCTCCTTAGAGTGTTTTTAAATTTTCAGTATACACAGGGTAGCCGAGGTAGAACTGCCTCAAAGCTGAGCACAAAGAACTCAATAAATATGAATGGATTAATTTTCATTTACCTGCAGGCTTGACTTTCCTCTTCTCCAGATTCCCCCCCTTAGTCTATTCTTTCTTTTCAACATTTACTTCAGTATCTCAAATCGGCAATTTCAGGTTAGTCAATTTAGGGTAGAGATGCTTTTTTCGTGTCTCTTAAATCTTACTGCTCAGGCAGTTCTCTGTTCTGGCACCTTACTGGCCTTTCTGCTGTGTGAGGAAGCCCAAGTCACAGCAGTCACCACCACTGGCGCTTACACCCAGGTGCTCCTCTGGGAAGGAAACGTTTTCTGGAAGAATTTCTAGGCCAGTGAACTTGGGCAGATTTTGAAGATAACAGAATTGGCGAGTGTTTCTGCCAAACGATTCGACGCTTCTGTGAGTTGCAGAAATTCAGGAAGGGACTAACGACGCCTATGGATGATTCTGCATCTCCCAAGCACGTAGGAAACACTGGGTTTATCCTCCCGGGCCCGACGGTGACCACAGGTGCGAAGCCCGCCGGCGTGGGGGAGAAGCTTCGGCTGTCCACGCAGAGCCACGTGCGGCGCTGAGGAAAGTCCGCGGCCCTGACCTTGAAGCCTGGACGCCGGCTCCCCGTGGGCAGTCCGCGGTTCCCGCGCTCAGGCGCCCTGGGGCACGCCGACGGCGCGGGGCGGGGCCGGCCGCGCGTCACGGGTGACGTAGGCGCGGGACCGGGCCGCTGCCGCAGAACCGGGGGCCGGGGTCCGGGGCGCCGGGGGTGAGCGCCAAGATGGCCGCTCCGGCTCGGGCTGGTGAGTGTGCGTGCGGGGTGCGCGCGGCGCGGCGGTTGGCGGAGCGAGGCCCCCTGCAGTAGCCGATGTCCGACGGGAGCCCCCGGGGCCGGGCGGCACCTGGCGGCGTTTTCCCGCCGCGCAGGGAGCTGGAACGTCCTGAGAGAGGGAGAGGGGGCCGCAGACAGACGGACCGGAGCGAGCTGAGTGGCGCGTGGCGGCGGCGGGTCCGGCGAATTTAGAATTGGCGCCTCTGGGAAGTTTCGGTGGGTCATGCAATGCTCGGCCAGTGCCCTGGGGGAATCTCACGAGTGCCCGGAGATGCTGCGAAGAGCCGCGTCTCCTGTGGCCAGGGGCACTGGGCTGGAGGGGGACGAGCTGTGGGGAGAAGGGGCGAGGGTTCGGCGGGGGATGCGGAGCGGGAGCGGTGCCCTGACCGCGGGCTGGAGCGACGCGGGCTGGGCGCCGAGCTGAGCCAGCAAGGTCAAACCGCATCCTTCCCGCGGCTCTGATTGCTGCGAAGTGATGCTCGAAGCCCCTGGGGTGCTTCTGTTTTTCGCTTTAGGAGGAATGTGCTTCTCGGGTCCCGGCGCGGTTAGCACCTGCTGCCACTTCAAGATTCCAGTTTTGAATATCAACTTCCCAAAACCATTCCTGCTGGCCTTCGGGGGGATGGAATGGCAATAGACAGAATTTATTTTGGGGACTTGAGAAACATGTCGGTATGAAGGGGGAAAAATGCTCAAGTTTAAGAAGGTAGGACACCCCACCCCCATAAAAAGGGAAAGTGAAACATAGTAATTGTTTCAACTGCAAGTATGAGCTGTTTAAATTCTGATAGCTGGATACTTTCTTGCAGTGTTAATATTAGGAATTTTTGAAAGATTCACTCTTTCCTCAGCACTCCCCGCCCCCCCTTTAAACCTTAATTGTCATATCGTGGCTAGTAAAGGGGTCGTGAAATTAGCATGGAAATGAGACCTTTGGGCCCTGCACTTGAATTCCTTATTAGCTGTTAAGTAGCTACCTGTAGGGTAGAAGTAGGGGTGGTAACTTTTGGGGCCTGGAATTCCATTTTGAGTTGTGTGCAAAACCAGCATTTGGTGTAAACAAGGAAAAAGAATTGGCTGGTCACTGTGATCAAATACAGAAAGCCAAACAAGAGTTAAGCAGATGTTTATAGACTATGTCAAAATCTTGATGAGGTTCAATGTTCAGTTGTCTTGAAAGAGATGAAACTTTGTATTCTTGGAAACCTAATCTTTTTATTCTTAACTGAGCATCTCAGGGCATTTGAAAGCATGTTTAAACATTTTAGCACATTCAGGTTTTCTCTCCCCACTCAGATTTCTCTATCTTTTTGATGTTGGGTTTTTCAGTGCAGTATTTATCATGGTGGACTATCCAAATTGAAATTGGGAGATTTTCTGATTAAATAGTTAACGTGTACAGTTTAGAAAGTTGGAATGTTTTGGGTACTTTGTGTATCAGTCTTGTTTTTCTTCCAAAACTATTGATTTAGAAAAAACTAATTTATAGTCTAAGTATATATTTGTTAGACCAAATCGTGGATGTACTAGAATGATAGTCTAGGCATTTTATACACAGTATCTGCACTCAGTTTACTAGACTATTAGTAGACTGCTCAGTATTTTTCTGAATGTTTTCCCCATTGTTAAGAAGTTAGCTGCAGTAGGTTGATGTGTAAATATGTTGATGTGACAGTAATGATAAATATTTTGGAACAAAATTGCCCATAAATTACTTGTTAAGTAGAGATAGGGGTGAGGAATTTAAATAACCTGTAGGCAGAACTTGCTTTCCAGGAGCTTTATCTTACAACATCTTCAGCTAGACCCAGTCTCTGCTTCAGGAGAAACATGTGGGAGACCTGAGGAAGGCCCAAGGGAAAAGTGTATCTTTTATTGTTTAATGAGGAGTTTCAAGTGAGATCAGGGTAATTATAGATTCTAGATCTCTAAAGGAAGAAAGAATAACCAGGGCCTTTCTTGAGATAAAGGAAAGGAAATACATCATGATTGACATGGAGAGGTGCCAAAGCACATAATAGACATAATAGCATACCTAAGAGGGAGTAGGGAGAGTTTGAGAGCCCATTGTGTTCATTCGTTCAATAATTTGTTCATTCAAAAATATTGAACGCCTTTCTGTGTACCAAGCACTATGCTTGACCCTTGCCGTTTTACAAACATCTCTTAAGACAGGGAACTATGGTGGTTCCCTGAAATAAATGGAAAATTGAAATCTGCTTATATGAGTGGATAGGGTTTACCCTAATTACTACAAACTGTGGATGAAGCTGTTTTCATTCTTATCCAAATGTATTTCTGAGGTTAGTAATTCCTATAGACCTACTTCCTACTGAAATTACCATTTCCTTCGATCTTTTATTATGGAAAAAGCAAATCTTCCTACTTTGAATAACCTTTAGAGGCTCTGTTTAGGTTATTTGTTACTGTTAAATGAAGAATGTTTTGTTGCAAAAATCATCTTCATTAAAGATTCAGCATATGTCTACTTTAATATCCATCCTTCTGGGAAGTCTCAGGATTTTCTTTAATGAGATAAAGATCACTGTGACACAATTTTATTTTAAAATTTATCCTATTTTATGCCCAGTGCTACTTATGTTTTTTCCTTTAATTGAAAGAGAATGTGTATGTGTTTATATAAAATGTGCATACCCACTTCCTGTGAAACAGCAGTTAATAGCCCAGTTATGAAGAGTTTAAAAATTAAACATTCACAATGTGGTCAGTTGTATATAAAAACATTTTAACAAAAGATGTTTAGTAAGTGGCTAGTCATAGATGAGAGTAGAAAAGCATATATTGTGCCACAGTTTGAAGGCTCTTACATGCCATGTTAAGGAGTTCAGACTTATCTTGTGGTCTTTCAAGGCTTTAAACAGTTTAATAATTGTAAAACCATGCCTATAAGACACTAAGAAGTATATAAAATGTAAATGTTATATGATTTTGACTAAGTGTGAGCTATGAGAGGTGAAAGCTTCTTAATAGTGCATAAAAATTTAGTGTCTGCTCAAATTTTAACATAAAGATTAATTCTTTTTAGGAATGTGTATTAGCTATTTCCCTCATCCTGTCACTTTGTTAAATAGTAATTTGCGTGTGTGTTATTTTTCATGGTAACTGCCTGGTTTTCATTAAAATTCTTTAAAGGAAACAATCCGAAAATTGAGGTACTAATTGTACTGATTAGCAAATCTAGATTGTAGCATTCATACTGTTGGCTTTTGGTACCTGATTATCTTGTAAGAACTTTCAAAGCTTATAGCTATATTGTACCTTTCCATGCTTTCTTTTCAGTTGTCTTAGTAAACTGAGGTGGAAAGGGAGTGTTCAGCTGAAAAGATCATAATGTTGAAGATAACTAAAATTTACAGTAGAATGGTAATTTTTGAAATAAAAAATTTAGCTACTCTAATTTTTCGGTGATTCTTGGAGCTTTCAGTAACACTTATTTAGAGCATGAGTATAAAGGGTCACCACATATCATACCAAAATCTAAAATAACCTAATTAGAGTTGGGAAAAGGGTCTCAGTTTGATTTTTGTATAAAATCTATTTTGGGTATCAAAGCATGTAGCATGGGACAGGGCACACCTGGCTCTGGTTAAGGACAAAGTAATGTAATATCACAAAATATCAGAAAACTGTCTTGGCTGATCATGGAAAAAATGACCACTTGGTTGAGAATGGTGTGGCAGTTTTGGGTCACTAGTGATCAATGACTTCCTATTTTCAACCACTGGTTCAAATGTCATAAAGAGGATGACCTGCAGTTAATGGCACTTCATTGCTCCAAGAATTTGGTAGCCTGAAACAGTATGGCTATACATCTATAAAATCTTCATAAAGCCCTGAGAGATTTTTTTTTATTTAGGTGATGATGTTTCGGATATAGTCCCCCCCGTCCCTTCCCCCACCATAAGGAGCCTACCCAACAGCAGAGTGAGGACATGTGCACAAATGAACACAAGGATTCACATTTGACAAGTGACTTAACAGTGGTACAATCCAAGTCCTTTAGGAAGTTAGAGGAGAAATTATTTTCAACTGGGAAGACTTTATGAAGGAGTTGGGCCTTGGAAGATGGAATGATGAAGATGAGTTCTGGAAATTAGCTGGGGGTGACTATTTTTGGCTAGAGTACACATAACAGGTAGAAGGGTAATGAGGCAAGGAAGATAGAGGTTGGAGTCTGTGAAAATTTTGAAAACAAGACTGACAAATGTGTATTTTGTGTTGTAGTATTTGTCAAACTGCTGTTATGAAATCAATTTAGTGAGTTGTGTGACCAGCATCTTGTAAATGCAATAAAATAGGAAATATCAGAATAATACTGTTCTTGTAAGGATCGTTTATGAAACTTTTGTTCCAGATTGTCTGTATTGTGTGTATTCAACTGTCTCCTGGGGCATGATATAAAATTTCTTATTTTGAGTCTCAAAGTTCAAAAGCCACTGCTTTATTAGACTATAGGGAACCACTGGAGGATTTTTGTACAAGCGTTAAAGGCTCACAGGGATTGGGGGCAAGCAGGGAATGGGAGTTACTGTTTATTGTGTACAGAGTTTCGGTTTTACAAGAAGAGAAGAGTTAGGGAAATGGATGGCTGTGATGGTTGCACAACAAAATAAACCTATTTAATACCACTAAACTGTATAGTTACAAATAACAATTTATTATCATTTTTATTTTACTACAATTTAAAAAGATAAAACACATTTTAATAATTGCTACTTCTATGTGGTGAAATTGGGGAAAAATTTTTTGTAATTAATTTTTCCGTAGTGCCTTTTCATAATCAGAAAAATTTTAAATGTTTTATCATTAAAAAAAGAGTTAATGACTCAAAACAAACATGAGGATTAATTTGGTGGGATAATATGGAGGAGAGTGAGTCTCAATGACAGGAGACCAGTTTGGAGACTACTGCTGTGCTCCAGGAACGATAAAGTCCATAATGAAGGGGATAGCTGTGGAAATAGAAAGGAATAAAGACTTATGGAACAGTAACCCTATGCATGTAGCTGACAAATTGAATGTAGGAATGGAAAAGATGGGAGTAAAGTGTTTAAAAATACAAGATTTCTAGCCCGGGTACTAGAATGATGCTATGGTACCTTTAGTAAGAAAATATAGAAGCAGCAGCCAATTCTATGAAGGCAATATATATAGGTAAGCCGAGTTTGAGGTGTGCTGGAGATTGCTGTTCAGAAAGGTTGGGGCTAAGAATAAGGTCTCTGTTTTGTCAACTGCCTAGAACTGATAATTGAACCTCTGCTGGAACCTTTTGTTGGATGAGTTCATTATGAGAAGAGGTTTGAAAACTATTAAAATAGATCAGAAAGGTATTTTACTACGTACTTAAACCCTTGATTGTATGTTGCAAAGGGCTGTAATTTGAGCAAATGAAAATTAATTTCTGAGAGTCCTCACTGTGTGGTTAGTATAAGAAGTTTTATGCTGTTGAACTGTAACAGGTCAAATATTTTACCTATGATCTTATTTGATTTTTGGATGATGATATAAACCTTTGATTAAAAATATCTTATAAGATCTTCTGTTTTCTAGTCATTTTAGCTTTCTATTTTATAAATGCTTTAATGATATGCTAATTCTACATATTTGTTTTCAATAAGTCACATAAACCTTAGAGATTTGCTAAAGGGAATTTTAAAAATAAAAATGCATCATCAGTCATATGTTTGAAAAGTTTTAATAGCTTGAATGGTTTTCTTTGAACAAATTAAAATTTTTATTATTGTCTTTTAGTACATTTTAGAAGAATGACAAAAACTTTTAGAGTATTTGTAAATACATCTGTCTTTAAAATATAGTGTGCTTGGTTTTTAAAAAAAGCTGTCTTATAGCTACTAATTTGAATTTCAAGTGTAAAAACATATTTAAATATATGAGAATGATGATACAGATAATTTGAATCCTTATTGTAGATTTCATTCAAAACATCTTTATTTGTATGGTACAGGTAATATTTTATCAGAATCTGCATGGGGGATGTGAAAATGTTTTGTTGTACAATATTTCTTTAAAACGAATATACTGCCAAATCATATATCCAATCTGCTGGAGCCAAAGTTAATACGTTGCTTCACAGCAGTGGATTAGCAAATGAAAAGAAATACTCTGAACCCTGTAGAGGAAAATAGGAAGTGTCAAGAAAATACATCCTCCTTTCTGGTACTCCAAGTTTCTAGATCTTTGTGTGATGAGGCCCCTTTGGGGATACACTAGTAACTGTCTCTGAGCTTTGGCTACAGGCAGGAGAGCAAACTGGGGATCTCTGGGGCAGCAGCCTGGCTCTCCATCTCCTGCTTTCCTCCCAGCCCTTCCCTTGGTCATCCACCCCCTCCTGGTTTCTTTCATAAGTAGACAGGGTTAAGTGGGCCCCCTGCCCTAAAATATTAATCTCATGATCTGTCATTCCACCATTCTGGTTTTAAGTCTTTCTATTTTTAAAAAGATTTTATCTTTGAGAGACCCCCTTTTAAAATGCAAATACCCCTGGGAGAGGTCAGACCTTAGTTCTCAGTTAACATCTTGATTATTGGTTAGCACCTAAGTTAGCTGAGTTTGGCTGAGAAGAATGAAACCCTGGTTCAAAGTGATCAACTGGAAGAAAACTGGCATTTATAAAACTTATTATTTTATTATTATTGGTAGGTAATATGTACTGAGGCCATATTATTAAGTGCCAGGAAATGTGTTTTAAGTTAATTCCCTCACCGATCCTATTGGTATTATTACTGTTATTTTACAGATGAAAAAACTGAAGTATGTAAAATATAAATAATGTCTATGATCACATAGTAAATACAGCCAAATGTAAAACTCAGGTATTTGGATTCCAGTGTGTGCTCTCTAGCCATTTTGCTGTGATACCTCCCCTCTGCTATAAACATCTCTCAGAGATGACATCTGGCCAAGGTTTCACTCTTTTTCACCAGTTTTCATGGAATAGAATCATGTGTTCAATTGTAGGTGCCTCTTCCAGTTGAAGGTCAAGGACCTTGCTATCATCTAAATAGGTTTTTTAGTAACAACTGCAATGAAATAGGTAAATTCTTTGTATCCAAGGAAATGTCGATACAAAATAGAGAAGGGAGTAAAAAGGCTAGTGTATAATTTAGCAGTTACGTAACACTATCTTTGAGCTGTTCTCACTTAAAACTTACTATATAATTAACATTTATTATTTTTAAAATTTTGAAAATATGGGTTAGTAAAAAGAAAATACAATGATTTGTAGTCCCAATACCCAGAGATAACCCCGGAATAAATATATGTATGTATATTCTCTCTAGGCCTTTTTATATTGAGTCTTCTCTGAATGTTGTGCAATGTATTAACTCATTCTACCTCTTTAAAATTTTAGGATGAAATGCTTTTCTTCGAGTGTAAATAAATGGCATTTCCCTCTTCATCTCTGCAAGGATGTTGAATTAAAATTAGTCTATGATTTGCCAGAAACATGTTTAACTAAATTTTCTCTACATTCTTTATTTGGGGATCTTTTTTGGATAAAAATAGGTAGTAGACTTTGGGAGGCTGAGGTGGGAGGATCACTTGAGGCCAGGAGTTCAAGACCAGCCTGGGCAACGGTGAGAGCCCATCTCAACAAAAATATATATACATATATATTAGCTGAGTGTGGTGGTGTGTGCCTATAGTCAGGAGACTGAAGCAGGAAGATCACTTGAGCCCAGGAGTTTTGAGGTTGCAGTGAGATGTGATGAGAGCACTGGACTCTAGCCAGGGTGACAGCGAGACCTTGGAAAAAAAAAAAAAAAAGGTAGTGGAGAGTCCTATATTCTTCCCCTAACCTCCAAATTGAATCAGTTCTGTCAACCTCTGCTTCCTCCTTTAAAACTGCCACACTGCTACAGCTTTAATTTCCTTATAATCTCTGGACTAGTTGTCTCATCCCTCTTCTAGAGCTGTTTGCCATTCAGATCCCTTCGTAACCTACAAGTCTAATCATGTCATTCTCCTCTACAGAACTCCCCAGTGGCTTGATACTGCTCATAGGCTCTAGAAGCAAGCTTGGGAATAGCTGGGACAAGTGATTGCCTGAGTCCCAGGTCCCAGCGATTGGGTCTAGAAGGGGAGTTGGAAGGTGTGCAAGTTTCAGGTGGCCACATCCCCTTGGCCCCACTGACTGACTACACATTAATGGAGGAGGGCCAGAGCAAGGGTCCCCTAAAGTGTCACATCTGGTCCCTGGTTGTCTGGCTGTAAAGACAGACTGCCACTGTGTGTTGAGGTGAAAACTTTTAGTGGCAGTAAGGGTAGAAATGGGGAGACTATTTAGGAGTCTTATTGTAGTAATAAGTGAGGCTTGATTGTGCCTTGGACCAGGTTGGTGACAGTAGAGGTAATAAGTAGTCAGATTCTAGATATATATTGAAGTTAGAGCCAACCGTTTTTCCTGAAAGATTGATGTGGAGAAAAGGAATCGAGAATGACACCAAGGTTTTTTGCCCCATTCCCTGTAAAGATATCCGATAATGGAGTATATTAATCACTGATATCTCAGTTTTGCCATTAGCAACTATTGTTGAATCTTAGGAGTTCTAATAAAATACTATATTTGACCAGATTTTAGACCTCAGGAAATTTTGAAGGAAGACAAGTAAATTTAAAACGTGCACATGAAATGTGTGCACATGTGAAATTGCGTCTCTCAGTACCTGATGTCTAAAAGTTAAAGAATGAAGGGCTCTGATTACTAGGAGATTTTACAAAAAGAGGTGGGAAGAAACCAAAAATCAATTTTACCTTTGCAGTTTCCTAGGCCCTGTAGGTTGCACCGGCAGATACCATTGAAATTCATAGTTTTACTGCCCTAAAAATTTAAAGCATTAGTCATGATCCACACAATGTTTTCAGTGTTCTGTAACTAGGTCCCCACATGCACCCTGAAGTTTACGTTGAATTAATAATAAAAAAGAGTTTTGTGTTCACTACTTTTTAAATAGATTTCTGTTCATTATTAAGTACCTGTAGCAGAAATGTTCCTGACTTTAACTGATAAAGGAGCAAGTTCTTGCTCAAATCATATAGGCTTTTTCTTGTTTGTTTAGAATAAGCTTATAATTTCAGATATGGTTAGGCCTGCTAAAATATAAACCCTTATTTTATGGCTATCCACTTCATATTCTTCCTCTTTTCTCTTTATTTGCATACACATCCTTGGATATTCATGAGAGTAGTCAAACACAAAAGCATGTTCTCTTTTCTTTCTATCTCCCTAAAGCAAACTGTCACGTCTCTCAAGTCTGAGTATGTTATAGAGCCATAAAGTAAAGGCAATTATTGATTTACTAATTGGAAAGCCAAGTTTAATGGTAATTAAGTAGACTATTTAATATTTGTTTAAATAAATGGAATATTAAGATTTGTTCACTATAGCTACCATTATAGCTACCACTTACTGAGCATTTACCATGTGTCAGATAAATATTTTATTGTAATTCTTCAACAGTTCAACTGAAATTTGTATGATTTTCTCTTTTATAGATGAAATTTATAGAAGTTAAAATGTGCTCAAAATCATATACATCTAACAGTATGTGGCAGAAGTAGGATTCAAACCTAAGTTTTTCTACCTCAAAACCCATGCTTTTATCTATGATTATGCTTTAGGAACTCCACATAGGGCGCAGAATGTTTGTAAATATTAGTGAGATATATCTGGATCTTGCCAGCCCCTATTTTTAAGAAAGGAATATAGTTTTGGAAACTGTCCTCAGACTGTTGGGTAAAAAGAATAGATCTTATTCTATGAAGTGAAAAATGGTCACTACCCATTTTTTACCACTAGATGGTGGCAGAAAATTAAAAACAGAAGTTTTTAAAGGGGCCTCACTGGAGAAAGTAAAGTGAATTGTGTCCCTTCAGAGCAAGGTGGATGAGAGATTAGGGAAGTCTAGAGCAAAGGAAAAGTGAGAACTGCCAATGTTATTATGACAGGCAGCCCAGAAATTGGGAGTAGAGGGAGCAAATTTATGTTATTCTTGGGAAAATACATTATAAAAAGGAAAAATATTGGGTTCTTGTTTTCATTTTATTAAAATTTGACATTGTTCTGCTTAGTTTTCAGATATGTCAAGTATTGTGAACAGAGACTTGTTTGGATTATGTGTTTCTCAGCTAGACTAAATAAATGTTAATAATGGATAAGTGCAAGCACATTGGGCAGTTGCAGATTGCTCAAGACCATTCCATTCTCAACCCTCAGAAATGGCACTGTGTGGACTGCAATACGACTGAGTCGATTTGGGCTTGCCTTAGCTGTTCCCATGTTGCCTGTGGAAGATATATTGAAGAGCATGCACTCAAGCACTTTCAAGAAAGCAGTCATCCTGTTGCGTTGGAGGTGAATGAGATGTATGTTTTTTGTTACCTTTGTGATGATTATGTTCTTAATGATAATGCAACTGGAGACCTGAAGTTACTACGAAGTACATTAAATGCAATCAAAAGTCAAAATTATCACTGCACCACTCGTAGTGGAAGGGTTTTACGGTCTATGGGTACAAGTGATGATTCTTATTTCTTACATGATGGCGCCCAATCTCTGCTTCAAAATGAAGATCAAATGTATACCGCTCTTTGGCACAGGAGAAGGATGCTCATGGGTAAAATCTTTAGAATGTGGTTTGAACAGTCACCCATTGGAAGAAAAAGGCAAGAAGAACAATTTCAGGAAAAGATAGTAGCAAAAAGAGAAGTGAAGAAAAGACGGCAAGAATTAGAGGATCAAGTTAAAGCAGAATTGGAAAGTATGCCTCCAAGAAAGAGTTTACGTTTGCAAGGTCTAGCTCAGTCCACCACAATAGAAATAGTTCCTGTTCAGGTACCACCACAAACTCCAGCATCACCAGCAAAAGATGAAGTAGTATCTACCTCAGAAGATGTAGGACTTAAAAAAATCAGTGACTCCTCAGTTAAACGAAGGCCAATAGTAACTCCTGGTGTAACAGGATTGAGAAATTTGGGAAATACTTGCTATATGAATTCTGTTCTTCAGGTATTGAGTCATTTACTTATTTTTCGACAATGTTTTTTAAAGCTTGATCTGAACCAATGGCTGGCAGTGACTGCAAGTGATAAGACAAGATCTGCTTATAAGCATCTAGCAGTTACAGATACAGTAGTATATCAAATGAATGAATGCCAAGAAAAAGATACAGGTTTTGTTCGGTCCAAACATTCAAGTTTGTCATCAGGACTAAGTGGTGGGGCATCAAAAAGTAGAAAGATGGAGCTTATTCAGCCAAGAGAGCCAAGTTCCCAATACATTTCTCTTTGTCATGAATTGCATACTTTATTCCAAGTCATGTGGTCTGGAAAGTGGGCCTTGGTCTCACCATTTGCTATGCTACACTCAGTGTGGAGACTAATTCCTGCTTTTCGTGGTTATGCCCAACAAGACGCTCAGGAATTTCTTTGTGAACTTTTGGATAAAATACAACATGAACTAGAGACAACTGGTACCAGTTTACCAGCTCTTATCCCCACTTCTCAAAGGAAACTTATCAAACAAGTTCTGAATGTTGTAAATAACATTTTTCATGGACAACTTCTTAGTCAGGTTACATGTCTTGCATGTGACAACAAATCAAATACCATAGAACCTTTCTGGGACTTGTCACTGGAATTTCCAGAAAGATACCAATGCAGTGGGAAAGATATTGCTTCCCAGCCATGTCTGGTTACTGAAATGTTGGCCAAATTTACAGAAACTGAAGCTTTAGAAGGAAAAATCTATGTATGTGACCAGTGTAACTGTAAGTAAAGACAGTATATTCTCTGTGCTTTTCTAGGAGTGATAAAGAGGAAACACAAATGAAAGGAAGCTGGAACAAATTTCTTAACTATCAAATTTCTTAAGAAAAACAAACTTTTAAGTTCATCAAAAGAAATCAGACTAGACATTTCTACTTTATAATTGGTGTTTACAAACCATTTGTATTGCTTTATTGATGGCATTTAAATTATTTTTGATCCTGTAGTCATTGTGGAAAGAAGGGACTCATAAAATAAAGTTACATTTCATATGTGGAACAAAATAAAGTAGCAAAGAACAGTAAAAAGAAAGCATTTCATGTAGTGTGAATGCAGTGTTTGCTTTATGAATTTTTTTGCTATATATCAAAGCATTATATGTAGGTAAGTGTGTATATATACATATGTAATAGGAAATAATATATACTGGACTGCTGCTGTGGAGATTGGCTTCATAAAAACAAAGATTGCAGGCACAGTGGCTCACATCTATAATCCCAGCTACTCAGGAGGCTGAGGCAGGAGGATCCCTTGAGCCTAGGAGTAAGCACAGGAACCCGACATTGGGGGTGAAA
>NW_012154729.1:4843995-4846310 GCF_000956105.1 Propithecus coquereli
TTTTTTTTTTTTTTGGTCCAACTCAAGAAACTTGTGAATGTCAGCCCCTGGCAATAGTGAGTCTCCCCGGACTATAAACACCAGGAGTGTACTTTGTGTTAATTTGTTAAATCTAATATCTGTATTACAACTGTCTTCCGTATTTTGTTGCCTATGCCGGGAATGTAGCTTGTCTGAAAGGGCTTCTTTGTAGCATTACATATTATACGTGGATTATTTGTTCATAGAATCTGTCTTCTATTATGTGCAGTGTGTGTTGGCATTTAATCCTGCTGAATGTTTTGCTGAAGTTACTATTCATTTCCTTCCCAGTTGCTACATTGCCTCTATAAATTCTTAGAACTACTCCGTGTTTTTTGTGTTTTCTATATCTGGGTGGGGGTTTTAATGTGGTGATGTTTGCTTTAAGTGGGAGTATGATGACATTATTTGTGTTACATGTATTGTCTTTTGAAATTATCATTTAGTAGGGCTTCCAAATCTGTATAATGAAAAGCACTTATAGTATTTTACTTATATTATGGTTAGGATTGGATTGGGTTAAGAAGCTATAGGATTTGTGGTAAGAAAAAAAATCAGTGAAAGATGAGGAAGGAAAAAGGGCGAAGAACCTCAAGCCTAAAGACATAAAGATGTTAAATGCATATAAATATCTCATATATTTAGACACACAAAATGTATATCTATTAAATACATCCACAGTTTTAGATTTTTACCTACATTCTAGATTTGACTAATGCCCTTAGAGCTTTTTGAATGCCCAGTAGTTGAAGCCCACCAATTCATAATGGATTTAGTGACAATCTTTTAAAAGGAAAAATTATAAATTCTTGACAAGGGTATAAAGCAGATTATCCAGAATTCTAATGGTGCATTTTCAGATGAAAGTTCTATTTACTGGTAATAACTTCTAGTGAAAGGAGTTTATGTTTTGATGGAAAGATTGTAATCTGAAGAACTAATATTTTTATTTGCAGGTTACATGTCTTGCATGTGACAACAAATCAAATACCATAGAACCTTTCTGGGACTTGTCACTGGAATTTCCAGAAAGATACCAATGCAGTGGGAAAGATATTGCTTCCCAGCCATGTCTGGTTACTGAAATGTTGGCCAAATTTACAGAAACTGAAGCTTTAGAAGGAAAAATCTATGTATGTGACCAGTGTAACTGTAAGTAAAGACAGTATATTCTCTGTGCTTTTCTAGGAGTGATAAAGAGGAAACACAAATGAAAGGAAGCTGGAACAAATTTCTTAACTATCAAATTTCTTAAGAAAAACAAACTTTTAAGTTCATCAAAAGAAATCAGACTAGACATTTCTACTTTATAATTGGTGTTTACAAACCATTTGTATTGCTTTATTGATGGCATTTAAATTATTTTTGATCCTGTAGTCATTGTGGAAAGAAGGGACTCATAAAATAAAGTTACATTTCATATGTGGAACAAAATAAAGTAGCAAAGAACAGTAAAAAGAAAGCATTTCATGTAGTGTGAATGCAGTGTTTGCTTTATGAATTTTTTTGCTATATATCAAAGCATTATATGTAGGTAAGTGTGTATATATACATATGTAATAGGAAATAATATATACTGGACTGCTGCTGTGGAGATTGGCTTCATAAAAACAAAGATTGCAGGCACAGTGGCTCACATCTATAATCCCAGCTACTCAGGAGGCTGAGGCAGGAGGATCCCTTGAGCCTAGGAGTAAGCACAGGAACCCGACATTGGGGGTGAAACACCCACATCAGTTAAAGAGAAGTGTCTTCCTCCAAGGAAATAGTATATAAAGCTACATCAGACTCACAGCTTCTGTGGCTGTCTTAAAAAAAAAAAAACACATACACATCAGATCTGCTGTTTCTTTATCTCCTCTATCAATGTATATGTGCCATTTTAGTGTTTATATATTTTCAGGTACTCTCCATAATTGCCACACCTCAAAAAAAATCATTTTTAGGCCAGGTGTGGTGGCTCACACCTATAATCCCAGCACTTTGGGGGAGGCTGAGGCAGAAGGATCACTTGAGGCCAGGAGTTCAAGAGCAGCCCAGACAACATAGCAAGACCCTGTCTCTACAACAAATTTAAAAATTAGCCAGGCATGGTGGCATGCACCGTAGTCCCAGCTACTCAGAAGGCTGAGGCAGGAGGATCACTTGAGCCCTGGAGTTTGAGGCTGCAGTGAGCTATGATTGTGTCACTGCACTCCAGCCTGGGCAACAGAGTGAGACCCTGTTTCTAAAAACCAACAAAAAAAAGATTCTAGAGCTTTAGATACTAAACTTTCAAGGGTAGTGTAAAATAT
>NW_012154729.1:4848275-4851097 GCF_000956105.1 Propithecus coquereli
TGCCTGTAACACAATAGATATTTAATTAGTTCATGACTGAATTAAATTAAAGTGTTTACTCATCTTTTTCTTGTATCCTTAAATTTGATTTTCATTCTTTTTTTACTATTACAGCAAAGCGTAGAAGGTTTTCCTCAAAACCAGTTGTACTCACAGAAGCCCAGAAACAGCTTATGATATGCCACCTACCTCAGGTTCTCAGACTACACCTCAAACGATTCAGGTTAGTAGTAGTAGTATTAGCAGTTGCCAACTATACACTTCTAACATGATCATTTCTTGTGCTTATAATGCCTCAAAACTTAAGGAGCACATGTGATGAACTAACTTTAATACCGTTATACTTGGCTAGTAGATGACTTACATTTGCTTCCCCCCGCCGACCCCAACAGCAGAGCATTGCTTTTTTGTTTGTTTTGTTTTGTTTTTAAGGAAAAAACAACAGATACTATCCATATTTAATAAGTAACCATCTGATTAGCTTCCCTCGTAGAATGCATTGCTGATCAGCAGATCCCTCACATTTCAGTCTGCTGGGTGATATTATTGTCTTTGTAAATTTAATTCTGCTTATAGTGTTTAATATTCAGCATATTTAAGGTATAAAAATTTTTAATTTAATTTAGAACTTAAAACTATTTGACCCAGTTGCTTTGTTCTTGGAAAATATTTTATCTAAGTTGCAGCAGTTCAAAGCAATTTTTTCAAAACCCCAAAACTAGTCTTCTGAAATATATTTAGGTGAATTAATTGGCAAACTGATTGACCAAAGTGAATGGTTTCATACTTTGCATGAACGTGTTAATCTGAGGGGCTGTTGTTCTCTTAAGGAATGAGATACACTGCAGAAGTTACTTATGTGCTATGATTTGAAAACTATTAAGATCATGTTTCTCATACATATTAGTCGTTGCTATTTGTCTTAATAATTAAAACTGTATGTTTTTAAAAATTCAAGCATTACAGAAAGTAAAGTAGTGGTACCTCTTTCCTCTGAGTCCCACTTCCCAGAGATATTGTTAAGTTCATCATTCAGTTATTCACTTTAGCTGTTACAGATACGATCTGCAAATATCATATGTATACTTTTTAATGTAAAATGTTCCACATTTCTTTGAGGAATATAAAGTGGGATTCCTTTCTTAAGATTATAGTCAGGCATGTATAGAAGTTGTGGTGAAGTGGAAAAACTAAGTATCATAAACTGAATAAAAATATCTATCAGAGACTTGGAAGAGGCAGTTACCTGATGTCTAAAACTTTCCCAAAGCCTCTCTAATGGCACATGGGGCTCTAGATCATTCAAGTCTCAGTTCATATGTCATATCTTTAGAGAGGACTTTGACCGTCCTGTTTTAAAGTAGTACCACCCATCACATTATCCTATTTTGCTTACTGGCAAAAACTACTATCTGCAATTAAATAGCTCATTTACTTATTTCTCTCCTCTTGCCAATAGAACAGAAGGTCAGTAATGACTTAGCTGTTTCATCCTTGTATCCCAAGGCCTAGAACCATGCTCCACATGGTAGATGCCATAAACTATTTATTAGGTGAATGAATGGAGCGTATATTGAAGGAGGAGCATTTAGCCTAAGGGAGCAATATGAACAAAGGTATGGAAGAAGGAGTAGGATAGAGCGTACACCAGAAGGTTTAGTGAAACGTCAGGTGAGTCCTGCCATTGTGTATAAAATTAAGTAACACGAAACAGGAAGATTAGTTAGGTTAAGAGTAACAAAGGCCATGGAGATTGGAGAGATGAGTACATATATAAGATTTTACAAAGATAGAATTGAAAGGGCTTAAATTTTTGTTTTCGTTACCTAAACTGGTACTTAATTGGCTACTATAAACTATTGAAGAACCTCCTGTTCTTCATAGTTCCTACTTTAATTCCATCATAAGTGTTAACTTTGATCTGGCATTTGGAGCTCTCCTTAATTCAAAGCTGTTTGACTCTATCTCCTTCCATTTTCTGCCCAAAATATTTTTAACTCTTTGTGCCATTTCTGATTCCAGAAATTTTGTTTATGCTTCCTTTACCTCATTTATCTTTCTCCTTTCTCTTCATATGTTAAAACATACTACTGTATTTGTCAGAATATAAGACATATAGCATGTATAAAAGATAAATCCCAATTTTTTTTTTCTTTGAGATGGGGTCTTGCTAAGTTGCCCAGGCAGTACTCCCAGGAGATTACTCAAGGGATTTCCTACCTCAGCCTCGCAAGTAGCTGGGACTATAGGGCACTGATCTGCCTGGCTATAAATCCCCATTTTTAAAGGACTTGTTTTTTTGGATGGGAGTCCTTTTCTCTAAGTGTGTATTAGGCATGATTTTAAAGTGGCTTTATAGAGAAAAACATTATTTTATTCCTGTAGCTTACAATTAACCACTTTTTTAAAGCAAATATATAGCTAAAAAACTGTTATAATTACTTTAGGCAATTATACTTGTATGTGGTATTAGTAAGCAACAAAACCCAGCAAATGTATTAGTAAATGAAGTCCCACACCTTATAGGTGATATTATAAAAGCAAATGCCAATACCGTACTTGAGTATTAAGGGTAAAATATAAAATAAATTGGAATGATTTTCTATACAGACAGTACAAATAAAAAGCTAATATGGAAAAACTAATTGGAATGAATTACCAAGTAGCCAGATACATAGAGAAAAAGCATCCAACAAAATAACAAAAGTAGTGTGTATCTCCCATCAGTACAGAGCCAATAATAAGGGAAAAAATTAATCCTAATAGAAGTTTACATTTAATTATAGTATATACTTAGCTATATAAGCAGAAAAGTTTGACCA
>NW_012154729.1:4851147-4852399 GCF_000956105.1 Propithecus coquereli
ACAAAGTATAAAAATATATTGGGGATACCAAATACAGGCCTAAGAGTCCTGCTTTAATACATAAAGGCAAATGCTTAAAATTATAAGTCAAGGAGTTACGTCCCCTGCCTAGCTACACTTGGACCATATGTTGTAGGAGACAATCCAGAGATAGATACAGGACCCTTTCAGCAGCAGCCAAATACCTGGATCTCAGGGGTACAGTCCTGGAGGAAAGGATTTTGGTGGCCAGTGGAGGTGGCTTAGAGCACAGCCTCATGATAGACTGATTCTGCCTCCTACATGAAAAGCAGCTGCTGTGGCTGGCGTCAGAGCTGAGGTACAAGTTGAAGCTGCGGTCCCCAACCCCTGGGCCATGGACTGGTACCGGGCCATAGCCTGTTAGGAACTGGGCTGCACAGCAGGTGAGCGGCTGGCGAGGGAGCAAAGCTTTATCTGTATTTATAGCCACTCCTCATCACTTCCATCACCACATAAGCTCTGTCCCCTGTCACATCAATGGGGGCATTAGATTCTCACAGGAGCGTCAACCCTACTGTAAACTGCGCATGTGAGGGATCTAGGCTGTGCACTTCTCATGAGAATCTAATGCCTGATGATCTGAGGTGGAGCTGAAGTGGTTATGCTAGTACTGGGGAGTAGCTGCAAATACAAATTATCATTAGCAGAGAGGTTTGCCCAATAAATGTCATGTGTTGCAATCATCCCAACACCATCCTTCCCCCACCCTCCAGTCTGTAGAAAAATTGTCTTCTATGAAACTGGTCCCTGGAGCCAAAAAGGTTGGGGAAGTACTGAGTTGAAGGGTAGCTCCTGGCTATCAGGAGCAAACCTGGATAGCCAGTGGCCTGCCAGAAGCTGGAGGACACAATCCACAGACAGACCTCTGAGGGGACAACAAGAATGATCCCAAGTTCCACTTGTCTAAGATCTATTGCCAAAAGAACAAAAGCAAAGCACCGGAGTGAGGGAGGTCTCAGATGCAGAGCTGGTAAATACCTGCTTTCTTAGACCATCAAGCAGGGTTGGGGTAGATGCCCAGGAAGGATGGTGGGGTGTTCTGGGCAGTCAGGACCCCTGACCCCTATATATTAAAGTATATTTAGAGAGCATTTTAACTTTTTCCTACAATTGGCATAGCCAAGTCTGTTTTTAAATATTATAGAAGTACACTTCATTCTGCTGCCTTATTTGCAGGGTTATTATTAAGTCATGTACTTATTTGTTTACCTGTCTAACTTGACTAGCTCAT
>NW_012154729.1:4856699-4859491 GCF_000956105.1 Propithecus coquereli
AAATAGCCTGGGACTACAGGTGTGTGCCACCATGCCCGGCTAATTTTTTATTTTTTGTAGAGATGGGGTCTCACTATGTTGCCTATACTGGTCTCAAACTCCTGGCCTCAAGCAATCCTCCCTCCTCAGCCTCTCAAAGTGCTGGGATTATAGGCATGAGCCATGCCTGGCCAGAGGGGGGACAAATATATATCTCACAACATCACAGAGGGATTGGAATATGACATCTAGTCCAGCAGAGAATATAATTTGCATGACTCACCTTTAGTTCTGTACCATTTTACACTGTACTAATTTTTTCACATTTTTTTCTTCATAAAACCATGTTCCTTTCTCTCCCTGCTGTTACTTGTCTGAACCTTATGACTTAGTACTTTAATACTTAAATATATATCTCTGATTTGTCTCTGTACCACACTACCCCAAACTGGATTACAAACTCTTGAAAGTACTACGTTACATTATTTTTCCCCTGTAGCGCTAACTCCATAGTCTGTGTACGACACAAACATTGCTTGCCAATGCTTAGATGCTTAGACCCAGTGATGGGAAGCATAACCAACAGATTGAGAAAATGACAATGTAAGGGCATTCTTTAAGTTCTGTCACTAATGAGTATAATGCTGACTTGAAGGGTCACATTTCTTACTATTTTAGTCTGAAGTGCTCTGAAGAATTTGTGGTACTGCGTTTTGTTTTTGTTTTACCTCCACAAATGGCTGAGAAGGATCCGGATTTTATCTCCCATCTGGGATAACCCTCTCCATTACCCTGGCAAGACAATAAGGAATTGAAAACCCTTTGGTGCTTTGACTTTATCTGTTAGAAGGGGAAAATGTCCATAGGCTACACTTTTCTAAAGTTAATTTTCTTCCCAGATTATCATCTAACTACAGAAGGCATATAGTTACTAGGCCATTAAATATGAAATGTCCGATTTTGAATCAAAAGTGTAGTTTATTATATCTCAA
Source organism: Propithecus coquereli (assembly GCF_000956105.1). Lineage (NCBI taxonomy): Eukaryota > Metazoa > Chordata > Mammalia > Primates > Indriidae > Propithecus > Propithecus coquereli. The sequence continues at coordinate 4,857,671 of NW_012154729.1, forward strand.
ACAAGAAGCAGTACAGTTAATCAAAGTATGCACCTAAGCTATGGACACAGTTTTGCTACCTTAATGGTAACTTGTTTATGTCAGCAGCGAAGAAGTCTGGAGAGCTGGAGAGCGGGTGGTGATGAAATTGCAAAAGGTGTTTTCCACAGCTTGTTGAGAATTGAATATTTTTCCTTGCAAGAAGTGGTCCAAAGCCTGGAAGAAGAGGGTAGTCAGTTGATGTAAGGTCTGATGAACACAGTGGATGACAGAGTTTCCAAGTCCAGCTTCTGTAGTTTGAGCAGCATTGTTTGTGCAACATGTGGTCGAGTGCTATATTGCAAAAGGATTGGCGTGTCTCTATTTACCAACCTTGGCTGCTTAATCCCAAGCATCCTCATCATTTCATCCAATTGGTTGCAGTTGACATCCACTATAATCGATTGACCAGGTTTCATGAAGCTGTAGTGGATAATACCAGCACTGGACCACCAGACACCATTAACTTTTTTTGATGAATATTTGGTTTTGGACAATGTTGTGGCACTTCGTCTTTACTAAAGACTGTACTAAATGCTTGCAATTGTCAAAAAGAGTCCATTTTTCATCACTTGTAACAATACAGTGTAGAAATGGTTCATCTTTATGTCATGACAGCAAAGAAAGGCAAGCTTCAAGACGATTTCTGTTCTGATGCTCATTTAATTCACACGGAACCTATCTATCCCTCTTCTTTACTTTGCCAATTTGTTTCAAATGGTCCAATATTGTTGTAATAGTAACGTCAAACCTTGCTGCCAGTTCACACGTAGGTTGAGATGGATTTGATTCCACCACAGCTTTCAGCTCATCAGTATCCACCCTGGTCTCAGGTTGCCCACGTGGCTCATTTTAAAGATTAAAATTACCAAAATGGAACTTCTCAAACCATTGACATTATGCGCATTCACAGCCACATCCTTCCCAAATACTTGGTTGATATTTCGAGCTGTCTGTGCTGCAGTGGTTCCATGACAACTCATATTCGAAAATAACATGAATTTTTGACTTATCCATGGTTTCACAAAAATTGCTTTAAAAAAATGTGAAAAATAATCATAAGCCAAAACATTCATTTGAAAGACTGAGGGTGTACCTTCACAACAAAAGTAAAACAAGGCCGAGTAGTGTGTATCTCCCATCAGTACAGAGCCAATAATAAGGGAAAAAATTAATCCTAATAGAAGTTTACATTTAATTATAGTATATACTTAGCTATATAAGCAGAAAAGTTTGACCAAAAAAGTTCATCTTCATCCTGTGAATTATCTTTGCAGCCAAATAAGTCTTAACCCAAAGCATTAAAAAAAGAATGTTAATTTCCAAATTTCAGATGATTCACTCATTCAGCAGTTTGGAAACTAACGCATCATTCTTTAAAAAAATTCCATCGTGCAGCCCTAAATATTATCTTTCACAGTTAAATCTCTCACAGATCCCTAGAGTTAAACTTAATATAGTCATGTATCTCCTACTTGTAAGGGATGAGTGACATTAGGAATATATTTAATTCCAAAATGTTAGAGAAACAATCCAAGCTTTACTGATGACTATGATTGTTAAGAAAACTGATAGGATGTAAACTCTTTACATTTCTAGCAAAGGTTGTGGTTGTTTTGGCCTCCTACCAGAGGTATTAGGGATGGGGAGGCTGCCGTGGGTTAGCTTTGGTGTTGTCATCTCGTGGGTTCTCCACTTTGAATGCAAATGGCAGACTTCTCTGTTAACATTTCCTTAATCTTTCTCACACATGTGTATTTGTGTGATTGTGTTTATGTGTACGTATTCACACTCTTAAATATA
>NW_012154729.1:4872997-4875324 GCF_000956105.1 Propithecus coquereli
ATGCAACATGGCAAAAGTTAAGGGATGTTAGGCCTATTTGGCTATTTTTCTTATCAAGTAAGTAATTTCCTGAAAGGGAAAAAAAGATTTGAGAGGAACTTGAATAAGCACTGTATTTGTGGCACCAATCCCAGAACTGGGGCAGGAAGGGGAGGAATGACAAATATTTGTTAAATACTTAATAAATTTCAGGCACTGTCATATAATTTACATTTCTGAAAAACAAGCAAATCAAATATCTTTAATCCCTTTACAGTTTAAGAATTTTGGGTACTCAGAGGTTATAGGATTTATCTAAGTTCAAAGTTAGACCTGCCTGACCCTGAAGCTTGTTTTCTTCATTATCCACAACACCACCCATCCAAGAGTGAGTAGCCTTAGAGTATTTTGCTTTGCACTGACGTTCACAGTATTAGAGATATGCTGAAGAAAATCTAAAAATCAAAGCATTAATGGATTTAAGATATAAATGAAAAAGAATTAAACCTGTTGACATAGGGACTAGGCAGAAAGAAGCGAACTGAAACATGAGAGTGATAAAAAGGATATCTTGATATAAAAAACACATATGTTAGAAATAAAGTAAATGAAAGAATAGTAAAGTAAATGAAAGAGCTGAAAAGAAAAAGACTAGCTATTGTTTAAGAGTCTAAGATTGGTGATAAATTTCAGTATCTGGACACGAAAGACTGTTAAGGAGGTGAAGGAGGTGAGAAAGACAACAAGTTGGTCAGGGTTAGGGTTAGGACTGGTGATGCCTAGGTGTTAACTGAATTGCCCATATAGATACTGAAGCCATCCAGAATGCCAGAAGTTAGAATGGTGCCAGATGTCAAAATCAAGGAGCCGAATGAACTTCGCAAATGGGAGCACAGGGAGAGGCACACACTGTCCGGTCTCAGAGGAAAAACCACTTCTGCACTTGGTAGAAACACAATGGTCTATAATTGGCAATGTGGAATGCAAAGAATGCCAAATGGTGTGAATTTACTGACTGAAGGGCAAGGAAGCCAGACAAGAATTTCCACTCAAAGTTCTATAAAGGAAGAGAGGCCAGACACAGTGGCTCACGCCTGTAGTTTTCCCAGTGTTTTGGGAGGCTGAGGCAAGAGGATCACTTGAGGCTAGGAGTTTCAGATCAGCCTGAGCAACATAGCAAGACCTCATCTCTTTAAAAAAAAAAAAAAAAAAGCCAGGCATGGTGGCAGACACCTATAATCCCAGCTACTTGGGAGGCTGAGGCAGGAGTATAACCTGAGCCCAGGAGTCAAGGGTATAGTGAGCTATGACAGCGCCACTGCAATCCAGCCTGGGCAACAGAGCAAGATCCTGCCTCTTAAAAAAAGGAAGACAGAATTCAGTTAAAAGAAATATTCTGTAAGAAAGTTATTAGAGCAGGGATACAAAGAGTAATAAGCATAGATAAAGGAGGATGGTGACTGGGAGATGAACAGACAGACCTGGGAATTGACAGATAGAGATGAATGAAGGCACAGGTGACTGGGAATATATACCTAAGGGAGGGGGCTATGAAAGATTAAGAGGCAAAGGGATTTGAGAATTGAAGGGACAAACAAGGAATTAACTGGCCTCCAAATTCTGAATGTGACTCTAGAAAAAAAAGAAAAATGGGAGGGAGGAAATCACCAATGAAAAGGGCCCCTGGCTTCTCTCTGAGACTTGATTTGACTAGTCACAGAAAACCTAGTCCACATTTTGCCTACCTTAGAATAATTCCCCAAGTGTCTAATTAGATAACAGAATAGCTTGACAATAATTCTCAGTTAGCAATCATAGTACTACCATGCTCTGAGCAGGTCATTTCCCCTGTTTCCTTTATATTTCCAAGATATAAAGATGAAGTAGCCTATCCAAAGAAAGCACTTGATAGTAGTTTATAAACTTAATTTCAAAATAAGGTGTATTTAAAGAATATACCTTGATATGTCTTCCCATCTATTTCAACTTCATAAGATTCCATAACTTCTTGGATGGCCTCACCAACATCACACAGACGAACATCAATTCCAGCACACTAAAAAAATAATGTATACTTTGTTATTGCAACCAACTTAATTTCTTAATATTTTAAAATAAGGGACTCAGAAAAACTGCTTTGAACATAACTTTCTATATAACAGACTTTGGGGAGGATTCTGGGAAGATGGTGGAATAGTAAGCACCAGGAATCTGTCTCCCCACCTAGACAACTGCACTGGCAGAATCTGCCTGAGGTAACTACATGGGAATCTGGAGTCTACTGAGGGCTGCAACTTACAGGGGCAGGATCAGATGGTCAAGTGCAGTTAATTTCCCTCAGTTTTAGC
>NW_012154729.1:4875464-4878068 GCF_000956105.1 Propithecus coquereli
TAAGTCTTTCCTAACTAATTTGAGCTTTTATAGCATTTCCTAGACAGGAACGGGTAAAACAGTTAACATTTGAAAAGTCCTGAAAGCTTTTTCCTTGGTTAATTACATTAGATGGTTTGTTTTTGAGCAAATTCCTTCTTTTTTAACATGGATAAAAAGTATTACATAGGTCCACTGTTAAAACAGACAACATGTTGCAAAGTAATTCTGGTATAATATATTCCAACAAAGCTTAGAAAATAAAGATGTTGAGGTGGCTTTGGACTAAGTTTAATAGTCGTCTCCTCTGCTGACAACTTCTTTACATGTTGGACGCAACAGTATGGTATGTTCAAACTGTGCTGTGTATGATCCTTTAATGTCACATAATGGTGGATATGGATCTACAATGCCCAAGTCACACAGATTCTTCAGAGCCATCAAATATTTACTTTCTCCCAAGCGATCCAGCCATCTGCGGCAGAAGGCAAGGGTGCCAAAGTTTTCATTGATGACATTTAACAAGTGTTTTGTTCTTGGAAGCCTAAAAGGAAAAAATCCAAGATTAATAGTTGGCAAGAGTTAGCAATCCAAACCATAGCTATGTCTTAGTAATTAAAGTTCAAAAACTTTTGTTGTTACTCTTTCAACAATCAAAAGCCAGAATGTATAATAGCCAATACCTAATTATAGATGGCAGCTGAATAGGAAACCAGCTGGAGGCCATCTTACAGTGTTTATGTGTCTATGCACGTGTGTGTTTAATTCCCAGGACACATTCATCTACAGAGTGGCATCATGGGAATTTCCTTTGGTGTCCCTCAAGCTCAAAGAAAGACCTGAACATAAAAGGAGGCATAAATCCAGGCTTCAATCATCTCCAAAAGTAAAAAATTCAATTTAAATTAAAATATGAAATTTACCAGTGAGAAAACATTAAGATCAACAACTAGGAATGCTAGCAAAATAATAATCTCTGATGTTATTATATTATGAAACTGCATTTAAAGAGAATATTTGCCTATATATATTATTTTCATCTCAATTAAAATTTTAACATGCCAATTTTTTTTGCCATATTATAGAAACCCATAGAACTTACTGTTAGGCTATAGACCTATCTACATTTATAAATATATCTCACTTTGTATGTATGTCGCATTTTTAAAAATACTGTCAAATGGGAAGAGATGCTCCTTTAGTCATATAAAAATCAAGAGTAAAAAAAACATGCTAGATCCCTAAGTGGCTAGGCAAAAAAATAAAGAGTCTCTCACCTTATTGGCACATGTCCAACATCAAAATTTTTCATGTAATGTGAACATTCCATATCATCATGAACAACACCTTTTCCTGTACTACCAAAGGTTTCAATTGCATAAACTTCTCCTTCCTTAAAAATACATCAGGGTCAAGGGGAAAGAAGAAAAATTCAGAACTAGTCACAATCACCATCTCTTGACTTCCTTGGCTAACAGAAGCAGCAACATGAAATAACCCCTAGTAGTCCTTATCTAGCCTCTCCCTGCTTAGCATTTTTTGGGTTTTCTGCCACCTCCTATCAGAATACAGGCTTTACATGAGCAGGGTATTTTGTTTTGTTCACTACTATACCTCCAGTGCCTACTAAAGACAGTGGCACCTATAAAATGCTCAATAAATATTCATTAAATGTTGAATAAACAATACTTTGTCAGTTGCAACATCCAAAGCTGATTTCGCTCTGGTCTGACCAGACACCATTTGCACAAATGGCCCAATTCCTATCACGGTGAGTATGAATGGCAAGCTAATTTTGGTCAACATAACTATATACTTAACTATCACTAGCTTTTGTTTAGGGGAAAATCACAATGTTTTTCACAGATGTGTTAATGACACACATACCTCCATTCTTGTTGCCTCTCCTCCTTTCACAATGGGCACTGTTTTCCCAGCATGTATTCTATATTGCCCAATTGAATGTCCATTTAGATTACGGATTGGTTTCACTGTCATAATAAACAAAGAAATAAAACGTATTCAGGATACCTAGAAGCACAAAGCATCTCTTGGCCTTTTGGTACAGAGTTCAAGCATTTATTTAAAAATAAGATATCGCTCTACTAAATAACCTTATATTGAAGTAGTTAAATATAAAGTGAAACTTAGCAAAATATAAAAGGTAGTTTATTGCAGTGTTATTGGTTAAATACTAGAAGGGAGTAAGGGGAGATGGAAGAAAAAATAAAGGGTTAGGGCACAATGGGGGTCAGCTAAGGAGGTATTATTACTCAATAAAAAATGAGAAGAAGGCCCAATTATATAAATACTGTTCAATTCCATATACTTCAAAATTAAATGTAAACTGTTTAGGGTTGCATAATTAAGTAAATAGTAAAGACATAAAGAAAAGCAAATGCAAATTCTTTCATACTTGCAATACTTGATAAGCTAAATTTAAGATTCAGACATCATTACTGTTTCTCCAAGACCTGGGAAACTGACCCCACCAGCCAAATCAACATTGATATCCCAAAGGAGGTGGGAGGATTGACAATGAATAGAATTCTTCCTCAAAACACAGATATGCCAAAGAATCTGAGCAAGTAGAAAAAAAGAAAATGCAAAAATGCAAAAAAAAAA
>NW_012154729.1:4878118-4879648 GCF_000956105.1 Propithecus coquereli
GCCTGGCTAATTTTTATTTTTTCTATTTTAGTTGTTTGGCCAATTTCTTTCTATTTTTAGTAGAGACGGGGTCTCGCTTTTACTCAGACTGGTTTGAACTCCTGAGCTCAAACAATCCGCCCGCCTCGGCCTCCCAGAGTGCTAGGATTATAGGCTTGAGCCACCATGCCCGGCCAATGTAGATGGTCTTGTTAATTAAAACTCAGAGAGTATTATCTTTTCTTAGAGGCACACTTCCAAGAAGAGGTCTTATGTTTACTGGTTTATTTCAGTTAATTTTGTTAAAGAATAGGGCATCTTAATCAACTTGGGGGTTCAGATATTTGTAACAAACATTCAGTTCAAGTTTAACATACAAAACTCATTTTCATTTGCTGCCTCCATGGACCCTTCCAGGACAGTGTAGTCCTAAGAAAGGTAATTGGATTGAGGTTTCACTTTTTACTTTCCCTTTTGGTACCTATAGTTGAACAACGAATGAACCACCAGTACCCCCAACAAACAGAATAGAGATGTAGACAAAAAGCCCAGATAATCTACTAAGGCAATTAATTCAACATTAAACTACCAAGAGTTAGTTGTACACTATTCACTCTATAATACTGGTTGAATATCCCTTATCCAAAATGCTTGGGACCAGAAGTGTTTTGGATTTTATATAATTTTTTTTCTAAGAGACAAGGTCTGGCTGGCTCTGTCATCCAGGCTGGAGTGCAGTGGCGTGATCATGGCTCACTGCAGCCTTGAACTCCTGTGCTCAAGCAATCCTCCCACCTCAGCCTCCCAAGTTATAGAATATTAACAATTTTGTGCTTGAAAGTTAGTGTACATGGAGCTATCAGAAAGCAAAGGTGTCACTATCTCAGCCCCCTATGTAGACAGTCTGTGGTGGTTTGGCATGACCATCATTCCTAACTCTGAATTTTTTATCTACCAAAAAGCAATCACCTTATTATACTTACATACCCATAAGTATTTAACAGTAAAAAATATGACATACCGTAAATATAGTGAAAAAAATAGCATTCAGGGTTACTTGTGGTGTTATGTCAAAGTTTTGGCTTTTCAAGTATTTTGGATTTTTGGATTAGAGATGATCAACCTGTATGATTAGTGGCAAAAACATTCAATGGTAGGTTTCGAGCGGGAATAGTGTCAGGTACTCTAAGCAGATTCTGTAATTTCAAACTTCTAGAATAAAGGTAGATAATTCTAGGGTAACATACAGCCAAGCCATATTTCTCACTGAAGAAAAGAAAAATTGGCTAGAAAATTATTTTCCCTCCAGAAAAAGCTTAACTCTGACAAACACATATTGTACTAAAGATTTCTAAAGTTCCCTTATAAACATATTTCTGTGCTTTGCTCTAGGGTTCTGGGTACACTGCAATGATTCCAAGCTAAGCATGTGCACTATGGATGAAGTATGCAAAGCCCAAGCTTATATCTTGTTTTATACCCAACGAGTTCCTGAGAATGGACATTCTAAACTCTTGCCTCCGGAGCTCCTGTCCGGTAGCCAGCATCCCA
>NW_012154729.1:4881018-4882972 GCF_000956105.1 Propithecus coquereli
CTGGGTCAGCTGGTAGTGAAGTGCAATGAGACTCTATCACTGAATAGACAAATCATTTGTGCCAAATATACATCTGGAGTATTAAATGGCTAGATTTAAAATTGTTCATTTACTAAACACCTATGCAAGTTGTTACCTCAACTGTTACATACTTATACCTCATTAAAGATTGATGTGGTTAAGATACCTGAGTCTAGCTTTTTCTAATTTCAAAGACTATTTTTGAGACACACATTTAGCACCTAATTTTAATGGGATTTAAAAAAACTCAAACTATGTTGTTTGTAATGGTATAGTTGCTTGTACGTACTTCAGTGTAAAAATATACAAATAATGACTTAGCCCTTTACTTTTTAATCCCTTAAAACTAACACCCATGGGGGGAGGTTTGGGGGGGGATTTGTAAAATCTGTAGTCATTTTACACTAAATTTTGCTGTAAACTTGAAACTGCTCTTAAAGTCTTAAAATACCAACAACTAAAACCTTAAATAATGAACAAACTTAGATTTCTTACTATATATCTTAAATCTCAACTTGGACTTCTACATTCTGCTTAGTTGATCTAACAAAAAAACAACGTGTTTTGGTTGTAAAAGAATTTACTAAAGGCACTATTGTTAAACATCAAACTAATTTGTTACCAATAAGGTACATCATTGTAAATGTAACAATTTCAAGAGGTACAGGGCTAGTAGGCAAACAATACAGTTTTTTTCCTTAAGTAACAGCTTTCCTATTTATAAGATCATATCCTTTCCAGCCATTCCAGGGACACACAGTGATGCCATTGCTCCACCTGTGACCTGGGAAGGAAGCTTGGAGCTTATAATCTGAGATCACTACTGCCCAAGATCTTATAAAGCTCCAGGATTCTTCACTCATAGGGGTCAATTCTAAAATTCCTGGGTTTAGAAATCACAACACTTCCTACCAAAGCACACAAAAAAGGTATAGACTCAAAACCCCCAAGGCATTAGCTGGAGGATACAAGCCCTGACCACACGTCCAAGCATGAACTGGTGAGCTCTGCTGCTAGCACAGCATCGCAGAAAATGGAGAAATTATTCAAAGGTGGCTATTGAACATTAGCACCATGATAAACACAGCTCACACAACTAAAAGCTAGATTGATTTTGCCACAATGTAACATTCATATCTCTAATGCTGAAAGAGCAGCTTTTTACTAACAAATGATCTAGGTACAGAAGTCATAGGTTTCCCTTTGTATGAGAAAAAAGTTAAAATACAAACTAAACAGCATCCCAGAGGCAATAAAATCTTATTGTGCTAAAGCATATACAAATTAAGGCTTGACCTTGGTACAAAAACAATTTTGAAATTATGTTGGAACATTGCCACCAAATCATATACATATAAACATTCAAGCAGTTCCTTAAGGAATCAGTAGTGGGGCTCAGTTCAAACAAGTTAATATTATACATCCTTACATTCAACTTAATACATTTTGCTGCTGTAAGGAGAGTAACTGTAACCTCACTTCCTGAAATACCACAGTAGTGTTAAGAATCGAAACCAGTCAAGGGGCAGGATATTATAGCATTTGGCTCATGAATGAAAAAGCCTTGTAATTTCAGTTTAACCTTTCTAATTAGGACAAGATCCAAACATGGGGAGTTTTCCTGTTTTTCTTTGCTTTTGTGGCTTTAATGCCCTTTTGGTTTTCTGAGCAAGCTGAATACGTTTCCCAATAAATACTACCATTGGACAAAGGATCTAAATGTTGAGATTTTTACTAAATCGAAGTTTTGAGTTAGCACAATATTCCTACTAAGTCATGTTTCAATTAGTACATCTTTCCAAATATCAGGGGGAAATGAAAGAATGACTAGTATGGTCCTATAAAAAAAATGGCAAAATATTTCTAAAGCTATATATTTATGAAGAGGGGATTGTCCCACTTTATGGATGTGTAGATCTTGTTTGAGCCACTA
>NW_012154729.1:4894968-4908590 GCF_000956105.1 Propithecus coquereli
TGAGGCAGGAGTATAACCTGAGCCCAGGAGTCAAGGGTATAGTGAGCTATGACAGCGCCACTGCAATCCAGCCTGGGCAACAGAGCAAGATCCTGTCTCTTAAAAAAAGGAAGACAGGATTCAGTTAAAAGAAATATTCTGTAAGAAAGTTATTAGAGCAGGGATACAAAGAGTAATAAGCATAGATAAAGGAGGATGGTGACTGGGGGATGAACAGACAGACCTGGGAATTGACAGACAGAGATGAATGAAGGCACAGGTGACTGGGAATATATACCTAAGGGAGGGGGCTATGAAAGATTAAGAGGCAAAGGGATTTGAGAATTGAAGGGACAAACAAGGAATTAACTGGCCTCCAAATTCTGAATGTGACTCTAGAAAAAAAAGAAAAATGGGAGGGAGGAAATCACCAATGAAAAGGGCCCCTGGCTTCTCTCTGAGACTTGATTTGACTAGTCACAGAAAACCTAGTCCACATTTTGCCTACCTTAGAATAATTCCCCAAGTGTCTAATTAGATAACAGAATAGCTTGACAATAATTCTCAGTTAGCAATCATAGTACTACCATGCTCTGAGCAGGTCATTTCCCCTGTTTCCTTTATATTTCCAAGATATAAAGATGAAGTAGCCTATCCAAAGAAAGCACTTGATAGTAGTTTATAAACTTAATTTCAAAATAAGGTGTATTTAAAGAATATACCTTGATATGTCTTCCCATCTATTTCAACTTCATAAGATTCCATAACTTCTTGGATGGCCTCACCAACATCACACAGACGAACATCAATTCCAGCACACTAAAAAAATAATGTATACTTTGTTATTGCAACCAACTTAATTTCTTAATATTTTAAAATAAGGGACTCAGAAAAACTGCTTTGAACATAACTTTCTATATAACAGACTTTGGGGAGGATTCTGGGAAGATGGTGGAATAGTAAGCACCAGGAATCTGTCTCCCCACCTAGACAACTGCACTGGCAGAATCTGCCTGAGGTAACTACATGGGAATCTGGAGTCTACTGAGGGCTGCAACTTACAGGGGCAGGATCAGATGGTCAAGTGCAGTTAATTTCCCTCAGTTTTAGCTCTTAGCATAGTAGCAGTGCTACTACATCCCATACTATAAACTCTATGGCTGGCACATGTTCCTGGAGCAACCTGCACATAGCCTGGGGGAACCAGGGTAAGGAAAACAGATCTTCGTATGAGGGATCTATGCTCTGATACCCGGTTGCTGCTGCTGCATTGTTTTTTTTGTTTTGTTTTTTTGAGATAGAGTCTCACTCTGTTGCCCAGGCTAGAGTGCCATGGCATCAGCCTAGCTCGCAGCAACCTCAAACTCCTGGGCTCAAGCGATCCTCCTGCCTAGCCTCCAGAGTAGCTGGAACTACAGGCATGCACCACCAAGCCCGGCTAATTTTTTCTATTTTTTAGTAAAGATGGGGTCTCACTCTTGCTCAGGCTGGTCTCGAACTCTTCAGCTCAAGTAATCCTCCCACCTCAGCCTTCCAGAGTGCTAGGATTACAGAAATGAGCCACCGCGCCCAGCCTGGTTGCTGCTTGTAATCACAGAGGTGCAAAGAGGTGGGTGGCCATTGTTGTTGCATCTCCCCTTATAGTTGCAAACCCCTGCCACTCACTACCTCTCTGCCTAAAGTGACTTCAGGAAAATTTAAAAGGCCAGCACCTCTCCCTCCCTTGCTTCATTTTTTTCTTTTTCCCCTTTTGGGAGCCAGACATTAAAGACTAGGACATTCAAAAACAACTGCATATGTGAGAGAAATTCAAAAGTGAGCACACATGCCCAGGGAAAGGTGCAGGCTCAGACAAGACCTGAGAACACCTTAAGTTTACACCTCAGGTGGATTCTTATAGGCACAGAGACAGCCTACAAGAATAAAAAACAAAACAAAACTAAAAACCCACCAGCAAATCCTGGTGAAGAGGGAGAATGTGATTTCCAGAGTTACCATATTATATTCAAATATGTAGTATTCAACAAAAAAAATCACAAGGCATGCAAAGAAATAGGAAAGAACACACCCATTCAAAGGGAAAAAAAAATCAATAGAAACTCCATGAAAAAGACCCAATGGCAGATCTAGAAAAACAACTCTTCTATAGAAGCTTAAAGAATTAAAGGAAGAAGTTTAAAAAAAAAAAAAAAAGTATAAGCCAAATGAAAACATCAAGAGCTAGAAAACCTAAAAGAAACTAAAATTCTGAAGCTTAAAAGTATAGTAACTGAACTAAAAAAATCACTAGAGGAATTCAAAGACATTTGAGCAGAGAGAAGAAAAAAAATCAATAAAAATAGGACAAGCCAAATTATCAAGTCTGAGGAACAAAAAGGAAAAAGACTGAAGAAAAGTGAAAAGAGCCTCAGGGACCTATGTATCAAGTGGACCAATATGCACATTATGGAAGTCTCAGAAGAAGAGAGAGAGAGAAAGGAATAGAGAGAATATTTTAAGAAATAATGGCTGAAACTTCATAAATCTGATGAAAATTATGAATATAAATGTCTAAGAAGTTCAAAGAACTCCAAGTAAGATGAACTCAATGAAATCCAAACCAAGACACATTATAATTAAACTTTCTAAAAGGGAATCTTGAAAGCAACAAGAGAAGTGACTCATCACATATACGGGATCCTCAACTACACTATAGGCAGATTTCTCATCAGAAACTTTGGAGGCCAGAAGTCAATAGGGTTACACATTGAAAGTGCTAACTAAAAGGAAAAAAGTTATCACCCGAGAATCCTATATTTGGGAAAACCGTCCTTCAAAAGCAAGGGAAAAATTAAGATATTCTCAGATAAACAAAAACTTGAGAAGGAGTTCATTACTATTAGAAATGCCCTGTATGAAATGCTCAAGGGAGTCCTACAAAGTGAAATGAAAGGATGTTAGATAGTAATGTGAAATAAAGATCTCAATAAAGGAAAATTAATGGGCAATTATAGCAACTAGCATTATTGTAACCACAGTTTGTAACTCCACTGTGTTTTCCACACACCTTACTTTTAGTCTAAAAGCTGGTGTTATTGATAACTTTGGTTTTTAACTCCATATTCTGTTTTCTATATAATTTAAGAAATTAATATTTAAAAGAATTATTAGTTTATGTCTTTGGGTATACAACATATAAGAATGTAATTTTCTGACATCAACAACTGAAAGAGGTGGGGATGGAGCTCTAAAGGAGCAGCATTTTGAGTTGTAGAAAGGAACTAAACACTTCACTACAAAAAATCAACTTAACACAAAGATAATAATGTAAGAAACAAGGGACAAAAAACTGTAAGGTATGTAGAAAACAAATAGCAAAATGACAGAAGTCCTTCCTTTTCAGCAATTACTTTAAACGGAAATGGATTAAACTCTCCAATCAAATGAATTAGTAGAATGGATAAAAACCCATGATCCAACTCTATGCTGTCTACAAGAGATTCACCTTAGATCCACAGACAAAAACAAGTTGAAAGTGAATGGATAGAAAAAGATATTTCAAGCAAATAGTAACAAAGAGAGCAGGGGTGGTAAATATCAGACAAAATAAACTTCAAATGAAAAGAGTACAGAAGACAAAGAAGGAAAAGATATATTACTAATAAAAGGTTCAACACAGCAAGAAGATACAACAATCATAAGCATTTACACACATAAAAACAGACCATCAAAATCTATGAAGCAAAAACTGACAGAATTGAAGGAGAAACAGTAATACAGTAATAGTTGGAGACTTCAATACCACACTCTAAATAATGGATAGAGCCACCAGACAGAAGGTAAGTAAGGAAACAGAGGACTTAACACAATAAATCAACTAGATCTAACGACGTATACAGAACAATCTACCAAACAACACAGCATATACATTCTTTTTGCACATGGGACACTTCCCAGAATAGATTATATGTTAGGCCACAAATTAAGTCTCGACAAATTTTAAAACACAGATATCATACAAAGTATGTCCAACCATAATGGGGGGGGGGGAGGTGTCAGAAATCAATAACAGATGTAAAACTGGAAAATTCACACAATTGTGAAAATTAAACAACACACTCTCTTAAACAACCAATGGATCAAATAAGAAATCACAAGGGAAAGCAGAAAAGGAAAACACAGTATACCAAAAATTAAGGGACATGGTGAAAACACTGCTAAGAGGGAAACTTATGGCCATAAATGCTTATATTAAAAAACAAAACAGATCTCAAATCAACAACCTAATGTTACAACTTAAGGAACCAGAAAAAGAAGAATAAACTACACCCAAAGCTAGCAGAAGGAAGTAAATAACAATGAGAGCAGAGACAGAGAATAGAAAAACTGAGAAAAATCAATGAAACCAAAAGTTGGTTCTTTAAAAACATCAACAAAATCAATAAAGCTTTAGCTAGATAGACGAAGAAAAAAAAGAGTAAACTAAAATTACTGAAGTCAGAAATGAAATTGAAGACATTATTGCTGATTCTATAGGAAAAAAAGATTCTAAGACAGAATTATGAACAACTAACTGGAGGTAACAATTGGATTACCTAGATAAAATGGACAAATTCCAAGACACAAAAAACCTACCAAGACTAAACCAAAAAAAAACAGAAAATCTGAACAGACCTAGAAGTAGTAAGGAGACTGAATCACTAATCAAAAATCTGACAAATTTTAAGCCCTGGACCTGGATGGCTTCACTGGTTAATTTTACCAAACATTTAAAGAACTAATACCAATCCTTCTCGAACTTTTGCAAAAAAATCAAAAAAGGGCACACTTCCTAACTTCCTAATTTATGAGACCAACATTACCCTGACACCAAAACCAGACAAAGACACTACAAGAAAACTACAAACCAATATTCCTTATCAACACTGGTGCGAACCTACTGCAAACCTAATTCAATAGGATATTGACTTAGTGGGACTTATTCCTGGAATGCAAGGATGGTTCAACATACAAAAATGGATCAATAGGCCGGGCGCGGTGGCTCACGCCTGTAATCCTAGCACTGTGGGAGGCCGAGGCGGGCGGATTGTTTGAGCTCAGGAGTTCGAAACCAGCCTGAGCAAGAGCGAGACTCCGTCTCTACTAAAAATAGAAAATAAATTAATCGGCCAACTAAAAATATATAGAAAAAATTAGCCGGGCATGGTGGCGCATGCCTGTAGTCCCAGCTACTCGGGAGGCTGAGGCAGAAGGATCGCTTGAGCCCAGGAGTGTGAGGTTGCTGTGAGCTAGGCTGATGCCATGGCACTCACTCTAGCCCAGGCAAAAGAGTGAGACTCTGTCTCAAAAAAAAAAAAAAAAAAAAAAAAGGATCAATAACTACACATTAACACAACGAACAGAAAAAATCCACATAATCATCTCAATCGATGCAAAAAAAAGCATCTGACAACTTCAATACCCTTCCATGATGAAAAAAGATTGAACAAACAAAGAGAAAGAAACTACCTCAATAAAAACCACCTATGAAAAATCTATAGTGAACATCATATTCAATGGTGAAAGACTGAAAGCTTTTCCTCTAAGATCAGGAACAGAAAAGGAAGGATGTCCACATTGACCATTTTCACTCAACATAACACAAAACAATTAGCCAAGAAAAACTAAAGACATCCAAACTGAAATGGAAGAAGTAAAATTATCTCTGTTCACAGATAATGTAATCTTACATGTAGAAAACTCTGAAGATGCCAGAAAAAGTGTTACAATAAATGAATTCAACAAAGTACAGGATACAAAGTCAACACACAAAAATAAGTTGCATTTCTATATATTAACAATGAACAATCTGAAAAGGAAATTACAAAAACAACTCCATTTATAATACCCCCCAAAAGAATAAAATACTTGGAAATAACCAATGAGGTAAAAGACTTGTACAACGAAAACTACAAAAAGATCGCTCAGGCCAGGCGCCATGGCTCACGCCTGTAATCCTAGCACTCTGGGAGGCCGAGGTGGGAGGCTCTTTGAGCTCAGGAGTTTGAGACCAGCCTGAGCAGGAGTGAGACCCCCATCTCTACTAAAAATAGAAAAATCAGCCAGGTGTGGTGGTGCACGCCTTATAGTCCCAGCTACTTGGGAGGCTGAGACAGGAGGATTGCTTGAGCCCAGGAGTTTGAGGTTGCTGTGAGCTAGGCTGATGCCATGGCACTCTAGCCCAGGTGACAGAGCAAGACTCTTGTTTCAAAAAAAAAAAGAAAAGATTGCTCAAAGAAATTAAAGACATAAACAAAATGGAACCATCCGATGTTCATGGACTGAAAGACTTACTATTATTAAGATGCCAATACTACCTGGAATCATCCACAGATTCAATGCAATCCCTTACCAAAAGTCCAACTGTCATTTTTTTTGCAAAAAAAAAAAAAACCGGCCCAAATTCATATGGAATCCCAAGACATCCTGCATAGTCAAGACAATCTTTAAAAAGATGAACAAAGATGTAGGACTAACACTTCCTGATTTCAAAACTTACTACAAAGCTACAGTAATCAAAAGCTACAGTAATCAAAAGTAATCAAAAGACATTTAGACCAATGGAACAAAGTCCAGAAACAAACCCTCACATGTATCATCTAATGATTTTTGACAAGATCATTCGATAGGGAAAGAACAGTCTATCGAAAACCATGCTAGGAAGACTACACATCCACATACAAAAGAATAAAGGTGGACCCTTACTTAACATCATATAGAAAAATGAACTCAAAATGGACCAAAGACCTAAATATAAGACCTAAAACTATAAAACTCTTAGAAGAAAGCAGAGCAAAAAGCTTCATGACATTGGATTTGGCAAAGATATCTTGGATATGAAAACAAAGGCACAGGTAACAAGAAAAAATAGACAAACTAGACTTCATGAAAATTAAATATTTTATGCATCAAAACACAATATCCACTGGGCATAGTGGCTCACGCCTATAATCCCCGCTACTTGGGAGGCTGAGGCGGGAGGATCACTTGAGGTCCAGGAGTTTGTGACCAGCCTGGGTAACATAGCAAGACCCTGTCATTTAAAAAAAAAAAAAAAAGAAAATGGAAAGAAATTAGCTGGGAAGGGTAGTACACACCTGTAGTCCCAGCAACTCTGAGGCTTAGCCAAGAGGATCATTTACTTGAGCCCAGGAGTTTGAGGCTATAGAGAGCTATAACTGTGCCACTGCACTCTAGCCTAGGTGACAGAGTGAGACGCTCATCTCAAAACACAAAAAATAAACAAACAAAAAAAACTCCAACCCCACAATATCCAGAGTAAAAAGGCAAATGAGAGAAAATATTTGCAAATCATATATCTGATATGGAGTTAATATTCAGAATAAATACAGAACTTCTAAAATTCAACAACGAAACCACTCGATTAATAAATGGACAAATGATTTGAGTAGACATTTCTCCAAAGATGATATACCATCCAAAAAACCTCAGAAAGTAATAAATGTTGGGAAGGATGTGCAGTAACTAGAACCCTTCCTTGCATACTACTGGTGGGAATCTAAAATGGTACAGTTACTCTGTAAAACAGTATGAAGGATACTTGACACATTAAAAATATAATTACCATATGACTGGACAAATCCACTTCTGGGTATGTACCCAAAAAAATTGAAAACAGGATCTTGAAGAGATATTTGTATACCGCATTATAACAGCATTATTCACAATAGCTAAAACCTAAGTGTCCATCAATGGGTGAATAAGTAAAATATGGCACATACATATAAGGGATTATTCTGCCTTAAGTATATAAATTCTGACATATGCTATAACATGGATGAACCTTGAGGACATCGTGCTAAGTGAAATAAGCCAATCACAAAAAGACAAATACTATATTCGGTACTTACAGCAGTCAAAAGTATAAACAGTAGAATGGTAGTTGTCAGGGGCTAGCGGGAGGCGGAAATTGGGAGTTATTGTTTAATGGGCATAGAGGTTCAGTTTTACAACCCGAAAAAAGTTATGAACATGAATGGTGATGGCTGCACAATATCATGAATGTACCTGCCACCAATAAACAGTACACTTAGCATGATTAATACGGTAAATTTTATGTAATGTATATTTTAACACACACACACACACACACACACACACACACAAATAACAGGGAGGGGAAAACAAAAGCTGGGTTGTACCAGGGCTTAGTGGGAAGGGATGGATGAATCAGTTAAGCACAGAGGATTTGGGCGCCGTAAAAATATTGTGTATGATACTAAAAGTGTATACAGGTCATTATATATTTATAAAAACCCATAGAATATACAACACTAAGAGTGAACACACATAAACTATGAACTTCTGAAGATTATGAGGTGTCGATGTTGGTTCAATTATTTTAATAAACATACTTCTCTGGTGGGGGATACTGACAGTGGAGGAGGTTGTGTGCATGTGGGGGAAGGGGATATATAGGAAATCTCTGTACCTTCTGTTCAACTTCGCTGTGAACTTAAAACTGCTCTAAAAATAGTATCAATTTAAAAAAAAACCCAAACACTGCCAATTTGACAGGCAAAAATAGATCCAAACTCTGTTTTAAGACTTCTCTTAAGACTCTCAAAGGGCTTATTACCACTGATCTATACACTTAAAAATGGTAAAGATGCTAAGCCATGTATGTATATTTTACCTCAATAAAAAAAATTTTAAAAAAGACCCTAAGGTAATGGACCAGTTTTTATTCAACTTAATTACCTGAAGACCTTAAACATGCTAAAAAGTGTTCAAAATATGTTAAGTGAAAGGGTGCTTACAGTTCACATACCTTTATTCCAGTATTAGTAGCATCTTTTACAGCTTTTAATAATGTATCATATTTGGGATTAAAAGTGACAGTAAAAGCACAGTCAATAATCCTACCTGAAAGAGAAAATTCTTTAAGTTTACTCATCAGATAGTCAATTTACCTACTTTATTCTATTAACCTTGCTAGTTAACAAGAAAACAGAATAATGGACTGAAAAAGAGTAAAAAGTATACAAAGGATTTTCATATCACTCCCAGACCAATTCAGTGTTCACCCAGGAAGTTATACAAACATATAAATGTAGGAGAGAGAAAATGTACAGGACCCAAAGGGCCCTAAATATAGTGCTACTTCTCCAATTTAGTAAAACTTCACATAAGTAGTTATCTAAGCTAGCTTTTTTGCCTGTTAAGTAAGATAACAAAGTATTTACCTGACAGGGTTTGGGGTAGAAACTAGAAAAGCAAACATGTATAAAAAGGTTGATAAACTTAAAAGTTCTACATAAATGTTATCGTTATTATTCAAATAAATGATGTATGAAACAATGACCCAGTTAAGCAATGTAGGATTATATTTTTCATGCCTTGAGACAAAGGTAATAAACCTCACTTACCCAACAGTTTTCGTTTTATTCCACTTACTAGAATGCTTTAAAGTAAATCTTAAAATCAGACTCAAGACTGCTCTTGAGGTAAGTAAGGAGGCAAGAACGAAATTTGGGAGTTCAGCATTTATAGCTCCACCTAATAGATAAAAAGTAAGAGTTTTTGGGGGCACTTGGGGGTGGCAGGAATTTCTTCCAAGAACTCACCGCTTATATGTGTTCCAAAATCTATCTTACAGATGTCGTCATATTGTAATACTGTTGTGTCACCAGCATTGGGAGTATAATGGGCAGCACAGTTATTGAGAGAACATCCAGTAGGAAAAGCCAAGCCTGCATTTAATCCATTCTCTTTTATCAACTTGCGCGAACAGTCTTCCAACTTTTCACTAAAATAAAAAAGAAAGAATTTGTTTGCTTTTACATTCTTACCCTTATATACCTTATATATAAGGTATCAAGTCCAGAAAGTTTGCTAAAATTCTTAAATTATTTTCTGGGAATGATCTGAGCACTAACTTTCTGAATGTAAATAAATAACATTTCTCTGATGCTATGAAAATAGCTCATCTCTAAAAGACAAGGATTCCACCAGAAATCTGGAGAAGACACCACCCACTTTTAACTTAGCTTACTGGGAGTCTGACTTAGACCAATTTAAATGCTGATTTTATTCATGTTGCATATTTTGACAATTATCTGAATCAAAGAATTAAATTGTCTTTTATTTTATTTTATTTTTTTTTTTGAGACAGAGTCTCACTCTGTTGCCTGGGTTAGAGTGCCGTGGCTTCAGCTTAGCTCACAGCAACCTCAAACTTCTGGGCTCAAGCGATCCTCCTGCCTCAGCCTCCCGAGTAGCTGGGACTACAGGCATGTGCCACCATGCCCGGCTAATTTTTTATATATATATTTTTAGCTGTCCAGATCATTTCTTTCTATTTTTAGTAGAGACGGGGTCTCGCTCTTGCTCAGGCTGGTCTCGAACTCCTGACCTTGAGCGATCCAACCGCCTTGGCCTCCCAGAGTGCTAGGATTACAGGCGTGAGCCACCGCGCCCAGACTAAATTGTCTTTTATACTAATCATTTCTCAAAAGGAAAAATCAGGGAAATAATTACTTTTATTGGCTTCTTCACTTCATTATGTTTTATCTGTAAGAATTTTTATTTCTTATTATGAATTGTTAGATGGCAAAATAACAGATTTCCAGATAGAAAATAACAATGAGTAATAAGTGCATGTGCACAAAATAGGGTGGTTGAGGTACAAATGTGTGCTCCTCTTATAGTTTTCTCATTACAGTGACACTACAACAAATTAGAAGATATTTCTACAACCTTTACTTAAAATAAACGTGTAGTAAAGTGGTAACGAAAGCCAAACATTACAATTGGAGAGTTAGTATTTATAAAAAAAATTTTTATCATGCTCTTACAAAAACATATTCCTTTTACCAGATTTCTATCATTGTCATCCCAGGCTTGATCCAGCTCATAACATATTTTCTAACTTGTCAATGTGCTTTCGCAGCTTCTTGAAAATCATTCCAAATCTCTTCACTAGCCTGATCTAATGCTTTCTTTTCTTCACTTGTAGTTCTCCAAGCAGCTGTTCGCCTTTAGATTAGGCATAGCATTAAGTGTTAGTCATTTTAAAAACAGAAGAACAAGCATAAAAGCCAAAGGAGATAATATACTAATATAAGACATTATAATATACTAATACAAGACATTTTAGATAAAAATACACTACAAATTCAGTTTATGTCAACAAAGTTTCTGAAATAAAGTCATACACTTGCAATCAACCCAAATCAAGGTAAACGTTTTGTAACACTAAGGGGGAAAAATCCTAAGTGAGATTTCATTCACAGAGGAACTAATACACTGCCAACATAAAATGACAAGAAAGGAAAGAATCGGAAGAGTCCTAGAAACAAAGCAAGTGGAAAAAAATGTCATCCTTCCACTTGAGGTAATATATACTGAAGAGTCATCAAAACAGCACAACAATTTATATCTAAAACTTTGCCAACAGGGTAAATATAATACTAATTCAAAGACCTAACCTGGAAATTTGCATATACTTCCTCAAAACACATAATATGTGCTTGTGCATGATCTTTCAAATTGGATATATATTAGAGATAATCTTCCTTGAAAGATGTGGCTCAGGTTTTGAAACCTCCAGACAGAAATTTATATTCAGTATCTGGGAATGAGATCCAAATACTTTAAGCAGTATGTTTTCAAAAACATTTTTTCAGAATAAAAATCTTTTAAAAATGTTACAACTTTCACACATTCTTAAACAATATTGAATATATAATTCACAACTCAGTGATCACTGTGGTATAAATTACAGTTAAGTATAAAAGTGATACCTTCAAATAATTACTCTATTTTTGCCTCTAAGCCAGTGGAGAGCAAACTATATCCTGCAGACAAATCCAGGCTGGTGCCTGTTTTGTAAAAAAGTTTTAGTGCAATACAGCTGTGCTCATTCATTTATGTAGTCTCTACAGCTACTTTCATGCTACAATGGCAGAGCTGAGTAACACTCAAGGCCTAAAACATTTACCCTATGGTCCATTACAGAAAAAGTTTACCCAACTCTGCTGTAAACTATAGGCTCCTTCAGTTAATGCCCCAAAATGCTTTCTGAGTTTTTCTGTGTGTCACTGTCCAGTTTTCACTATGATTACTTCCTGCTGCTGCGACTTGTATGCCAACATCTAGCACCTCTCATGTGATACAAAGGCCCAAAGAAGCTGTCCTATGTGACTCTATGGTATAGGGGTACTATACTTACGCATCACAGAAATTTCTTTGGCTTGTTTTCTTTCGGAAATGTATTTTAGGTCTATCTACTAATGTTATCGTATAATCAAATATTACAGTACCATCCATTTAAAGTTAGTTTTAAACTTCCTAAGTATTTAAATGTATATGAATTACTTACAGGAATAGTAAAAACTCAGGCAACTTCTAATCAAGGATTCAAAGAAACACCCTATTATCTACACATAAGATCCTCAGACTAGAAAGTAATAGGATAAGATTCTTTAAAGAGTATATTCTCAAGAAGTAGTTCAACTTCTTCAATTACGATAAACTGACAGTTGCTGGCTCCATGCTGGGACAGATAAGCTAAGTTATAAGGGCGCCACAATCCCCTGACCTGACCTCTAGCAGTAAACTCAATCCTTTCTCTCCCACTAATCCAAAATCTTTCCTAGGAACTAAGAATCCAAATGTTCATTTTCAGGCATAAGGGTACTAGTTACATCCCAAGATCAATTTTTAAACAAAATGTATAATTCTTTATCTCTAACATGGGCCATAATTCTAGCACATATACTGTAGCTGCACTCAGTAGTAAAGGTTGAAGCACCACCTGCCTCAAAAGTCAAAGGTTTTGTGAAAAAGTAAAAACATTACCAAATATATACTCTAGACACAGTTCTCTTCACAGAGAACTGGCAAGTATCATGCATCTAGGGCTATGAAAGTGGAACTGGTCATTATAAATTCTTATTCCTGCCCTTCCCCCATTCAACTGTCAGAGTCTTCAAATCCACTTCTTAAAGATTACAATGTTGAGTATAATTCAATTTCAAATGCTGTTTTACTACATTTTAGAATTAGAATATGATATAATAAAGATCCCCAATACTGAAATCAATAGATCTCACAAATATCTTATACTTCTGAAAGTAGCATGGCTGACTCTTAGAAGCAGTTATCACTGCTTTAAGTACCAGTCTTCAAAAGAATATGGAATCATCTGCCATCAGCAGTAAAGAACTAGCAATCAGAAATGGGATTAAAGAAACTCTTTTGCTGAAAATCTTGAGTTCAAATTTAAAGTTATTAATAATACTTGAGAAACCTACTGTCAGTGTCTGTAATTATAATTCCAGGCTCAAAAGAAGGACAAAGAATATTATTTCCTACATTTGATCTGTTGATGTTCAGTCTATTTAACAAAGTATAGAAATTAAGATATGATAAAAGCATAATTACCATTGTGAGTATGTAATAATTAACCAAAAAGGTAATTAATTCATCCAACTGACAGAGGCAGGGCAGAAATGCTTTTTAAATATATTATGATGTCTGCAAAACAAAACTAACAAAACAAATGTTGGAAAGATAATCTTCATAGGAAGTGTTTACAACATATATAAATTCCTCCCACCTCTTTGAGATTTCTTTTCCATATTTTATCATTTTTACCAGTG
>NW_012154729.1:4908870-4944252 GCF_000956105.1 Propithecus coquereli
TATATGCCATATATATATAAACCATTTAAAAATGTATGCCTTTCACCCAAAAATAATTAAAACGCATACATATATGACACAAATTCTTTCCTCTAAAAACTGGCACTTAAAGGGTAAAAAATAAAACATGTTCTAAGTCTGTCTATAAGAAGAAACTATAGCTGATTCCAAGTTGATAAAACTCTTTTTATAGAATAATATCAATTACTAAATGTAGAAGGAATGATAGAATTAGAAACCCACCATTTTGCAGTCCCCAATGAAAATAAAGCAAGGATTATCAATGGATATTAAAATAATTAGGTAAAAAGTTGTTAAGAAAAGGATATTCCAATGATACCAAAGTACCCCACAGATTACTTGGAAACTGCAAAAAGAAAAAAGCACCTTTAAAAAAGGGCTGGCTGTCACATTAACCAAGAGATCAAACACAGTAAAACTAATAGTAAGACAGCCTGACATTACATCTAATGCAATGAAGGTCACAATCACTTATTATATATCTGTCAAAAATGCTTAACTTAAATCCAATTTAAGCCTGTTAATACCAAACTCCAGTTTACAGAAAATACAGAAATAGAGGAAAAAGTTTACCATCACTACAAGAAAACAACTAGAGAAATCCCCAGAACATGAGACTTTCCATAATTGCCTGGTTTCCTCAAAATCATGCAATGGAGAGAAAGAGAAAAAGGTGGGGATTCTAACCACATGCAATATATGAACCTCAACTGAATCCTGGTTTTGGAAAGCAAACAAACACTACTATAGCTATTAAAAATTGGTTTCAAAAAATTTTAATGATGCAGGAAATGCAGAGAATGTTAATTTTTTTTTAAAAGGCAACAAATTATCATAAGCTACATGTGAGAACCACTGGTTATCTACATAGTCTCAACGAAACTTCCCACAAATTACTAATTACAAGAGGAAAAACAGTAATGATACACCGGAGAAACTGGATAATACCTTAACCAAGCTATAAAAATTAACACCACCAATAAGAAACAAATTGACATCGTATGCCTCCAGATGTGACACCCTAAAAAGGACACCATATCTTTATTCAGGCCAAAAAAACACAAGCTGCTTTCAAATGTTCCTAAATAGTAGTATGTATACAGATTTACCAATTTAACATTTTCCACCTTTGCCATCTATCTGCCAAGAAGAAAACAGACTACTACTTATATATGATATGTAATATGTATAATTGTCACATTCCATTGAGATAAAGAATAAAACAAATGTGGCAAAACAAAGGGAATCTGGGTGAAAAGTATGTGGGAGTTTGTACTTTGTACTATTCTCCCTACATGTAAGTATGGAATTATTTCAAAATAGGAAGTAAAAAGAAAGAAGAATGAACTTAACCTGGTGGTTAGTTATATACATAAGTCATTCAATTTTCAATAAAATTTTATTAAAAACAAATGAAGATACAAACTATATTCGATACCTTATCAATCTGTAAGGATACTGCTTCTGATCTATTTGCAAATAGTCACCACTGGTTACATGAATGTAAAAAATACTGAGATTTATTAAAGAGCAAACATAACACCACACTATCTCACACTTTTGTATTTCTCTAGGATAGTATACAATATTGCAATATTTAAGTACTATTAATACTCTGAGAAATATTATATTAACCATCTGTTAACAATTATAGTAAATCAATGGCTTTCCTCTACTCTAGCAATAAGCATATACAAATGGAAATGAGAATAAAAATATTTCATTCACATCAGTTAACATAAACCTAAAACACTTAAGAATAAATTTAAAAGGAAAGGGATAGCACCTCCGTGGGGAAAAAAACTGAGTAAGTGAAAAAAACAAACTATGACATTGGATAGGGCACAGTGATAAAATTGTCAACTTTCAGAAACTTAATAAATAAATATAATACAATTCTGATGACAATTCTAACAGGGCATTTCTGCATGTGTGTTTAAGAATATATGACTTAAAATAGCTAAGTCAAAAGATGCTCAAAATCACTAGTAGTCTCACAACCGTAAAGTACTAACGTCTTTTTTGATGCAGCAATCCCATTCCAGAAAAATTATCTCATAATAATACAACTACCAGGACATGAGATTTTATATACACAAATAAAATATACACACTCTACCTACCAACCTACCTATCTACCTAGGGAAGTTTATTGGAGAATGGTTTACAGTGGCAAAAAATATTGGAAACAAAGTAAATGCCCATCAACTAGAGAACAGTGGAATAAAGTATGGTATATTCACACCATGAAATATTATGAAACCACTCGAAATAATAATAGAGCTACTTTAATTGACTTGTAGGGACTTCCAAGAGGTAGTGCTGAAGGAGAAAAGCAAGGTAGAAGAAAGTATGCCTATGATTCCATTTCTGTAAAACAAACAATGACCAAAACGCTCCCCTTACATAAACAGACACAGATGTACACATATATGAGCATAGAAAAAACATGGAAGGCTACCTGCTAGGTGGTTAACATGGGTCTGGAAGGAAGGTAAAGAAGAGAGGGAACAAGCAAAAAAAATTAAAAGATTATATTTAAAAATAAATGTGATCACATCATATGTACTATGAGAATTTATTAATGTAAAATTATATGTATTTTTGACATTTTAAAAATAGATGCCTTAACATAGGGATAGCAATTGATGAATTCAAATTCAAAGAAAAGATGCCCATGCCATAAAATTCCAATTGCACAGATTTATTCCCTAAGAACATTCACAACTGAGAATTAGGAAGAAGGTGAAAATACAGCAACATTATGTTCTTTTCTGTGTTTAAGGAAAAGCAATTGATGTCTTTAAAAGCCACAAAACAACACTACAGTAGAAGCTTTCTTAACCAACTATTGCAACCACTGGATTAAGCAATGCTCTTAATTCCCTCTACTGACCAATGCCCATGGTATTGTGAATATCTGTGGCTGACAGGTTACTATTCTGAGTAACAGCAGCTAACTTACTTAATGTTCATTATGCATCTGTTACTCTTCTAAGTGCTTTATATATATATTTTTATTCCTCACAACAACCCTACAGAATGCCCATTTTGTAGATGAGGAAATGAAAAGCACAGACATGATAAATTACTTGCCCAAGTCACAAAGCTAATAAGTGTTAGAACTGGCATTCAAATGCAGACAGTTTGGTCCCAGCTTCCATACTCTCAATCAGTCTGCATAATGTCACTATGAGCTTCTGCTGACCAGGTGAAATGGATCCTTATAGAATAATTCTAAGAATCAGGCAAATTTATTCCCATCTGTACTTGTTACTCTAAGTACATAATTTAATATGTCACACAAAAAGAATTGCTTCTATGAAAACTAAACTGACTACTCTGAAAAGTCTCAATAAAGAAATGTCATCAAAAAACACTCCTGTCAAATTAAGTGTAGATAACAACTATAAAAATACAGGCATCAACCCTTAGATCACTCAGTTCTTGCTCTTCTTCACAGAAACCCAAAATAGAAATTGTAGATAATGCATTATGAATATATATGGGGGGAGGGGGTGAAAGGTAAAATCCAATGCAAATCTGTGCTCAAATGTTGAGAGGTTAAAAGCAAATTTGTTTAAGTTAACTTTTATCTACAAAGATTTTTATTCTTTATGATCCCCACCATAACACACTCTTTTCATTAACCAACCTGCTACTGTCCCAATCATTTTGGATAAGAGGGCTTCTACTGTATTTTCTTTGCAACAATTTCATAAGCTTTAATTAAAGTAGTGAGGCAAAGTTCTGAGAAAAGTTAAATCTGCTTTATTGCTAAGCTACAACTGTCAAAAGTCAAATTGGAAGTTATTTTACTATCCTTACCCATCTTGTGTGGGTGGGTATTCGCACTCTTGTCCTTTGGGAAATACTCCATTAGGATACAGGTCACATATTGGAACTGAGGGAGGGTCTGTCTGAGCTTTTGCTGTGAGATACAAATAAAGCATTAACTTCTGTAGTTAAAAATAAAATCAAGCAGTTATTACAGTTTTCTCAGTTCCTAATGGTTGTTATTACATGTCCTGATTTTAAGGAACCTCCTTGCTGTCACCTTAGAGTTAAAAACAGAAGACACTTCACCATGCTGGCCACCTCCTCTCTGATTTACTGCTGCTTGAGAAAAGAAATCTTCAACTACTCAGAACTCCATTATGTATTTAAACAACATAGGCCCCAGCAAAAAAGCACACATTTTTTTTTTTTGAGACAGAGTCTCACTGTGTTGCCCAGGCTAGAGTGCCGTGGCGTCATCCTAGCTCACAGCAACCTCAAACTCCTGGGCTCAAGCAATCCTACTGCCTCAGCCTCCCGAGTAGCTGGGACTACAGGCATGCGCCACCATGCCCAGCTAATTTTTTCTATATATTTTTAGTTGTCCGATTAATAGCTAATTTTTTCTATATATTTTTAGTTGTCCAATTAATTTCTTTCTAATTTTAGTAGAGACGGGGTCTCGTTCTTGCTCAGGCTGGTTTCGAACTCCTGAGCTCAAACAATCCGCCCGCCTTAGCCTCCCAAAGTGTTAGGATTACAGGCATGAGCCACCGCGCCTGGCCAAAAAAGCACACTTCTAATGTTTTCATCTTCATTAACTATATCAGAGGTGGAATAGCACAGAAAGGTTGGCTTTTACAAATAAAAACCAAACAATAAGAAAATCCTATAGCAACAAAATAAAAATATAAATTATGTATTAATAAAGTAAGTGAAAAACTACTATTTAAAGGGCATATTAGGAATAAACATTAAGAGTATATAAAATCAATGCTGGTCTTCTGAAATCTTAATTTATGTCAAACTAATATCTCATCACCCCCCCCCCCGCTTTATCTCATCTACAGATCTGATAAAGATGCCTTTTATATTGTTCACAAATTAAGATCTGATAAAGGACTCAAAAATATCATTAGAGAAAAAACACAGAATTTGCTGTCAGAACATCAGAGTTGAAGTCTAGCCTTTACCACTTACTAGCTGTGACCTGGACACATAGCTAAATGGTGCCACGCCTCAGTCTCCTCATCTACAAAATGAAGAATCAGGTGAAATCCTGGATAACCTTTGAAAATTATAATGCACTATGTCCAAGTCATTATATAAAACTATGAATGATCTACAATAACTATTATTTATAATTCTCCCACTGCATAGATGAGGAAAACGAGGGCAGTGAACTGCCCACGATGACATTATTTGCCTTATTCCGGAAGTGGTTTAAGGTAGGCTATCAGGATATCAAAAATACAAAAATGAGACATCAGAGTAAATTAGAAAGCAAAAATTAAAAGAAAAAGAACATAAAATAGAACCTGAAATAGGTCAAAATACAAAACCATAGATTTGGCTCTAAGCCCTCCAGCAGCCAACATTAAAAAAAAAAAAAAATCCAGGTAATTTGCACAGTTCATGATGTTTCTGATTCAAAACAGACCAATCACGCGGGTATACAAAACAGATCAACTACTCAGGTATATAAAACAGCCAGTTACTCAGGTAAAGCACAATTACTGTTGATTCTAAGACCAGGAAAAAAACAGTGTCTTTAAAGAGTGTTCATAAAGAACTATAATGAACAGTACATTCAACAACATCCTCAGAGGAGACATACAAAGGCTGATGGCATCATACTCAAACATCTGTCTGTGGAAGAATTCTATCAAGGGCAAATACAAAACAGTCCCTTAACACTCCTCCCCACTGGTCTGTCTCCGTAAGGGAGCAATTTCAGAGTACTTAGAGAAATAGGTATCTCTTAAGTCATTCTCAGGTAATATACCATCTCTCACAGTAACGCCCTTAACAATTTCTGCATGGAAGGATTAGGACATTATAATCTCTGGAAGACCAAGTACCTTGTGATCATTAAATACAGATTCATGTTCCTTCATAGGCTAAGGGAAGGGCTGACATCCTCTCTTGAGAGTAGAAGGATCTAGCAAGAATGGATGCAAGAACAGAAAGAAAGCTATCCCACCTCCACCTGGAGACATATCACAGAAAAGGCTGAAAGAGGCGATAGCTTCCTTAAAAAATAAATTAAGTACTTCTCCCAATATAGATAAAAACGAAAGTTAACCAGGTGTGATGGCTCATGCCTGTAATCCCAGCACTCTGGGAGCTGAGGTGGGAGGATTACTTGAAGTCAGGAGTTTAAGACCAGCCTGAGCAAGACCCCACCACCACCCGACACTCCTCCCAGCCTCTACGAAAAATAGAAAAATTAGCCAAGCTAATGGTGGTGTGTGCCAGCTACTCAGGAGGCTGATGCAGGAGGATTGATTGAACCCAGGAGTTTGAGGTTGCAGTGAGCTACGATGATGTCACTCTACTCTCACTCAAGCTAGGCAGACAGAGTAAGACTCTGTCTCCAAAGGAAAAAAAAAAAAGGAAGTCAAGCCCCTAAAATTCTGATTCATAAAATTTTAGTCTGAAAGATTTTAAAGAAAAGCATAACCAGACATTCAGTGGTCCCTAATGCCCAACAGCCCAAAGGGCATCCAAGATTAGAACTTAAGTGCTCTGAATCTCAACCTTTATTCCTCAATACTATACAATCTCCTTCAGTCAACCTAATATATTTTCGGATCCCCATAGATGTTTGGTTATGCCATTTACAGAAACACAAAACAAGTAGGATCATCTTTTATACAAATTTGAAATAGTACAATATAAAAGTTACTAATAAAAAAATCTCACCATATGCACACATTTTAAATAATGGGACTCCTCATTAAATATTCATCAAGAATTTTGTAATTTCAAAGCTGGCAGGTAAATTGCAAACTGTGTTTACCCTATTACCATATAGTGGCACCACTTTAGCCATAGCTGACAAAATTATTCTTTGAATTATGTAAGTTTTAAATTATAAAATTTTTAGAAACTCATCCTTAACTTGCAGTAAACCAATTTATACTGACATCCCTTAGCTGAATAACAGCTAAAGAAAATACCAAAAAGATTATTAAACCAAAGTATTTGCTAAATAATTATTAGTTTCACTAAATTCTATCACTAAATTCTACCTCTATTAAGCCTAAGTTCATTTCCCTGACATATTATCAGGACCTAAGCAACTTCAAACCTACTCTTCAAACCTGTTGGTTAATAATCATTTTTAATTTATCAAGTAAGATTAAGACACTAACGTCCTCTCTTCTTCTTCTTCTTTTTCTTCTTTTTTCCAGTTGTTCCATCCCCATCACCATCTCCATCTAAGAAAAGACAAGTTCAAATACATTCATTTAAACCTCACAAGCAAAGGGAAAAAGCAAGTGCAAGTAGACAAGTATTCAGTCTATTCAATCAATCAATCAATGTTCTTTTAGTTTATTTATACCTGTTCTTTCACAGAAATAATAGGAAGAAACAGTTTAGCCAAGAGGGAGGTAACATGATCAAGGAGTTATATGCGTTGAATATGAAAAATGCCAACATTTGATTTTCAGTGTCCCTCATGCATCATATAATCTAATTCACATATTCTGTACTACAATTTTAACAATAGCCTTCTTCATTGCATTAAATGTTTGCTGAGTTCTTAAGTGCCAGGCAACAGGGATAGAAGAGGAAACAAGATAGTTTTTGCTCCGGAAAAACATTCAGTGTCTAACATATTGCTACATATACTAGGTTCAACCTAAAACAAATGATTCAAGATGTATAACCAATTTTAAACACATACTACAAATCTTTCCAGCTGTGTGACCTTAGGCAAGTTGTTTACCCTCTCTCTACCATGGTTTCTTCATTTTTAAAATGTGGTTAAGAAGGTCCTTCTTTCATACTCTAATTCTTCTGAGGCTAATTTACCTTATTCAATGCCCAATGTCTGTATTCAATACAGAATAATAGCCACCATTTATTGAACTTTTTATGCCAGGATGGCATCAGAGCCAGGACCTGAATATATTAAACTATATATGCTTATGGTTCCAACCATTATATTATGTTGCAATTTGTTTTTACATGTCTTTCTTTCACAGCATCCCAGGATATTCTTCACAGGCAGAGAGACTGTTCATGTTTATTTCTGTATTAATTACTATGCCAAAATCAATTGATATTTGTTGAATGGCAGTTACACAGCCACATGCCAAAAAAAAAAAAAGAACCTCAACCTTTACTTTGCACTATATAGAAAAATAAATTCTAAATGGACCACAGACCTAAACTAACAGCTAAAAATATGTAAAACTTCTTGAAGAGAACATAGAAAATCTTCATGACCTTAGAGACAGCAATGATTTAAGTTTTTGGACAGGACACAAAAAGTACTACTCATAAATTAAAAAAACAGATAAACCGGGCAGCATCATCAAAATTAAAATTGTGCTACAAACAATACCATCAACAAAGTAAAAAGACAATCCACAGGATGAGAGAAAATAGTTGTAAAACACATATCTCATGAAGAATTGCGTCCAGAATGTACAAAGAACTATTACAACTCAGTAAGATGACATTCTAAAACATGGACAAAAAATTTGAACACTTCACCAAAGATACATGAAAGGCAAATAAAAGCATGAAAAGACGCTCAATATCATGAGGAAAGTGCAGATTAAAACCACAATGACATATCACTACAGAAAAACCAACAATACCAATTCCCTACAAGGATAGGAAAAACCGGAACTCTCAACCATTGCTGACAGGAATACAAAATGGTACACCCACTTTGGAAACAGCTGAACTGTTTCTTAAGAGGTTAAACACATACCATATGTCCAGCAACCCACTCCTACATATTTACCCAGGAGAAATGAAAACATGTCTACACAAAGACCTGTACACAAACATTCATAGTAACTTCATTCATAATAGACAAAACCTAGAAACATCCCAAATATCCTGTAATTATAAATGGATACACAAATTAGGAATACTACTCAGCAATAAAAAGGAATGTACTACCAAAATACATGCAACTGGATGACTTTCAAAAGTATTATGCTAAATATAACAAGCCAAACACAAAAAGCTGCATACTGAATAATTCCATTTATATAATATTATAGAAGAGGCAAAACTATAGGGACAGCAAACATAACAGTGGTTGCCAAGGGTAAGCATGTGGAGCAAGAGAACTGACTATAAGACACAGGGGAACATTTTTGTGAAGATGGAAATGTTATATGGAAATGATTTGTATCTTGGCTCTGGTAGTGGTTACACAATTGCATACTTTCTCAAAACTCACCAAACTATGCATTTAAAAAGTATGACTATTATTTTAAGCAAATTATATGTTAATAGGCCTGATTCAAAATTTACTGAATGAATTACCTCCAGCACATTGCCAGATGCCCACAGAATCAACTTTTCATACCGATACCCCAGTTTTGAATTCAACACATCCAAAATTACACTCAATACCCTCTTCTTTGCCTACACACCCCTCCCCCAATCTCTAAACAGCTCTCTCAACTTCATTATTTTAGTCAACAGCACCAATACCCTGGAGTCTACTAATGCCCCTCTTTCCTGTTCCCCAGAATGAAAGTCTCCAAGTCCTTTGAATTCTGCTTCCATCCCACTGTTCCACTGGACTCTTCCTTTCCATTCCTATTCATGAACATCAGTTTTAATCTTCATTATCACATGCCTGGGCTATTACTAAGTGGCCTCTAAGTAATCTTCCTGCCTTTTCTATACATTTCCTCTCCTGTAAACAACTCTGCATATATATGAAGCCTAAATTATTTGTTTATAACATTCTTAGAAATGCTCAATGGCTTCCTCAGTGAATCATCTTGTATAGATGGTTTGCACTGTTCATTATGCTTCAAATAATTTCTCCGCCTTATCCCTACCCAAATGGTCTCTTCTATTTGGTTTTGTTCATGTCCTGTTCTTTCCAATGAGCCTTCCTTTAGCATTCAGCCTACAATTCCACCTCCAAATTTCAATACATCTTATTGCAGGTACCCAAATACCTTTCACCTCTGTTTTGTCTCTCCACTATACCCAGATTCTGAAATACTAGCTTTCCATTCCCTCAAAGACCTCCCATTGCTTGACACATTATGCTAAAAAAACAAAACAAAACCCCCAAACCAAAAACCTCTCATAACAGATTAGTACTGGTTGATCCTGATTATCGAAATTAATTAGGAAAAGGACTAGCTCAAACTGGAGAAAACTACAAATATTCCTAAAATCTTTTTAATATACTGAAAATTTCCAATCTGACAAAAACTTTTCCTTTCAATGTCAAAAGATTCATACAACTTCATAGTGGAGCAATGGAATAAGATACACTTCAAGATTAGCACTGTGATACTGTACACGCAGTGACTCTACGGCAACCCATTATATTACCTTCAATTTTCAAACCCTTTTCTTGTTAATAGCTCACAAGATGTTCCTAATCTGACATATAAACCCAGGTTGAATGGAGAAGAGGTTTGCTTAAAGGAAAAGGAAAAGCTAACAATTCTCTTGAACCTTGGCATTTTTTTCCACCAAATGCTGACTGTAAGCTTCTTGAGGGCAGAAAAT
Organism: Propithecus coquereli; assembly: GCF_000956105.1. Taxonomy (NCBI): domain Eukaryota; kingdom Metazoa; phylum Chordata; class Mammalia; order Primates; family Indriidae; genus Propithecus; species Propithecus coquereli. Next base: position 4,919,401 of record NW_012154729.1, read on the forward strand.
ATCTTTTTAAAGGAAAAACTACTACTCTACATCACCCTATCACAATAATTAAAGTATAGCCCCTGCTAATGGGTGATAGACATAATAACTCCAGGGTGGCAATGCTTGAGGTGGAGCAGTTGGTCATGGCAGTATATAACTACAAATTCAAAGAATGGCAAAGTCCCATCTCCCCTTCTGCCAAAAGAGGCTGTAGAATAACTTGTTTTTCCTAATCATCTCTCCCTCCACTGTCTTACTGATAGCATCAATTACTAGAATGCCAGCAGTTACTGTCTTAAAAGAAATCTTATAGCACCCAAATACCGACAAGGAGCTAGGGTCAGGGAATTTATAATAGACTTTGGAAGTACTCCAATATGCTCCTTTGAGAATGAAGAGAGGTAGCTTTGGGATAGAGAGTAAAAGGAACAGACTTGGAATGAGGCGCTAGCTTTGAAATTCTGGCTCTATGCTACACATACTAGCTGTGTTACATTGGGTAAATCACATAACCACCACTTCCCTACCTGTAAAATGAGAATAGTACCTACTTTGCTTGGTTTTGTGAGGTTAAAATGAGAATGCATGTGAAAGTAACCTGGAAAAGTACCTTGTACATACTAGTTGTTCAGTAAGTATCAGTTAAATAAACAACCCCTCCATTTTATCTTATTAATAACCACCACTTGGCCTTCTACCAAGTACATTTTTAAAAGTTGAGATCTATACTATCTGAGCAGCTAATTAACATATTCAACTTTTTAAAGAGTTGCTAATATATACTTTTTTTTGAAAAAAAGAGATGGGGTCTCACTCTGTCACCCTGGCTGGAATGCGGTGTTCTGATCATAGCTCACTGCAGCCTCAAACTCCTGGGCTCAAGCGATCTTCCCACCCGAGCCTCCTAACTAGCTGAGACTACAGGTGACCAGCTAGGACTACAGCTGTGAGCCATCACGCCCAGCTACCTTTTCATCTGTAACATTATGGAGCCCTTAAAAAGTGAAATGTAAGAAAACAGACTATCTGGACAAATAAATAGATTCTGTTTAGAGGATGTCACATCTTCCAGCTTTTCTAACCACAAAGATCGAATTAACTATTTACCTTCATCATCATCATCTCTTTCTTTCTCTTCCAAAGCTTGTTTTTCCAATTGTCTTGCTACTTCATCCACTGAGCCTCCTGATTCTTTATCAGGTTCTTGTTGCCCTGCTGATCAAATAAAATAGTATAAGTTAAATCTGGTGTAGATACTTTCCCACTAGAGCATGTTCTAACGATCCTGGGAAATTCAAAAATCCTTTCCTCATAAGTGAACAGAGGAAAAAAACATTATTGTAAACATAATAGAATTTGTCTAATAACAGAGAAAAATCTTTCATACTTAATATTGTCCATTCATTAATTCACTGAACCATATATCCATTACACATGCTAGCAACTAAAAGATAAACCAAAGTGTGAGTTGGACCCCATCCTCAAGTAGTTTAACTTTTAAAAGTAGGCAGCAATTGAAGTCCAAACACTTTAATTACTAGACAGATACTTAAGATAGGCAATAAATGTGGAAGACCTTAGGAAGAAGAGGATTCATGTGCAACAGGCGGGTGCTTCTGAGCTTCATGAAAAATGTCCTGATAGGCTGAGTAAAATCAAAATAAATAACAAAAGATAGTCCATTACTAAAAAACAAAATTCCTGAACATCTAAGCACAAGACCAGGTCCTTCATCTGGAATTGATTACAACCTAGCTGTAAGAGCAATATGTTATGCATGGAAAGAAAAAGTATTATCAGGTAGCACATAATGAAGTGACATTCTGGCTTACTGAAGAGAATTCATACTGAGAACTACAACTGTTAAAAATATATTAGAGCCAGTCAGCTGAACATCCTACAGAACAAACTGCAGTTTGGATTTCATCTGAAAGTCAGGAACAGCCACCAGACTATGTCCTGGGGTTAAATTTTGCTATGGAAGAGTCCCAACAATGCTAAAACTCAACCTCTTCCACTACCATCTAATCAAAATTTCAGAAATATGTAGATTAGCCCTCTACAACAACCTCTCATAACTCCGTATTAATCACTTCTGGTCTCTCCATTTTTCTCTTTCTTTCTGTGGCCGATTTTAATTAGAAACGGGTAAAAACAATTTTTTTTAAAACGAAAGAGCTTGTGCAACAAAACACTGACTTCTCAAAATGCAACTTTTAAGTTCCTACCTCATAATATCCAACTGTAAACTTTCGACTGTTTTCCTTGCCTTACCAGTGGATTTAGAGGACACCGCCTGAGAAGTTCCATTCTGAGCAACAGAATATCCTACCTGCAGTGCCTGCAAGTGGCATCACAATTCGGGCCTAAAGGCCCTAAAGCTTGACTCTGCTGTGAGATTAGGCAGTCGAAAATTCGCACCACCACAAATCCTGCAATTAATGACATGAGCGCACGGGCATACACACACCCCGTAAGCGTAGCCCGCAACAAAAACCCCAGTGAAAACAGGATGGTGGGGGGAGATGTGATCGGGCATTACATTCGCCCACACTGCTCCTACCCTGAAGGAAAATACGTCCCAGTTTGCCCCAGCAAAGAAGCGGCAATACGGGTCAGAACCGGATTTTTGAGTTGGCCAAACCGCGCGGAAGATGGTGGGGCTGTGCTCTATGCCGTCTCAAGACCGTGCCATGGTCTGTGTGGAAGCTGAGTTCTGGCAATACAAGGACTTGGGCCCAGCGACCCCAGAGCTGAGGCACACTTTCCTCCTCCACCCCACCCCACGAGCCCTCCAGTCCCACAGGAGATGCCGCCGCTTCCCGGGATTGGGAATCTGTAGTCCAGCCTTGCCACCCTCTCAGGCCTGGGTATCAGTCTAGTCTGAGGCTCCGGGTCCCCGGTCCCCGGAACCCCCGCCGGGCCTGCGCCAAGCCATTCGGCCATTCCTGACGGGGACTAGGAAAACATAAAACTCCTTTTACCTGAAGCAGCCCCTTTACTCTTCTTCTTCTTCCGTCTTTTTTTCTTGGCTGCTTCCTCAGCCGTAGAAGCAGCTCCCTCCTCCCTGTCGTCCGGATCCAAGTCGCCATTCAGGTGGCTCCCGGAGGCCGCTGCCTCCTCCACGCCCGCCATGTTGCCCGAGAGAGCGCGAGGGAATGAGACAGAGCGGCGAGGGCCCGCTCCTTCTTCACCCACCTACACCAACGGCGCCGGAAGCTGCTCTCGATGGTGGAGCGCAGGGAATGCTGGGACGGAGGAGGACTCGACTGAGGAGATCCGGCGATCCTCGGGCCAGGCGTTCTGGCGTCTCCGCCTGGAACTCGGCCTGGGCATACCAGGCTGTAAGAGGCTGGGGCCAGACCCGACTCCTGCCTTGCCCCGCGCTTTGGGTGTTCCTGGTGCAATTCGGCCTGCGTAGGGTCAAGTTTAAAGGTGATCTTGAGCTCCAAAATAAGCTGTCGATGCCTGTGCCTGCCCTGTGAACAGGGACATTCCTATTTTTAATGACTCAAAAGGACTACGTTGATATTCATAATTACAGTTGACGGCGAGGCAGTCTAGGCACTCAAGGAGATAATTTTGGACGCTGAATTTCCGTGTCAGTTTCTCGTACAACTCTGAAGCCCTGACGGTTCCATACGGAATCCCCTCACAGTCCTCTCACTTCCAATTCATGACAAGAATTACAGGTTTGGACACACGGGGACATAGAGCCTCTCCCGTTAATACGAAAGATGACACTCCAATTTCTCTATTTCTAGTCACCTTCCCTTTGGATTTAGGACGTTTCATCAGAATGTAAGTGAATTTTGCCCATTTCTTTACCTCTGACCTTTTATGAGAGAGCCCCATGTTCAAACTGCAGTTTGAGATTTAGTTTGCGGCCTACGTGGATTGTGATTGGCTGCCTGCACCAACTCCTCCTCAATTTCTCCTGAATATGGCTCTTTGTCCATCCAGAGAGTTTAGGTGTTTTCATTAGCTTTAAACTAGGCACCAAGCTTCACGGGCATCTGAATGTCTTTAAGGGCCTTCTTGCCCGTGGTTTAAAGTAAACCTTACACAGGCCTTGACCACAACTGCATAAATGTATATTATCTGTATTAAAGGTTCAGGCAGTACGTATCCAATCCTACTAAAAACTACTTCTCATATTCCTTTACATATCTTCATTTCTCTCTCTAAATCTATCTCTATTTGGATTTTTAAATTTCTTTCTCTGTAGTGGTTCTTTGCCTATTGGAAAATAATAAACAGCTTGATCTGGTTGATAGCTAGCAATATAAAATTTGCTAAACCAAACACAATACCAAAAAATAGAAGTAGCTTCCATTTATCCAAAATCCTTAAAAATATCCAACATCATTCAGCCTCTGCATAATTCTCTAGTCTCTCCACACTCTTCCTAGCTCCAGCTCTCAAAGATCTTTCCGACCTTGGAGCATTTCCTACTCTCTATTCCTTCTGTCTGGGCTGCTCTCTGCCTGGCTGACATTCACTCACTCATTCACTCATCCATACCTCATTCATCTATCCGTTCATTCAATGCTTAGTATGTGCCTGGATCTGGCAATATATTGAGAGCAAAACCAGATATGGTCCTTGTCATCATAGAGCCAATTAACAAAAATAAACATTAATCCATGATGTTAATTAAAGTAAATTTACAACTAGTGCTATGAGAACGTAAAGAAGGAATCAGCCTAGATAGGATGGTCCATTAAAGCTTCCCTGATGAAGTAGCAATTAGGCTGAGATCTGAAGGATAAATAGGCAAAGGGGAGGGGAAGGGTTTAGGGAGAGGATTCTTGGCAAAGGGAAAGTAAGGAGAGATGCATTGTATTTCAAAGAGGAGACATGGATTCTAATTTTAGTTATAACCGTGTGTCTCTGGACAGCTCACATCATCTTTTTGAGCCTTGGTTTTCTCATCTGTACAACAGGAGGGAGGGAGTATGACACATTTAAGGGACTAAAAAATAATCAGAATGGCTGGACTACAAAGAGATGGAGGGGAGAGCGAGTGTTATGAGGGGAGACTGGAAAGGTAAGTATAATACATGTGTTGGAGGAAGGAAAAGGGCGGGAAGAGAGCTTACAAGGCCTTTTAGATCATTCTGAGGGCTTTGTCCTTTGTCCTAAGAGAAACAGAAATCCCTTAATTGTTTTAATGGTGAGGGGACAGTTAATCTGATGAGATTTGTAGTTAACATGATCAGATTTTGGAAAGATCATCGTTGGCTGCAGTGTGCAGAGTAGATTTGAGGGTAGCCAAAATGAAAGCAGGACGACCAGTTTAGAGTCTAGTACAGTCATCCAGGCAGAAGATGATAGTGGCTTGAACCAGAGCGATGGTGGATATGAGGAGAAATGAATAGATTTAAGAGATATTTGGGAGAAAAAATGGGCAAGACTTGATGATGAATTGTATGAAGGGGTTGAGAGAGAAGAAAATATCAAAGAAGCCCCTTAGGTTTGTGCTGATGAAACTGGATGAATGGTAACGTAAATATCAGAGCCAGGAAAATATTCCAGATTCGAAAGGGAAGATCATGAGTTTGATGTGAGATATGCTGAGGCTGAGGTGTCTTGGGGCATTCAAGTGGAGATGTGAAGACTTCAAATGACTACAAGGGACTGGAGCTCAAAAGAATAGTGAGGGCAAAGATAAAAATTTGAATCATCAGCTAATAGATGAAAATTGGAACTCTGACAGAGATAAGATCACTCAGCAAGTGTATCTAGGCTCAAGAGCTATACCTAATACTATACAACATGGTAGCCTCTAACCACATATGGCTATTGAGCACTTAAAATGACACTAGTTCAAATCAAGATGTGACATAATTTATAATATATACCAGATTACAAAGATTTAATACAAGAAATAGTAAAATCTCTCATTAATAATTTTACATTGATTACATGTTGAAATGAGATTTTTTATTTTTTAATAAATTTCTCTTTCCTTTTCCTCAAGCCACTTGTCCTCATTCTTCTAATGTGGCCTAGGGAACAAGTGCCAAGCTTTCGGTAACACAAGTGACTCCATTTTTATTCTGATAAAATAAAATGAAATGATCTATTTTGAGACTTTGTACTACCTGATCTTTCTTTTTTAAAAAAGTTTTTTATCAGGCACCCCCCTGAACCAGAATAGGTTCAGAGAGACTCCCACTACTTGCTCTTTCTCCAGGAGTTGATATATTTGACCAAACTTCATTTTTTTTTTTTTTTTGAGACAGAGTCTCACTCTTTTGCCCGAGCTAGAGTGAGTGCCGTGGCGTCAGCCTAGCTCACAGCAACCTCAAACTCCTGGGCTCAAGTGATCCTCCTGCCTCAGCCTCCTGAGTAGCTGGGACTACAGGCATGCACCACCATGCTCAGCTAGTTTTTTCTATAGATTTTTAATTGTCCAATTAATTTCTTTCTATTTTTAGTAGAGATGGGGTCTCGCTCTTGCTCAGGCTGGTTTCGAACTCCTGAGCTCAAACGATCTGCCCGCCTCGGTCTCCCAGAGAGCTAGGATTACAGGCATGAGCCACTGCGCCCGGCCCCATCAATATTTTCATCAGCAGTAACTTAGCAGTTCTCCCATAAAACCAAGCTGTCGCATCTCCAATTGTTTCCTTAGAATGGAGACCATCAGACTTAGGGATGTCACCATTCAGAAAAGTTTAAAAAATGGTTTTGACAACTGACATAGGATTACCTTTTAAAAATTTTTGTTAGGTGGGCACCAAAACAGGATACTTAAAGAGATTGGAATGTACTCTCCTGGGCACCAGCTCAAGGAGCAAAGTGGGAAAGTTATCAGAATAAAAATGGAGTCACTTGTGTTACCGAAAGTTCGGCACTTGTCCCCCAGGCCACATTAGGAGAACGAGGACAAGTGGCTTGAGGAGAAGGAAAGAGGAATTTATTAATTTGCCAGCAAATGAGGAGATTGGCAGACTCCCATCTCAAAGTACCAACATCCTCCCTCTGAGCAGAAGTACAGAGCTTTTAAAGATTCTGATTAATCCCATAATCCCATCTTTGGCTAAGACAATCTTGTGACTTCTGCTCTTGAGCCATCTCCTGTAGCACAAAGAAAAAAGGACACTTCCCTGCCCCTCCTGACCACTGGCCTAAGTCAGGGATATAGGTTTTAGTTCTCAAAAAAGGGTAAAGAGGTTGTTTTGAAGAGACAGAAAACATTTTTACCTTTTTTCAGGCCATTTTCTCTGTTATTCTTGTTTTAAAAACCCTGACAAATGGCCCAAAAAAGCCATGAAGGGAAGGCTCTCATGCACAAATGCATGATAACAAGAACAATCACAAAAGACTACAAAAACCACAACCTTACACAAAGGCTATCACAACCTTATACACACAAAAAAATACTTCTGGGAGGTCATTTGCCCAGCAGCTACCTGTCCAACCTCTAACTGGCTCCACCCTTGTTATTGATCCACATAGCCAAGAATAATTATCTCAAAACAATTGTGTAATCCTCCTCATTTTCCCTTTAAAAACCTTTGTCTTCCTGTACCTTCCTGAATATGCACATAGTTTACTACTGCAAGCATATTCCCTTTGCAATACCTATACCCAAACATCTTTTTTTCTTTTTTAAGAGCATCTCTTTCTCTGTTTGTTATTTAGGTTGACAGAAGGATCATTTATCTCAAACTCATATCTCAAACAAGTCATCAGTGACTCTAGCAATACTCTAATCTTTTGTTCTTCTGGAGAGGGCATTTCTTAATGGAATGTGGCTCTCTTGTCTTCTGTAATTCTTTCCCTATCTTAGTTGTATGCAGTAACATCCTAAATTACTTTTTAATCTTCTAATTTACCTCCTTTTGTAATTAGAATAAAGTTAGATACCTAATAGAACTTTTTACCTTCCCTATAATCTCTATGTAGTGTCCATGTATTGAGACTGGACTTTGGGAAAGGAATATATAGTTCCAAACAATATTCCTATGGCCAAGATGTCAGGAGTATCATTACCCACATGGAAGTTTCAAGTGCTTATGTTGCTGAAAACTGGGCACTTGTCCAGGAGGCCAAATCAGAATAATGAGGACAAGTGGTTTAGGGAGGAAGAAAGAGAAGTTTTGTTATTTTGTTGGCGAAGGAGGAAAAATGGTAGACCTTCTCATCTCAAAATCCAAATTTCCTGAACATTTGCAGAAATACAGAGCTTTTAAAGGATGGATTCTCAGCTTCAGGCAATCACTATTTAACTGCAGTTGATGATTCTGATCATCCCATGTCTGCTGAAGACAATATTGTGACCTCTGCCCAGGACCTCTCTTTACCAGGTCCAAGCTGGACCATCTCCTGTTGCACAAATAAACAGGAGAATACTTTGCCTTTCCCAACCACTGGCCTGATGCAGGGATACAGGATTTTGTTCTCAAAAAGGAGTGGAGGATATTTTAAAGAGACAGAAAGTATTTTTCCCATTTTTTCTAGGCCATTCCCTCTGTTACACTTACTGGCCAGGGCCACACAGGATTCGATATCAAGGGTTCACAAAAGAAAGATGAGAGCTAGATAAACCACTTTGCCTAGCCTCCTGTACCCTTTCCCCTAGCAGATTTCTGGAGTTGTTTCTCTGTGCAGCTTCCTTATCCCTGTTATGTGATCTCTGTTTCCTTAGTGACAATGACCATGCTTGGTTGGCCCCTCCCTGGGCTGAGGTCTGGAAAGTGCCTCCGGGCTAAGAGCTGTGGTGATCCAGAGGCTTGCTTCATTGGTTTCCCTTCCATCAAGGAATCACAATTCTCTGTTTCTTATTGACCAATATCTAAATATCTACCAATATCTAAATATCTAAAAACAGTTATTTTATTTATTTTTTTCAGTTTAACAGTAATGTACATCAGGAAGGTCTCGTCCAGTATCAGTTACTACATGATGGTTGAAAGTGAAAGTCCTTATTCTGGTCTTTCACTTCCATATTGCAAGCTTTCCTTCAATGTCTTATGAGCTTTGCTGGCCAGTTTTTAATTTAAAATGATGTAGTGGAAAAACTGACTGGGAACCCTGTGTTTGTGGGCAGGGCTTTGTCAGTTGGGAAGTTTTGCTTTGGTGTGAATGGATGAAAAGCAGATCATATGCTTTGGATAATAGACACCATTGGATGCCTACCCAGTTTTAAATCCTGATTGGGCTAAAGTAAAACATGATAATTGCAATCTCCCTTGCCAGTGGTTTGTTTAGGTATAGGCATGTTTTGCAATTTTGGTCGATGAGACATGAAGTAAAACCATTGAAAACATCTGGAAGAGGTTTTCTAAATTAAAAAAAAAAAGACAAAAGAAAATATAGTCCATTTTCTTCTTCAGATGTTTTCAAATCTGAGAATGATCCCTTGTGATGAGATCTGAGGAACACAGAAGGATGGAATGATTCTGGGCCCTTGATGTTACTCAGCCACTGAATTAAAAACCCTAGTCACTCTCCCTCCAAGCATGTAAGATATCACACCTCTGTATTCTTAAAAACAGAGATTTCTGATACTTATAAAGTCATCCTAACTGATACAGACTCTAGAATGTAGAGGACTTGGTCCTTCCATGTCAACTTCCTTTCTAACTTCCATAGCACTTCCAAATCATGTGTTCAATTTCTTTAGAAAAGAACCCTCTGTTTTGTAGTTTTGGTTTTTGTTTTATTTTTTTTCCTGGAAGATGGGGAAAACACCTAGATCCCAGGCATCATGCTTATAAGAGTAGGCTTACGGGCATGGTGGTGCATGCCTGTAGTCCCAGCTACCCGGGAGGCTGAGGCAGGAGGATCACTTGAGCCCAGGAGTTTGAGGTTGCTGTGAGCTAGGCTGACGCCACGGGACTCTAGCCAGGGCAAAAGAGTGAGACTCTATCTCAAAAACAAAAAAAAAGAATAGGCTTAGTGTTAAGGTGTGAGCTATTGCATACAGGTTTTGAGAAAGATTTCTCCAGACAAAGATTGGGATAGAAAGAAGTTTATTTACTCTTTCCAAGGCAGAAAAAGGGCCAACACAAAAGAGGAAGAGGAAGAGTGTATTGGCATAGAAAGCCGGTTACTCAGATCTTTTATTTTGGAATTGTAAAAAAGGGGGTGAAAGATGATTTATGGCTGTAGCCAAAGTAACAGGGTATTGTGAACTGTCATATCTGCTCGTTCTCTTCTTTTTAGAGAAGAGAACGCAGACAGGCAGATAACAGACGTGGCCATCAGAGCTCTCGTCCACAATCTTGCCCTTAAGAATTGATTTTGCGCAGGATCTGAGGCCTGAAGTTTGTCCCCTCTGTTGTCCTTCCAGGAAATTCTCAGGAACTCCTCAAGGCTGCAAAAGCAGATGCTAAAAGAGCAGTCTTAGTCAATAGGTCTAGCTATCATAAAAGAAAAAATTTACATTTCCTTTCTGTCTGTTGGGCTCCTTTTAGATGTTGTGAAAACAGAGTTCCACAGGGTGCCTGTTAGAGAGAGAGAGAGAGAGAGAGAGAGAGAGAGAGAGAGAGAGAGAAGAGAGGCAAGAACTCATTTTTCTGTTATTTTGTTAGCAAGATGGGCTGTCTTTTCACTTGGTGACTTAATTCTCAATATAGACTTTAAATTAATCCTTCCATTTTAAGTTCCCAGGTGCTACTTTCTGGCATACTTAGTGTTCGCAAGTCCTGAGCTTCTCCAAAGTTATGTGGGGCCAATTGGGTCCTTCTTTGATAGCATCTTATTCTACTGAATTCTCGGATGTTCTTCCTCCATCCTATTTCATGACTCTTCTTTCTTTCATCGAATTTCAGTCAGAAAAACTTTTATACCCTTATTCCCTGAAGCCCTGCTCCTATTCTGTGTGTCGTTGTGGACTGATTTTTTTTATTCCTTTACTATCATTTTAATAAGGTCCTGGGAGCAATGAGAAAATCACAGGTGCTCACTGGCTCTCTTGAATCAGTAATTCCAAACTTACACTTAACAATGACTGAGGATGACCTAAGATAATAGGCATGAATGGAATCAACTGGTCTGGAGGTTCTGAATGGAATTCTGGCATAAAGTTGTTTTGAGGTCAGAACCAATAGATCTCTAATAGTCTCTGATCTGAAAACTAGAAGCAGCTGTTGAGACAGAAGGTAAGTACCCTTTAAGGTGCTCAGATATTTTTGAGGACCTGATCTCTGGCGGGTGGTATCTCCACGTTGGTTTGGGTAGAAGCTGGAACTGGCTGAGGCTCTTGAGTATTCCTTTAAAAAATTATGATAATTCGCATACCATAAAATTCGCCATTTTAAAGTTTACAATTCTGTGGTCTTTAGTATATTACAGGTTGAACAATTATCATGACTGTCAAATTACGCAACATTTTCATCAACCCCAAAAGAAACCCTGTACTGATTAGCAGTCACTCTCCATTTCTCCTTCTCCCTAACCCCTGGAAACCACTCATCTACTTTCTGTCTCTATGGATTTGTCTATTCTGAATACTTTATATAAAAGTAATCAAGAAATATGTATGCTTTCTTTCACTTAGCATAATGTTGTCAAAGTTCATCCATGTTGTAGCATTATATCAAAACTTATTTCTGTTTTAAAGCTGAATAATATTCCATTGTATGGATATACCACATTTTGTTTACCCATTTATCAGTTGATGGACATTTGGGTTGTTTCTACTTTTTGACTATTATGAATAATGCTGCTATGAATATTCCTGTGCAACTTTTGGCGTGGACATATTTTCATTTCTCTTGTGTATTTGTATAGGAGTACCATTGCTATTTGTTTGGGCTGCCATAAAAAAGTATCTCAGCTTGGATAACTTATGAACAACAGAAATTTATTGCTTACAGTTCTGGAGCTGGGAAGTCCAAATCAAGATACCAGCAAATTCAGTGTCTGGAGAGTGCTTGCTCCGTGCTTCAAAGATTGCACCTTTTGATAAAATACCGGACTGTTTTTAAAAGCAACAGTACCATTTTACATTCCTACCAGGAGTGTATGAGGTTTTCAGTTTCTCCGTATCCTCAGCAATACTTTTTATTGTTATTGTCTATCTTTTTTATTATAACTATCCTAGTGGGTGTGAAGTGAAGTGGTAACTCATTGTGGGTTTTTCTCTTTTTTACAGATGAGGTCTCACTCTGGCCCCCAGGCTAAAGTGCAATGGCATCATCCTTGGGTTATTTGTTTATTGTTGAGTTGTAATAGTTCTTTTTATATATTCTGGATAGTAGACCCTTATTAGATTTATGATTTGCAAATATTTTCTCCCATTTTGTGACCCATTTCAAGTAAATTTTTGTATATGGTGTGATGTAGAGAACCAATTTTATTCTTTTGCTCATGGATATACAGCTGTACCATCATAATGTGTTAGAAAGACTATGCTTTCTCCCATTGAATTATCTTGGCATTCTTGTCAAAAGTTAATAAACTTGAGGATTTTATTTCTAGACTCAGTGCTTTTTTTTTTTTTTTTTGAGACAGAATCTCATTCTGTTGCCTGAGCTAGAGTGCCGTGATGTCAGCCTAGCTCACAGCAACCTCAAACTCCTGGCCTCAAGCGATCCTACTGCCTCAGCCTCCCAAGTAGCTGGGACTACAGGCATGCACCACCATGCCAGGCTAATTTTTTCTATATATTTTTAGTTGTCCAGATAATTTCTTTCTATTTTTAGTAGAGACGGGGTCTCACTCTTGCTCAGGCTGGTTTCGAACTCCTGAGCTCAAACAATCCGCCCACCTCAGCCTCTCAGAGAGCTAGGATTAGAGGCGTGAGCCACCGCGCCCGGCCATGAAAGGATTTTAAATTTGGTCAAATACTTTTTGTATGTCTATAAAGATGATCGTGTACTTTTTGTCCTTTATTCTGTTAATATGGTTGTTGCATTGATTGATTTTTGGATGTTACACCAACCTTGCATTCTGGGATAAATCCCACTTGATTATAGTATATGCTCCCCTTTATATGTGGCTGGATTTGGTTTGCTACTATTTTGTTGAGGTTTTTTGCCTCTATATTCATAAGGTATATTGGTCTGAAGTTTTCTTTTTGTGATGCCTTTAGTTTTGGTATCAGTGTAATGCTGGCCTCATAGAATAAGTTGGGAAGATTTTCCTATTCTATTTCTCTGAAGAGTCTAGGGTATTCTTAATGCTTGATTTTTTGATAGCTCTAGCCTTCTTTTTTTGTTGATCTAGACTTGAGGCTCTTTGATGTTCTCAGAATCATCCTTTTACTTCCCTCTTGTCATATTGCCTCTTAGATTTCCTCAAGGCTGACTCTTTATGTTTCAAGGTGATAATGACTTCATTTGAAATAATATATATTTATTTGTTTAAGCTATTTCTTCTCTTCTTCCAAGGAAACATATGGTCTGTTTTGCCACAATTTGTACTTTTATAACACAAATTAACTATTGATTGTTAAATAAGGGAATGTCAGTATAACAAGGAAATCATCATGCTCAACTTTTCATCCTTGATTTTTCTAGTGAAAGGGGGGCCACAGCAAAGGTAAGAGAATTATAACCTTTATTTTTTTTTCTTTTTCAGACAGAGTCTCACTCTGTTGCCCAGGCTAGAGGGCCGTGGCGTCAGCCTAGCTCACAGCAACCTCAAACTCCTGGGCTCAAGCGATCCTCCTGCCTCAGCCTCCCAAGTAGCTGGGACTACAGGCACACGCCACCATGCCCGGCTAATTTTTTTTTATATATATATATTTTTAGTTTTCCAGCTAATTTCTTTCTATTTTTAATAGAAACGGGGTCTTGCTCTTGCTCAGGCTGGTCTCGAACTCCTGAGCTCAAACAATCCGCCCACCTCAGCCTCCCAGAGTGCTAGGATTACAGGTGTGAGCCGCCGCACCCAGCCTAAGAACCCTTTCAACTCTTAAACAAAAACCTCAACATTAAAAATGAGCACTGGTACCTAAGCCTCCCTCCCCAGACAGGTGCACCCCCAGACTTCCAGGGCTCTCAAATTTTGGCAGGTTTCCCTTCCTTCTGTGCCACCTCACTGGCAAGAAGCTCCACTTCCATGTACATGATCTCAGTACCCATACGTTTGCATTTCTACTCTGTTTTTTGGTGTTTTTTTGTTTTTTTTAATTATCCCCTGAAGCAGCGTCTGGCTATAACTCAATGCTTGGGCTGTCTGAGTTTCTCCCCACCGTGCCAATTATTGTTTTTCTCTTATGCTCTGGCTATAAAGTGGCACAGGTTTTAAGTGGTCTGCCCTAACACTATTTTTACCATGAGCTCTTTATTTTTAATGTACAATTTTGCAGGACATGAAGTTTTTCATGAATGCATACATCGTTACAGCATAAATGCCTGTATTTTTTTATATTTGAATCAGAGATTTTGGAAATATTGGATTCATACAAAGTTGAATCTTTAGTTACAGTGGCAGGACAATGAGATAGAGAAATTTAGATAAGAGGGAGCTTTTGGTGTACCTCAAATCTCATTTTAAAGGCATTTTTCTACTCTTCTTTAAGGAAGGGCTAGCCCAGTCTGAGTCTTGGAAAATTTTCTTTATTAATAATAATCCAGCTTGGCATGGTGGCTCATGCTTGTAATCACAGCACTTTGGGAGGCTGAAGCAGGAGGATCCCTTGAGGCCAGAAGTTCAAACCCAGCCTGGGCCACATAGCAAGACCCCACCTCCTCAAAAAATTAAAAAATTAGCCAGGCATGGTGGCGCTCACCTGTAGTCCTAGCTACTCGGGAGGCTGAGCCAGGAGGCTCACTTGAGCACAAGAGTTCAAGGTTGCAGTGAGCTATGATCATGCCACTGCACTCCAGCCTGGGTGACAGAGTGAGATGCCATCTCAAAAATTTTTTAAATTAAAAAAGTAATAATAACAGCTAATGACCCTCAGTCTACCATGTGTCCCAGTCCTCAGATGCTGTTACTGCTACTCAGTCCTCCATTGGGTGGTCATTACAAACCCTCAAGGCCATTTAGCTTTGGTTTAGCCAGCCCCAGAGTTCCTCTCCAGTCACAATCGTGTGTTTTTCATAACCTGCTTAGTAAGATGTGTCCTTGTGGTCAGTGCTTTGCAAACTTCACCATTCACCAAATCTCAGTGGAGGGTTTGTCCAGATTCCTGGTTGCCACCTCCAAAGATTCTGACACATGATATTGGGGTAAGGCCTAAGGATTTGCATCATTAACAAGATCCCAGGTAATGCTGCTGCTGTTCTAGGGACCACATTTTGAGTGTGACTGCTTTAAAGACCCTGCCATCATCAGTGTCACCCATCTTCATAGGCATCAGTCCCTTTCTTAAGAAACTTTTTTTTTTTTTTTTTTTTACCATTGCACAGATATTCTCAATCAGGGGCAATTTTGACGCCTCAGGGCACAATTGGCAATGTCAGGAGACACTTTTTGTTGTCACAACTGGGTGAGAGGTTATGCTACTGTCATCTGGTAGGTAGAGGCCAGGGTTGCTGTTAACATTCTGCAATGCACAAGGTAGCTCCTTCCCCAACGAATTATCTGGCCCAAAATATCAATAGTGCTGAGGTTGAGAAAGTCTGCACTGAAATGTTATTGCTTTGTTTGCCAATAGCATTCAATCCTGATTATATTTATGTCAAATCAATAGCCTATAAAATGAAGATGGAGGCGGGGTGCTCATTCCTGTAATCTGAACACTCTGGGAGGCCAGGAGGATTGAGGGGCTGCTTGAGACCAGCCTGAGCAAGAACAAGACCCCATCTCTACAAAAAATTAAAAAGTTAGCTGGTCATGGTGTTACATGCCTGTAGTTCCAGCTACTCGGGAGGCTGAGGCAGGAGGATCACTTGAGCCCAAGAGTTTGAGATTGCAGTGAGCTATGATGATGTCACTGTACTCTAGCCCCAGGAGACAGAGCAAGGCCCTGTCTCAAAAAAAAAAACAAAAAACAAAATGAAGATGGAGATAGAGAAACAATTGAGTTTCCTCAATCCCCCCCAATTTTTTTTACACTTCATTGAAAATAAAAAATCTAAACTTTAAGACCATCAAATGCCTTAAAATACCAGGTACAGACATGGTAACTTGTCTTCAGATTGCTAGTTTCTCCTTTTTAGGTCTGATGGCAGAATGGAGGACTATACTAAAGCTACACCTTTGGACCCTGGGCCTGTCTATTTCTTTGATCAGGTAATAATCTTGCTCCATCTCATCAAATTATAATTTACTTTTAAAATAATAATTTTCTTTTGACCAGTATTTTCTCATGCTTTCTAATCATAAAGTTTTATTTTATTTTAGTTGAAACCTAAAAGGAAAATATGGAATAAGAGAACCTGCAAAGAGCAGTTCTCTCACCTGCAATACACCTTAGGAGCTAAGTATCGGTAAGACATTTGGAATTATTCTGCAATTGTTGGTGCTACTTTACATTTTCAAAGGCTTATAAGACACCCAAGACTAATGGTTCTACATTCCTCATCCCCTAAAAAACTACACCAAGGAATTTCCATTTCAGATCTGACCATGCAGTCATTCAGAGGGCTTTATACTTAGTCAGATCAATGGTTAATTTAAGCATAACTGGTCATATTAACCAGACACCCTGGGGTCCTTGCTATTCTGCAACAACCCAGCCCCACTCCTACCTTAGGGAGAGTTTACACTGGACATTCCTTCTGTTTTCTGAATAGCTTCCTTCCTGTTCCCTTTAACTCTTTCCTAAAATATTACCTTTGCTGTAAGATTTTTCTTATTCTATTTCAGATTTCTGCCCTGCCCCACCCTGGCATTCCCATCTCCCTTCCTAACGTAATTTTTCTATTGAACTTATCACTGTGTAAGCATGCTAAATGATACTCCTATTTATTTGTTTACCCTCTCTCCACTCACGAGACTATAAGGTCTACAGGGGCAGGATTTTTTTTTTTATATACTTGATCACTTCTCTATCCCCAGTCCCCAAAACAGTGCTTGGCATATAGAATGCCCTTAAGAAAGATTCATGATTAACCACCATGGAATTGTCTCAAGCTCACAAAGATGAATGAAGTAATGGAACTAGCCATTCCACAATTTTTTGCCCTCTATTTACTACTATTTCTTGTGAAGTGGAAATTAAAACACCCCAACCTCTCTTAGAACATATATCCTAAGGGTGCATAAGGTTAAAAGTTGTTAATTTTATCAGTGAATTCTCAACTGGGAGCAATTTTGCCCCATAAGAGACATTTCACAATGTCTGCAGACATTTTTGATTGTCACAACGGGGGTTGCTATTGTCATGTGGGTAAAGACCAGGGATGCTGCTAAATATCCTACAATGCACAGGACATCACCCCACCATAGAGAATTATCCTGTCCAAAACGTCAATAGTGCCAGGGTTGAGAAACCCTGGTTTATAGTAATCTGTACTTCTTTTCTTGGAACTCGCTATAACTTTTCTCAAAACCACTGCAATTTACTCCTGTTTTCAAAAGTTCACTGTCTCCCCATTTCCCACTCTTTCTGTCTAAAAAGCAATTCAGCGTAACTAGATCATTTACATTCACAATGCTTGGCTTATCATTGACTCTCAACCAACGCATTCAGATTGTCATATGTATCATAGAGCACCAGGGGTCTATTGGCTGCCCATTTTTCTCATTTGATGCACTCCTTGGGAATGTCTCAAGCAGTGCATCTGCCCACCCTGCTTGGAAACACCCCATTTCTCACAGTAGGCTAGCCTACTGTTGCCATTGCACCAGGAATAAAATCCACACTTCTTACCTTGACCTGCAAGCCCTTCCAAGATTTCTTCTCCTGCCTTTCTTCTGACCTCCTTGCAGGCCACTTTCTGTGTCAATTCCTGCTCCCCAGCCATATGGCCTCTGTTCTTGAACAACCAGGCCCCTTACTGCTTTAGCTTCTTTGCATTTGTTGTGCACTCTGCTTTGAGTGTTTTCCACCATTTTTTGGTTGGCTTCTCCTCACTATCATTTGGGTCTCAGCTCATATGTGGTCTTCTCAGAGAGGCCATCCCTGACTCACAATCCAAAGAAGCCAAACATTCATACCCCTGTCACTTTATTACACAGTCTTATTCTCATCATCGCAGTTATCACTATCTGTGGTTCTCTTTCTTTAAACATATAATAATATGTTTAAAGTTTTTGAAATGTGTTTTAAATATCCACTCTTTCCTTACTGTCTTTTCCCAAACTAGAATATAAAATCGTGAAGACAGAAATCTGTCCTCTTCATGTCTCCCCAGCACCTAGAACTGTGCTTAATGCATATTTGTGGCATGAATGAATCATTCCTCCACACGTGCTGTGCCTAGAGAAGTAGGGCTACTTTAAGATTGGGCCACTACCAAAATCTACATAGGTGATCATCTCTTTTTAAGATCATGAGGTCTGGTTTTAAACTGGATAATCCATTATTTGAGCTTTCTATCTGAAAAATAAACCACCATATAAATATTATTTATTGAAAGGCATAGCCAGGTGTGGTGCCTCATGCCTGTGATCCCAGCACTTTGGGAGGCTGAGGCAGGAAGATCACTTGAGGCCAGGAGTTTCAGACTAGCCTGGGCAACATAGTGAGACCCTGTGTCTACAAAAAAACAAATAAACAAATTAAACTAAAGGCACCTTAAATATCTTAACCTTAAAACCCTCTGAAGAGGTATAATTATTGACCCCATTTTATATATGATAAAACTGAAGAGATTAATAAATGGTGTATGTTACTATTATTATTGTAAAAAGCACAGCCTTTATCATTTTATTTGAGTAATATTATGAAATCATATTTACAGAATGTTACAAAGAAAAATATCCTAAAATGGAGATAACACAATAAATGCTGCGTAGGATTGGTATTAGGCTTTGGTGAAATGATGTTCATGAGAACAACTTTGAAAGCTATAAAGAGATATACAAATTTAACGAGTTATTATTATAATGGTATGCTTAAAGTTTTTGAAATATGAGTCTTCCTTCTTTTAAATATCCACATGAAAATATAACCAGTGCTCAAAGATCAAAGATTTAAGATCTACATTTAAAATTCTTACACCAATTCAAATACCTTTTGATCTTTAAAAATTTTCCTTCTAATTACACATTAAACACTTAGTTGGGAAACCAGTGTTATTTTTCAAAATATGCTAATGGAACCACCTTATAGAAGAAAAATACAAGTAGCTTTTTATGCTGTGGCCCATTTTATAAAACCTTAATTCAGATGAAACTCCACTGGGTGTTGGTATGTTTCACCACATTGAGTTGGTGAAAGAAAACACTTTGAAATAGTGACAACTGGGTTAGCTGCCTTACTTAGAATTCTTTGAGCAACTGGTTTGGGGAACATTTCCGAGGACAGTTCATTTGAAGTACTCTTGTTCATGCCTCTGACAGTGCAATGAAATCAGTTTTGGTTTCTTGGGCAATAGACATTTGTTGGATGAATGAATAAAGATGGTGGCCAGATTACAGATTTTAAGCTCCTAAAAATGGAAAGACTAAGTCATCTTCTCCTTGTTTTGCTTGGTTACTGCTATGGCTTGGATGTTTGTCCCCTGCAAACCTCATTTGAAATTTGATCCCCACTGTTGGAGGTGGGGACTAATGGGAGGTGTTTGGGTCAGAGTGATGGATCTCTCATGTATAGATTAATGCCCTCCCTCAGGGAGCAAATGAGTTCTCACCCTATTAGTCTCCAAGAGATTGTTGAAAAGAGCCTGGCACCTCCCCCTGCCCCTTGCTTCCTCTCTCGCCATGTGATCTCTGCACACACGGGCTCCGCTTCACCTTCCACCATGAGTGGAAGCAGCCTGAGGCCCTTACCAGATGCAAATGTCCAACCATGAACTTTCCAGGCATCAGAATCCTGAGCCAAGGCCGGGCACCGTGGCTCACGCCTGTAATCCTAGCACTCTGGGAGGCCGAGGCGGGTGGATTGTTTGAGCTCAGAAGTTCGAGACCAGCCTGAGCAAGAGCGAGACCCTGTCTCTACCAAAAAATAGAAAGAAATTAATCGAACAACTAAAAATATATAGAAAAAACGAGCCGAGCATGGTGGCACATGCCTGTAGTCCCAGCTACTCGGAAGGCTGAGGCAGAAGGATCGCTTGAGCCCAGGAGTGTGAGGTTGCTGTGAGCTAGGCTGACGCCACGGCACTCATTCTAGCGCAACAGAGTGAGACTCTGTCTCAAAAAAAAAAAAAAAAAAAAGAATCCTGAGCCAAATAAACCTTTTTTCTTTATAAATTACACAGCCTTGGGTATTCCTTTATAGCAACACAAAATGAACTAAGATAATTATCTTCCTGGATTTTATTTTATCAACTATCTAGAGGCTTGGAGATACTGCTGATGCTTCTCAGTAAAGAATATGCCTGGGATATAAATGCTCCATATTCAACTCATGGCTCCTGTCTTGAAGGAGAATTGCACAGAGCAAGGCTTGAACTCACTAAATTCAGCCATCTGTACCTAAATTATTCTCTTTCTTTCTTTCTTTATGCTAATATTCATTGAGCACATGTGTGCGAGAGAAACAGCAGTGAAAAATATAAAGTCTCTGCTTCATGGAAATTTCATTGGAGCAAAGGAAAACAAATGAAAATCAAATAAGCAAATACAGAATAACAAATAGCCATATGTGCCTTGGAGAAAATAAAGTAGGTTTAAGGGGATGTGGGTGATGCTATCTTATATAGGTTGTTCAAAATGGCTTCATTCCTGCAGTAGACTTGGAGGACGTGAGGGACTGTGGTGTGTGGGTAGGAAGCATTCTTGGTATGTTTGAGGTCAGCAAGGGGGCCAGTGTGGCTGAAGCATAATGAATTGAGAGAGAATAGTGGGAGATAAGTTCATAAAAATAAGAGGAAGTGGGGAGAGCCAGATTATGAAAGACCCTGGAGCCCACCAATATACAGGCTTTTCCACTGGTGAGATGGGAAGCCATTAAGTCTGAGCAGAGGGGAGTGGCTGGATCTGATAAAAGACCTGACTTCCGTGTTGAGATTCCATTTTAAAGGGTGGAAAAAAGGGCAGAAGAAAGACCAGATAAGATCATTACTATCTATAGTAATGATCCTTGTGAGGGATGATGATAGATCAACCAGTAGTGAAAGAAGATGAAAAGATTGCATTCTGGATATAGTTTACTGGATTTGACTATGGAATGGATATAGGGTATGAGAGAAAGAGAGGAGTAAGTAACTCCAGAGCCTTTGTCCTGAGCCATTGAAAGAATGGTGTTTCCATTTATTGAAAAAAAAAAAGTGAAAACTAAGGGAAAAATTTATTTGGTAGGAAAAGCAAGAGTTCACTTTTGAACATATTGGATTAGTTAAATTTGAGATGCCTATGAGACATGTAGAATAAGATATATAACTCTGGAGTGCAGGTGAGAGGTCAGAGCTGGAAACATACATTTGTGAGTTGTCAGTGTCTAGATGGTATGTATATATGTATGTATTCAGAGACAGGGTCTCACTCTGTCACCCAGGCTGCAGTGACCTCATCAAAGCTGACTGCAACCTCAAACTCTTGGGCTCAAGCAATCCTCCTGCCTCAGCCTCCCAAGTAGCTGGGACTACAGGCACACACCACCACACTCAGCTAATTTTTCTATTTTTTGTAGAGACGAGGTCTCGCTCTTGCTCAGACTGGTCTCGAACTCCTGACCTCAAGCAATCCTCCTGCCTTGGCCTCCCAGAGTGCTAGGATTACAAGCGTGGGCCACCAGCACCCAGCCTAGATGGTTTTTAAATCCATTTACATGGATAAGATCATGCAGGAGTATAGGTAGAGAGAAGAAAAGAGGTGTGAGAGGGCGAAGTTGACTCAGAGATTAAGAGAAACCAGCAAAGAGCTGGAGAAGGAATAGCTAGTGAGGGAGGAGAACCAAGAGAAAGTGGTATTCAGGAAACCAAGTGAAGAACGTGTTTCAAGAGTGTTCCGTGTGTCAAAGGTTGTATGGGGGTTGTATCAGTTGAGGGCTGACCTGTGACCATTGGATTTAGCATTACCAAGGACTTTAGTGACCTTAAAAGGGGTTTTTCTGTGGAGTGGTGGGGACAAATAGAGCGGTTGAATAGAGAATGGGAACAACTTTCTTTTTTCCTTTTTTTACAGACAAGGTCTTGCTCTGCCACTCAGGCTGGAGTGCAGTGACATGGTCACAGCTCACTGCAGCCTCAAACTCCTGGCCTCAAGTGGTCTTCTTACCTCAGCCTCCCAAATAGCTAGGACTACAGGTGTGTGCCACCATGCCTGGCTAATTTTTATTTTTTTGTGGAGACATGGTCTCACTATGTTGCCCAGGCTGGTCTCAAACTCCTGAGCTCAAGTGATCCTCCTACCTCAAAAGATCCTCCTGCCTTGGCCTCCCAAAGTGCTGGGATTATAGGCGTGAGCTAGTAATGCCAGTGAGCAGCTGCAACTCAGCTGCAATTCATTCCTGCTGCATAGGCATGTAGCCCTATAGTGGACAGGTCTTCCATTTCTTAAGAGAAACCTGGAGTGTGGGTTTTTGTAATACATTTCTGGTCCTCAAATATTGGCCACTAATCCAAATCTTTTAAAAATGCTATATATACTTCCCTAGATAGGCCAAACAAAATATATGTAAGGACTGGATCCTGTGCCAGGGCTACCAGTTCCTAAACTCTGGCCTAGAGCTACCCAGTTTATAGGATTGGCAGGAATTTGCCCGCTGTCACAAGATACTAGTGTTTAGGCTGGCATTTTTCTGAATTCATTTGACATTAGTCCATTTTTCATAAGCAGCAACACTCTAAAAAAATGCTAAGAGAACTAAAGAGGCCCAGATAAGTGCCCTTCATTGAGACACTAAATTTATTTTAAAATTAGTTTTGTTGGAAGTAAAAAGTCCCTATCCTAGAAATAAATATAACATTTCCTCTTTAATAACAAGAGAGATAAAAAGATTTACCACATGGGAGTGTTGAAACACCTAGTCCAATGTAAAACACCTATTATTAAAATTTTTAGATCAACAACAGTTATTTAAGTACTAGATAACTGAAAGTTTCACACTCACATGTATAGAATACTATGTAATGGAGATAATGTAATACTATGTAATAGAGTTATTGTGAGGGTTGGATAAGGTGGTGTATGTGAAAGTACTTTGTAAGTATAAAATGATAAATACATTTACTGGATCATTATTATAGTAATTAACAAAAATTATTAAAATCAGATCTCTGTCTTTTAAAAACCAGTGTATAAAATTATACATGCATACATATAGATATACAACATATATAAAAATATGTGTATGTGTGTATATAAAAATGATTTTTTTTCATTTTATACTCTTATCCTTTTAAATTAATAGTGGATTTTGATAGCTATAAACAGATGGTAGTTCATAACCTCACTCCGGTCAACTTTATCTTTCCATTCTGCCTTATCTTTCTTTTTTTTTTTTGTATAATAATTTTTAACTTCTTTTTAAATTTTTTTTTTCTTTTTTAAATAGAGACAGAGTCTTGCTCTTGCTCAGGATGGTCTCCAACTTCTGAGCTCAAGTGATCCTCCCGCCTCAGCCTCCCAGAGTGCTAGGATTACAGGCGTGAGCTGCCTGCCTTGTCTTTCCTTTAACTTATTTTCTCTTCAGCTGTGTCTAGTATACTACTAACTTCATTCACTGAGTTCTTAATTTTGGTCATTATAGTTTTCAGCTTTACAGTTTGTATTTGGTTCTTTTCAAATACGCTGTGATGTGTGTGTGTGTAGTTTCCAGTTCTTTGCAAAAATTCTCAATTTTGTCTTTTATTTCCTTGGACATAGTAAGCAGAGGTATTCTAAGGTCTATATCTTCCTATGGTTCTGTCTTATTAATTGCTGTTTCTGTTGGTTCTGATTAATGTTCTCTTGACTCTGTGAATCTGATTTTTTTAAGAGACAGAGTCTCACTATACTGCCCAGCCTAGTCTCGAACTTCTAGGCTCAAGCAATCCTCTCATCTCACCCTTCCAAGTAGCTGGGAATGCAGGCCTGATTTATTAAAAAAAATTTGTGTTGGATATTGTATTTGAAAAATTGTTTTTAAAAATAATCTGAGGCCTATGATGAAGTTATCCTCCCCTGGAGGAGATTTATATTTATTTCTGCCAGATGTTTGGAGATGGCAACACTTTGAGTCTACTTTAATTCAGTTTCAGAAAGTGAGATAATTTGGAGCTGTACTTGAAAGTCTAGTCTAGGTCTATTTCTAGATAATCCTTACTCCTAGGATGTAGCCTTTTGGGTCCTAAACAGTGACTTCCCCTTGGAAGTTCCTCTACTCTAAAGGTTGAAACCTAATTCCCCACAAAGCTATCAAAAGCCCTGCTCAGTCTCTAAACCTCTAAGGTGTCTCTTCTAGAACTGGTAAATTCCGCACCCGCCCCCGCCCCCGCGCCATCTCCAATCCCCCGTAAGGAAGGAAAATATGGGTTTTACCTCTTTGGATTTCCATCTTCTCCCAGATATTAGACAGTAACTCTTCTATCTTGTTAGCTCTCTGCAGCCATTAAAAAGATGTTTTTAAATATTTTTTCCAGCTTTTCTAGTTGTCCTCCAAGGGAAGGTTACTTTTGAATTACTAGGTGCTCTTACCAAAAGGAGAAGATTGCTCGTAATTTTTAAACATAATATGCATAATTGCTTTTTAAACTGTGGCTGAAAAATTCCAGTATCTGAAACATCTAGTCCCTTTGTGTGTTTCTGTTGTCTGCTTTAGCATTTTAGTACAACACAGTAACATCTGATGGGGTGTGTAGGGTGGGCTAAGGGAGCACAGAGCATTTCTGTAGGCTAACATGAGAAATTCAGACAAGGCTTTCTGGAAGAAATGATCTCTGTCATGACTTATAATTAAATGAATAAATAACACACACACACACACACACA
>NW_012154729.1:4944657-4947993 GCF_000956105.1 Propithecus coquereli
CCAGATATATGTATATGTATTATGCATTTGAGATCATTCCAATATACAATTGTGTATACTTTTTGTGTAATATTATAATATAAGCATCTTCCCAAATTATTAACAGCAATTTTCCAAGCCATTTTCCATGGCCACCCATTGTATGGGTATGGTATCATTTAGTTAGTTATACATCCCTATGAGCCATTAGGTTATTTTTAATTTTTCTAATATCAAAAAATAATGTTATAGTAAGCAATCTGATTAGTAGATGTGTTACCTCTTTTTTATTATATTTTAACATGAATTTCTAAAAGTCGAATTACTAGGTTAAAGAGTATAAAATATCTTTTAAGTTCACATATGTTTTTTACAGTCTTAAAAAGAAAACAAAATCAAAAGAACTAAAAGCACAACCACCTTCAGTAGATGCATCTGAAAAAGAGGATGAGTTCCACTCACCCAGCATCTCACAATCTTTTAGTGTGCCCAAGCTCCCTCCAAAACTTAAATTCTCCAAAGTACGCCTGCAAAAGAACCTATTGGAAGAATACAAACTCATTGCTCCTGAAATACTGTATGAACTTGGGGAGACATTGCAGAAATATGCTGAGTGTAACATTACTTTCCCTGTGGGAATCGCAAATCTCATGAGTTACACTTGGAAAGATCTTACCGAAGATGCTTATAGATATGTATCCAAAGCTTCAACATTCAGGCAAGACAAAGCCTTGCAAGGAAATTCCAATTTCATGACCATAGTTGACTTAATTAGACGCAAACACAGCAGCTGTTCAAGAGAATGTCATAAAGAAAATCAACTGGTTAAAACAAAAAAAGACCACCATGTTGCATCAAGTAAATCTATGGAAAAAATATGTAAGTAGAAGTTAGTGGTTGAATTTATAAATGATGCTCCAGGATATGTAGATAAAATAGCAAGTATGTGAGATATCAATTTAAAAACATCATATTAGTGCTATTTGGCTTTAATAAGTAATTAGTGAATGCTAGGAGAAAGATACAAGAATTTATGGTGCTTTCAGTTAAATGAAACATCAATTAGGCTTTTATTAGATTCCATGTGATATGAAGTTTTTGCCTCAGGCTATCTGTGAGATTCTGTTATAGCAGCGTGGTCCAACAGAAATATAATGAGGGACCCATATATAATTTTTTAAATTAAACTTTGCATTTTAAGATAATTGTATGTCCATATGTAGTTTTAAGAAATAATACAGAGAGAGCCCATGTACCCTTCACACCTTTTCCCCATATGGTAACATCTTGCAAAACTGCAGTATAACATTATAACCGAGATATTGATGTTGGCATAATCAACATTCAAAACACTTCCACCACCACAAGGATCCGTCATGATATCCTTCCATAGTCAGACCCACTTCCCCCCTGACCCCTCTTCCTCTTTAATCCTGGCAACCACCAATATGTTTTCCATTTCTACATTTTTATCATTTCAAGAATTTTATATAAGTGGAATCATGTATAACTTTTGGTTATTGCTTAGTTCTCTGGAGATTCATCCAGGCTGTTGTGTGTATCAGTAGTTTGTTCTTTTTCATTGCTGAGTAGTATTTCACAGTATGGATATACCACAATATAACTATTCACTTTTTGAAAGACATGTAGGGGTTTGGTTTGGTTTCAGTTTTTGTCTATTCCAAAAGCTGCTAAAACATTCACATACAGGTTATTATGTAAATACAAGTTTTGATTTCTTTTTGTTAAACACCCAGGAGTATAATTGCTGGGTTGTGTGGTAATGGCCTATTTGCTTTTATATGAAACTGCCAAACCGTTTTCCAGGGAGTCTACTATTTTAAAATTCCTGCCAGAAATGTATGAGTGATCCAATTTCCTTCCATCCTCACCAGTATTTGGTATTATCAGTATTTTTTATTCAGCCATTCTGATGGGTGTGTGGTGATGTCTGATTGTGGTTTTAACTTATATTTCCCTCATAGCTTAATGATGTTGAATATTCTTCATGTGCCTATTTGCCATCAGTTTCATTATCTGTAACATGGCGCTACTAATTGTACTTCCTTCCAGGGTTATTTTAAATATTAAATAAGTTAATACTAAAACACATGAAAAAATATCTGAACATAGTAGACACTACATATGTGTTTATTGTTATTCTCATTGTCTCATATGAGTCTCATAGTTACCCTTTCATATACTGATGTTATTATTGGTTCCTGGTGGTTCATGAGGTCCAATACATTTGCTTTAACGAGCTAATTCCAGCAAAAGTTTTTTGGTTTTTTTTGTTTTTTGTTTTTTTTACTTTTTAAGAACAAGTGATTGCTGTTAATGAAAGGATTGAGATGCTCTATAGCAGTGCTTCCAAAAGTGTGGTCCCTGAACCAGCACCATCAGATCACTGGAAACTTGTTAGAACAGCAAATGTTCAGGTCTCATCCTAGACTTACTCGATCAGAAACAAGAGGTGGAGCCCAGCAAGCCCTCCAGGTCATCCCGATACATGCTAAGGTTTGAGAAGCATTGCTTCACAGCTGTTTTTCTGGTGGTAATTTTACAATTTCAGCCAGAATGTAAGCATCTGTGATGGTGGAGATTTTCATATATTTTATTCGTTGCTCTGTCTTGAACAAATATTAACAGTAGGTACTCCATTAATGTTTGCTGACTGACTGACTTTATGAATAATTATAAATCTCTCTGAAACTCTGTTTTCCTTCCCCCATGAAAACAGATTTATTGAACGTAACAAAATCCCATATACAAAGTGACCTGGACCTACTGTTTCAAAGCACAATCCTTTTTTACTGATATTTTGAGAGGTTGGTCCACGGAATGTTAAGAAGCAACTTACTCTAAAATAAATAGAAAAGTGCCCAATGTACACTAAATGAATAGCCTAATTGCTAGAACTTTAGTAGTTCTACAAGATAATTAATATAAGTAGGATTAAGTCCTTGTGACAGGACAGGACATTTTGTGTACTGCCACTGTGATGCCATCATGTTTCTTGATGATAATATTCCCATTATCTGATTCTAGACACACCACAGAAATATCAGGGGGGTTAGAGGTTAGCTTAGCTGCTTGCTGGGCTAAAATAGAAACCACTCCAGTATGTTCATCCAACCGTGTTCCATGGCAGCCTGGATTAAGTCCTTGTGAATCTGTACACAGAACTCCAACAATAGACAGATTCTTCATTGTGTCCTCCAAGTGCTGCTCCAAGGTCATCTCCATCCTGCCCTCTGTCTACCTCATCCCAGAACTCAGCCCCTGAAAATCTGTTTCTAAGAGTCTCTGTGAATGTAGGCTGTGTTAGATGCTTTGGGTCAGTATTCCTAATCATGC
>NW_012154729.1:4952148-4953129 GCF_000956105.1 Propithecus coquereli
CCCACCTCGGCCTCCCAGAGTGCTAGGATTACAGGCGTGAGCCACCATGCTCAGCCCTATGAAACAGTCTTTTAATAAATCAAAAAATTATGCAACAGAATTTTCAGTTTAGAAAGCTGATTCATTGCCAGAGCAAATGATGAGCATATTTCATGGATTGATATTTATGGAAAATTTTGCTAATGCCCTGATGAGAATATTAAAATACTGACAACTGGATTTTCTGTTGACAATGCTCTTTTTCTCTCTTCATTCATGTTCCTACTTTTTTCCTAGCTTTTGTCAACCAAAACCAGTGTTCCCAGATCTCCCAGGAGAGCAGTTTACCTGTTGTCATCCACTTCTCACTTTCATCCAAGATCTGTTTTGAAAATGGTAAGATCACTTTCACCCACCCAAATCAAGGTCAACTCTGACAAGCAACCAGAGAGAGTCACTTTCATTCCCTGAGTTTTGAACCCTTCCCCCAGCCATCCTTTTACTATAACCTTCATCGGAGCCAGATGTTTAAGTTCATGGACTCCAGCTCAGACTTTTCCAAGGCATCCCCCTCTGATCCAGCCCCTGCCGCCCCAGTTTTGCCATCCTGTACCCTGGGAGTATTTTCTTCATGGCTTTGAGAAGCCAAGATCATGGCTTTGGTGACAATGACATTCATGTGCCTGGAAGAGTGGCTCAGTGACCTTCCATCACAAAAACAAACCATCCTGGATAGGGAACCAAGGCTTCTATGCTAAAAGGCAAAAATCTGTTCTTAAATTGTTTAAATGTTGTAAAAGAGACTTCCCAGGGAAGGTTATGGTTGCACAAATCTTGAAAGAATACTGTGTACCCCTGAATGAGGTTGTAAAGGAGATAAGATGTGAGCTGTCGGAAAAAGGGAACCTTAGGCCGGGCGCGGTGGCTCACGCCTGTAATCCTAGCTCTCTGGGAGGCCGAGGCGGGCGGATTGTTTGAGCTCAGGAGTTCGAGACCAGCTCT
>NW_012154729.1:4953179-4955979 GCF_000956105.1 Propithecus coquereli
TGCTGTTTCAGGAGGTAACATATTTGTAAAACAGAGTTAAGTCCACCATCAAATAACTAGTAGATGAATTAGGTTTAGAAATTAAGCCTGTCATCCACTAGGATGGCTATAATTGAAAAGATGGATGATAACAAGTGTTGGAGAAGATGTGGAGAAACTGGAGCCCTCATACATTGTTGATGGGAAGGTAAAATAGTGCAGCTGTTTTGGAAAACAGTTTGGCAATTCCTCATAAATGTAAACATATATTAATAGTTAGCATATGACCTAGCAATTCTACTTCCAGGTAGAACTGAAGAGAAGAAAGAAAATAGAAAACATGCCCACATGAAATCTTATACACAAATGTTCATAGCAGCATTATTCATAGTAGCCAATATGTGGAGACAACCCAAATGTCTATCAATTGATAAATGACAAAACAAAACATAGTATATCCATACAATAGAATATGATTCAGCCATGAAAAGGAACAAGTGAAATACTGACCTAGCTATGAAATGGATGAACCTTGAAAATATTATGCTAAGTGAAAGAAGCTAGTCACAAAGGGTCATATATTGTATGATCTCATTTTATGAATTTTCCAGAAAAGACAAATCCATAGAAACAGAAAGTGGTTTAGTGGTTTCCAGAGGTTGGTGTGAGAGGGAAATGAGGAGTTGCTGCAAATAGGTATGGGGTTTCTATTGGGGCTGATGAAAATATTCTGGAATTAGATAGGGGTGATGGTTGTACAACTTTGTGAACGTGTTAAAAACCACTGAACTGTATACTTTAAAAGGGTAAGTTTAGAGTATGTGAATTATAACCTAATAAAAAAAACAAAAAAAAAATACACCTATGAAAACAAAATAAACTGTGACATCCAATTCAAACGGCCAGCATTTTATAATAAAAACGGCTAGCTAAGAGATGGAATTCATAGTAACTACAACTCCAGACTCTGGAGTTGTTTTGAAATCTGAAGTGAGCTATACAGGTGGTAGCTGTTGTTTACACCAGTAATCTTAGTAATTGTTGCAGAGTTTGAAATGGAATCCTGGTCTTCAGACTCTGGACCCAGGGATCAATATACTCCATTCTTTTGCTTCCCTTTACCCAATACGTGGGATTACAATAGCTGGCAACAGCTTAGGCTCCTGTAAAAGGAGAGCGAGGGAAAGAGAGAAAGAGAAACAGCCTTCCCAAAGCAATGGAGTCTCATCCCCCCATTGAATTTTCCGTGGCCAGCTCTGCTCCTGCAACAGTACTGTGACTGTGAGTTGAGAGAGGGTTTCATTTTTGTCCTTCTGATTTCATAGGATCTGGCTTGTTGAAGTCCTGTCAGTGACTAAGAACAGATAGGCTCAGGGGCCCCTAAGAAGTCTTAGGAGCCATGAAATTTAGAAGATATTTTTGTTTGTTTGTTTGTTTTATTTGTTGATTGGTTGGCTAGTTGGTTTTTTAAATTTCTAATGTAGTGGTTTTTTTGTTTGTTTGTTTTCTGAGACAGGATCTTGCTCTGTCCCTTGGGCTAGAGTGCAGTGACATCATCATAGCTCACTGCAACCTCAAACTCCTGGGCTCAAATGATCCTCCTGCCTCAGCCTCCCACGTAGCTGGGACCACAGGAGTGCATCACCATGCCCAGCTAATTTTTTCTATATTTTTTTTTGTAGAGACGGGGTCTTGCTCTTGCTCAGGCTGATTTCGAACTCCTGGCCTCAAGTGATCCTCTGGCCTTGGCCTTCCAAAGTGCTGGGATTACAGGAATGAGCCACCACCCCCAGCCCTAATATAGTGTTTTCCATTTATAGATCCCTTCTCTCTTTCTCTGTCTCCCTCTGTTTTTATATTACTTTTGTTTTATGGGGGCATTCAGAGTAGATGAAAATCCATGTTTAATGTTAAAATTTGTGTACATCTGTTTAACATGCATGTTTCCATTGAGAAGCATGTCAGGACCCTTGAGGGCAGTTTAGAATGGCCTTATAGAAGGCAGTGGCCATGAAAATGCATCTCTCAAGTCTTGCACTACAGTAAGGGTAATTGGCTGATGACCTCAATGGCTGGGCTCAAAAATTCATCACCACTTTTGTGCTGAGGCCACATTTTTCATGGGCTACTTCCAGTCAATGAGTGAACATGGCAGGACACCAAGGCAGGTTCATTCCCGGGAGACATAGGAGGACTCTTCTGATGGGCAGCTTTGGTTTGAGAACTCTCCATGGGCTTTGCTGAACTTAGACTTTAGAAGATGCTCCTACCCAACCTTCCTTCCTTCCCTCTCTCCTTCACTCAGGGTCAGACCTACATCACAGGCTGAGAGGAAGCTCTCCCAGCATCCTCCACCTCCCTCCTCACGTTCCCTCTCATGCATTTCCCCTAATAAATCTCTTTTACATCTAGCCACATACTGGTGTCTGGTTCTCAGAAGACATGGACTAACATGGAGGGGATTCCAAAAGACCTGCCAATGAACAAGATATAGGCCCAATCCTTCCCCACTGACCAAGTTTATATGGTAATGATGAACTTGATTGTTATGAGCATCAGCAGCTAAAGAAGCACTGAATATTTTCTCTGGCTTATATTTTTAATTTTAATAACAGCCAATATGGTATGGTGAATGGAACCACATTCTTTGGAGTTAGAAAGACTCCAAAAGACTGAATTGCACCTCTACCACTAACCAGTTCTGTGAAATTGGAGAAATCTAATTTGATTTCCTTATCTTTGTTGAGAGAATACAATGATAAAATGCATATAAATTGCTTAGCGTAGTGCCTAGAATATAGTTAAGTGTTTGATAAATACA
>NW_012154729.1:4957724-4971705 GCF_000956105.1 Propithecus coquereli
GCTAAAAATATATAGAAAAAATTAGCCGGGCATGGTGGCACATGCCTGTAGTCCCAGCTACTCGGGAGGCTGAGGCAGTAGGATTGCTTGAGCCCAGGTGTTTGAGGTTGCTGTGAGCTAGGATGACGCCACGGCACTCTAGCCCGGGCCAAAGTGAGACTCTGTCTCAAAAAAAAAAAAAAAAGGGAACCTTGTCCTCCCTTGGAGCACAGGCATAGGACAGCTGACTGCTATGCCACTCAGGGAGTGAGGAGGAGGGAGGGTTGACTGCTGTGGGTCTCATGGGTGGGCTTCTCATGACCTTTTCATCAGCGGTCTAACAACCTTAAGAACTCTTGAAAGGTTCTTGCTTCTAGAGAATGTTCTTAGGTGTCAAGTGCCCGTTCCACACCTCCCCCACTCCCCTGTATATACTCCTGAATTTGATGTAATGAGGGATCAGAATTTAGGACTGGACCTGTCTCACTGGGGCGGGCCAGATGTTGAGGAAACAGATCCAGGTGCACATGCTAAGAACAAGCCTCTGAGGTATGGCAAAGCAGCAAGTAGGAGTGAAGTAAATCATGAGATATCCAGAGGGTCCAGCATGGAAATGTCCAAGAATTTAAATAGGTGGCCCAGGGACAGGAAGTCTCTCAGTAGACAATCAAATGGCAAGCAGGTGGTCAGCCCACCAGGTAGTCTGTGAACAAGGAGCAAGGCCTTCATCACTAAAGGGCAGGACTTATCCCAGGTTTGGAGGCTGGGAACGATCAGGACATTTTCCAGTCCTAAGGAAATCAGGATGGAGCTTGTTCACTCTTCCAGTCTAAGGTCAGGATTGTTCTCATGATCCAGTGGGGATAAGCCTGAATGTGATTATGATTGTGTTAATCAGGACTCTTGGTGGTGAGTGACAAGAACTCAACTCACATTAGCTTAAGCAACAAGATATTTACTGGCTCATGTCCTAGAGAGTAGCTTATAAGATTAAAGGAAGAACTGCAAGAACAGGATCCAGGGCAGGATGTGGGGACTTCACACTGCAGGGACTCCCCTGTCCAACTCTGCATGACCGCACTCTACAGTCAGGCTCTCTCCACATAGTGAAGAAGATGGTCACTGTCATCCCTAGATTCAGGTGCTCTCTTCCTAGGAAGAAAGTGACTCTTTTATCCCAGTGTCATGTGTCAATCCCAGCTACTGACTCTGATTAGCTATATTGGAATGAAGTGTCCACACTATGGCCACATCATGGTCGCCTGGAAGATGGGGTAACATTATCAGTCAAACCCAGGTCGTTGGCTCTTGGATGGCAACAACACCCCAATCCACAGTTTCACCTGGAGCTGTGGCTAAAATGAAGAGCTCACAGCAAGAGCAAGAGAACAGGACATGAATACCAGTTACCCATTCTAATTACAGCCAATGTTTCTCCCATGCATAGGGCAAAAATTCTGGAAGGAGATACGCCATCTTGTGATAGGCATCTATGTTCTTTTTTTTTCCTTTCATTTCTTTATCTTCCAAATTTTCTTCTATATGTAATATACTGGCTTATTGAATGGATTAGACTTGGTGGGATGAAATAAAGAAATAGCAGGTTTTCTTCTTCTCCCAAATTCCTGAAAGTTGTTTGTGGATCTTTCCATATATACACTACAAAGGTAGAATTTTTACAAAGAGAAGAACGTTAGAGCTGAGTGGAGCCTGACAGATCATCACATTCAATTCTCTTATTTCACAGATGAGAAAACTGAAGCCCAGAGATGTTGAGTACCCAAGCTGGTTAGTGGGAGAGTCAGAAACAGAACCCAGGTTTATTGATTACTGATAAAATGTTTTCTCTGGTAGGTAGGAATCTGTCCCTAAACTGGGGAATGCTGAAGAATCTGGTCTCCAGGTCCACACACTATGTGGGGATTCTTCAAAGTCCGCAAATACTTCAGATGCCATCATAGGGATTTAATTATTTTGGGTTAGAGCTTTGATCTCATTTCAGTGCAAATTCCCTTGAGAAGAGGTCATCCTTAAGCTGATGATCATGTGCACTTAATATAAATGGATTTTGGTTCCTTTTTCAAGTAGGCTTTGGTACCCGATGGCTGGGCAGGGTTTACCCAGTGAGAGTACTGACTCGGTATAATTTTGAAATATTCCTTTTGTGTTTAATATGTGTGTCTTCTTTTTTAAGGTTGGATCTTTCAATATCCTTACTCAAAATTGGAGATTCTGAAGTGGAAAACAGTCTTCAGTACTGCTGTGAAGAGACTACAAGTAGCCATAATTCAAATGTAGGGAGCCCTCTGCAGTCTTTACAATCATATACTTTTTCTTTTCTTTCTTTTTTCCTTTTTTTTTTTTTTTTTTGAGGCAGGGTCTCACTATGTTGCCCAGGGTGACCTTGAACTCCTGGGCTGGAACTATTCTCCTGCCCCAGCCTCTTGAGCATCTGGGACTACAGGCACATGCCACCATACTCAGCTACAATCATATAATTTTATGGGGCATATGATATAATAGGTAACAGAAATGCAGAGCCTGTGGTAGCCTGGACAAGTCACCCTATCACCCTATTGTATCTACAACATGACCTTATCAGGTTTGCCAGGTGACTGGTAACTGGTACAGGATAATATGTGAAAATGGTGGGGAGGAGGGAGGAAAGAAAAACGGAAGTCAGGGACAGAAAACGCAGCTATAGGCAAAGCACTGTTTTAAGAAAAAATAAAACCAGTCCCTGCGTTCAAGGAACTTGTCACCTAGAATGGGAAACTAAGCGTCTCAGCAAGTTAACAACCATCAGAGGACGAATCAAACTGATACAGGAAAGTGGACCCCAAAACTGGAGTCCAGCACGAAGGCCAAATGGGTTCTTGGCTTCATGCAGGAAAGAATTCAACAGGAAGCCGACAGAGTCAGGCAAAAGCAAGTTTATTGAGGTAACAAAGGAACAGAAGGAAGGCTTGTCCCATAGGCAGAGCAGCGGCTTTCTCTCAGAGCAACGGAGAGTAGCAAGCACTTAGTGAGTTTCCAGGGTCTTATTTTATACCTTCTATTTAATTTTATGTTAAGCAGAGGGAGGATTATTCATAAGATTTTTGGGAAAGGGGTGGGGAGTTCTTGAAACCAAGGGTTCCTCCCCTTTTTAAACCATATAGGTGGGAGTTTCTTTTCGTATGATAAAACATCATAAGCAGGGTATAATGAGCAGTGAGGGTAACCTGAGGTCGTTTTTTTTCGTCACCACCTTGGGTCCAGCTGGTTTTGGCTGGCTTCTCTACTGCATCCTATTTTATCAGAGACCTTGGTTTGGCCTTATGACTCCTTATCTCAAAACAAATAGGAGGTAATAATAACAATAGAAACCATTGACAAAATACCTACTCTGTGCTA
Source organism: Propithecus coquereli (assembly GCF_000956105.1). NCBI lineage: Eukaryota > Metazoa > Chordata > Mammalia > Primates > Indriidae > Propithecus > Propithecus coquereli. Next base: position 4,961,100 of record NW_012154729.1, read on the forward strand.
GACAGTACACTTTACATGTGTCACCTATAGTCCTTGCAAAAACCCCATGAGAGAGGTATGACAATCATCTCCATTTTATTGATGAGGAAACTGATGTACCATAAAGTGTGGCACTTTGTTCTCAGTAATACTGCTAGAAAAAGGCTGAGCCGGAGGTAAAACCCACCTCCATTTGACTCCAGAACGCAGCCTCTACTCCAGCTCCTCACCTGGCCTCTGGGGTGAAAACGACGTATTGCTTTGGGGGTGTATTTTAAGTGTAATCCATGCTTAGTATTTATATTTTTCAAAACTTTACAAAATATAAGAAAGAAATTAAAACCACATAATCTTTTCACCAAGAGAATGCCATTTTAACCTTTTGGCATATTTCCTTCCAACGTTTTCTCCAATATACATACATACCTCCCATCCCCTCCAACATACATACAGTAAATCTGTATTTTATACTATGTATTTTGTGTATGTGTGTGTGTGTGTGTATATATATATATATATATATATATATGTCTCTTTTTAATATAAACTATCTTCTGAATACCATTTTTGTCCTGCTTTTTTTCCTTTTTTTCGATATCAGCGTTTTTCCCATGATATTCAATTTTTCAGAAGCAAGAGTTTGATGGCTGCTTTGAATTCCATGGCATGGATGTGCCATGATTTTTTGAGCCTTTCTCCTACTATTGAACATTTATTGTATAAACATCCTAAAAATTTTTTTGTTTTTTGATTCCTTCCTAAAGCTAGATTCCTAGAAGTAGAACTTGGTTAAAGAATGTGAACATTTTTAAGGTTCTAGAGATGTACTGCCAAATTGCTTTCCAGAAAAACCAAGCCACCTAACTCTTCAGAGCAGCATTCTGGTAACCAGGTGGAATTATCATGTTGTTCAACTTTGCTAAATTGAGAGACACAAAATGCTCTCATTAAGTATCTATTTCTTTGCTAATTAGAGAGGTTTATCGTTTAAGCATTTCTTGATCTTTTAAAAAATTTCTTCTATGAACTGGGTATTCCTGATCTTTGTACCTTTTTCCCCCACCCTATGGATTTTAATGTCTTACCCGTTCATCTATGTTTTTTATGTACTAAGGATATTAGTTCTTTGTTATTTGTTGTAAGTATTTATTTCTCTAGTTTATTTGCTTTTTAACTTTAAGACATAGATGTTCTAACTTTTATTATTGTACAATTATCAGTGTTTTAAGATTTTTCTCATTGTTTTTGTAACTAGGGTTTTTTATAACTAGGTTTTCATACCTAGGATAGGTTTTTTATCCTCATTTGATAGACCTGTGCTACTTTTTATTTCTTTTTAAATCTTTTTTCTACATTTAACTGGAAATTTTGTGTGTGTTGTGTGAGGTGGTGAGTTCTAGCTTTATTCCTCCCATGCCAATAATAATGATAGTTAATATTTATTGAGTGCTAATAATAATAGCTAATGTTTATTGAGCACTTGTTTTGTGTAAGGCACTACATGAAACACTTTACATACCTCCATGAGTTAGTTGCTGTTTGTTTTGTTTTGTTTTGAGACAGTCTCATTCTGTTGCCCGGGCTAGAGTGCTGTGGCATCAGCCTAGCTCACAGCAACCTCAAACTCCTGGGCTCAAGCGGATCCTCCTGCCTCAGCCTCCCAAGTAGCTGGGACTACTGGCATGTACCACCATGCCTGGCTAATTTTTTCTTTTTTTTCCTCTTTTTTTTATTTCAGCATATTATGGGGGTACAAATGTTTAGGTTACGGAGTCTCGCTCTTGCTGAGGCTGGTCTTGAATTCCTGACCTCAAGCAATTCTCCTTCCTTGGCCTCCCAGAGTAGTTGCTGTTTTTATGCCAAGGTCAGAAAGCTAGTAAGTGGGTAAGCTACTATACAAGCTTAGGTGTATCTCATCCTAAAGCCTATGCATTTAACCACAACACTCTCTTATCTCTCTGAAGCCATTTATTGAATACACTGTTATCCACTGGTTAATCATATCTTCACTCTTGTATACATTAGGGTATGCTTTTGAGCTGTCTTTTTTTTTTTGAGACAAAGTCTCACTCTGTTGCCCTGGCTAGGGTGCAGTGGCAAGAGATCATAGCTCACTGTAACCTCAAACTCTTGGGCTCAAGCAATCCTCCTGCCTCAGCCTCCTGAGTAGCTGGAACTATAGGTACAGGCTACTATGCTTGGCTAATTTTTTAAATTTTTTGCAGAGAAGGGGTCTTACTATGTTGCCCAGGCTGTGAGCTGTCTTTTCTATTTCATTGATCTGCCTGTTAAGTCTTCAGCTGCCTTAATTATTCAGATTATATGATATGAGAGAGGCAGGTAGAGAACGATATTAGAAAGAGGCCTTGAAGCCCAATTGATTCAGTTAAAATCCCAGCTCCATCCATTCATGTGACCTTGGCGAAGTCACTTAATTTCTCTGTGCCTCATTTTCCTTATCGGTAAAATGGGAATAATAATAGTGGCTACCATTTAGAGTTGTTATAAATATTCCTAACACCAGTAAGCATTCAGTGAGGATTAATATTGCTATCTTAATACCTCATACAGAAAATCCTCTCTGTTACTCTTTCTACATAGAAGCATCTTGGCCAGTTTCACCAATTAATTCTTCCAGGTAAACTTAGAATTAGTTTTTAAGTTTAAAAAGGCCTCCAAAGTGATGTAAAGCAGAGAGCATATTTTAATGCAATGTAAACCAAACTCGTAGGAAGTATATGGGAACTCTCTGTACTTTCTGCTTAATTTTGCTGTGAACCTAAAACTGCTCTAAAAAATAAAGCATATTTTTTTTTAAATTGAAAGAAAAAAAAGTGTAAAGTCAGAGTTAGAACACTCAATTAGTCATGGGCATAGGATCTTGTGTAAGTTACTTGGACTCCCTGAACCTCAATGTATTCAGTCACGTAGGGATAATAACATGTCTCTGTTTAACACTGTAGGCAGGTTGTTGTAAAGCTGAAATAAACACAATATACACAAACATGTTTTGTAAAGCACTAACAAGTAAAAGGCATTTTAAAAATAATAACCTAGTACCATCAGAGGTAGTTTCTTGAAACAAGTGGGTTTTGAACCAAGAAGAGATGGCTTAACAAAAAATACAGAGGAGGAGAATTTAGCTGACACACAGCAGTGGGGATGAGTAAAAGGCCATTAAAATGACCCATAGTAATAAACTCTGTCAAGGGAGTGGTTTTTTAACAATGAGAATTGCTAAAGTTGCTAGAATTTGTTCCCAAGGGATCTGTCATATACAAAATCCAAACTTTAAAAAGAGCGTATGTAATTTTACAATATACGTATTATAAAACATTTCTGCAAGAAAAGCAGCCCAATCTTAACATCCCCTGGTTACTGGCATTAGAGATACTATGAGATTAAATAAATGCTTGCTGGTTGAAATGCAATTTTAGGTGAATCAGACCTTGCAGCCTCTTTACCCTACCAAATTTCTACCACATTCACTCAGCATGGAACATTATAGAAGTTTATTATCAAGTCAGACCGGGGGACATTAAGGGTGGGAAGAAAGACAGAAGCTTCTCTAACCCCAGTGGCAGATCCACCCTGGGATAGACTCTGTGGATTGATCGCAGGAAGCCTGGCCTGACAAACATAGTGAAACCATCCCAGACTGGGTCCCAAGGCACTTCTTAAAAGTAGAGCTTACTCCCCAGCCGAGGTCAATGTGAACCTTTTGTCTGGGCCTGAATTAGATCTCTGGGCTGTAGCTGGTGATACTCTACTGCTGTGATTTTGTTTATAATCACTGTTCTAGAGTGGTGGTGCAAAGCGCTAGTCTGGGAATTCTGGGCTTCCGTCTAACCATGACCCCGCCACCTCTTAGCTGTGTGAATAGGGCTGAAAGAGTTAATGTGGTGCACAGGTGCATAGCCCAGGCTCTGGAGTTCACATGACTCCCATGCTCCCATTTGCCAACCTCAGGATTTTGAGACACTGACGTTCTCAAAGCCTCACTTTCCTCATGTAAAATGGAGATCCTAATAGAATCTACCTCACAGGGTTGTTGGAAGCGTTAAATGAAATAATGCAGCTAAATAACTGAGCACAGTCTGTAGACTATAGCAAATACTCATACGAAATAACTATTATTTAGCAATTATTGTTCCCTTTTCTGTACTTTGGCTACCTCATCTGCAAAATGGGATTAGATATTCTCCAAGCATCCTTCAGTGCTTCCATTGGATGAATGCCCTGCCATGTTGAATTTAGCTTACTATTTGATTAGAGCCAATGCGATTTGGGACGATTTGAGATATAGTGCCCTTTCTATTCTAGCCTCTGTCTTTCAGTGGTCTGGACATCACAGGGCTGAGACAATTGGGTAACTTTTGACTTAAAGAAGGACTGTTCCTTAAGACCTGGCGATGGCTTTTCCAGGGAATGATCAGCTACCTGAAACTTCCAAAAAACTATTTTGTGCGAGTATTAGTGCTCCTTTGTTCAACTAATCACCTTGGTGATAATTATCACCTGCTGGGGAATCCAGAGGTCAACTTCTGGTCCTCAGGCAAGAGGAGGGCAAGACCACTGCCACTGCCAACACCTTGAGAAAAGTCTTTTTTGGCATGCAAGGCTGATTGGTCTTTACAAAATAACTAAAAGACTCTTTGTCTAGGGGCCTGTTAAAGGAATTAGTAAAGGAAGCACTGCTTTTAAAAAAGTAATGGGGAACTTTCCTGATTTATAGCTGCCTACTCTATTTGATTAATGTGACATTTATAAAATGTAAGAGATTTTGCCTTTAAGTGTTTTGCACTAGGGCTTTTGTATCTTAATTTTTGGCCTTGTCGGTAAGGAGGGGGAGTGTGTCTTTTTTCTCCCAGTGATTATAGGCATTTTCACTTTAGAGACATACTTAGCTTTCTTTTAAGAATAATCCAAAAGGTCCATTTGTAGAAAGTCCTAGGAAAATAGAATCATGGCTAGGCGTTGAATGAAAGGGCTGAAGTGTGGGCTTGGAAAGTGATAATTAGACTCGGGTTTCTGGTTGGGTTTATAAGTATGTGTTGTGAAACTAACATTCTTCCAGCCTTTGGTGCTCATAAATGGAGTGGCATGCATGTGTTCTGGTGTGGGGAAGAGCGGCAATCTATAAGTGCTTTGCTTTTGTCACGTTGTTCAAAAATTCTGCCCACTCACCTCATTTTTGACAGTGGGATACGTTTTCATGAGAATATGGGAAAGAAAGAAAGAGGTAGGAGGAGGGAAGCAAGAGAAGAGACTAAAGGGAAGAAAAGAAAGAAGTTGTTTTAATCAAATGTTTCCATTTTCCAGCTACCGGGTGGCGGATCTGACCCTTACCTGCTCTCCTGGCTCCAGTTCCTTCCCCAACAGTGGTGTGACTATTATACCTCTCCCTGCTTTCATTAATCAGCTATATTATTTCCAAGTACTTATTCTTAATCCTTTTAAAGTTTTCCTTTCAGCATAGTTCTTCCCACTCTCCAAATCCTGTACCCATCCAACAAATGTACATGTATTCACATGTGCCATGTGTACACACACACACACAGACCAATTCTTCCAAACATGCCAAGAGCCTCCTTGTGATAGGACAGCTCGATTTTAGAGATTTCAAGTGCACCTCAAAATGAAAAACTCTGGGGATTCCTGATAGAATCTGCTCTGAATTTCAAGGGACTTGCTGAGGGCAGCCTTAGACATTCTCCCACACTGTGGATGAGATTTAATTTGTTTTGAGCCCTGTTCTGTGCCCACGTTGAAAATGCCCAAACTCTGAGAGGATGGCTCCCACTTCTCCTAATTGGAGTCCTTGCACTTCTGATTGTTCTCAAGTGTTGGTCGTGGATCTTCCCAATTCCATCTCCTCCTTCTGTCCTAACGAGCAAGAAGCCCACCAGCCACCTTTGGTTGCTGGGCCCATGGAGTGCAGGCAGGCCAGCCAGTCCATGAGGATGTGAAACAGGTGGGGTCAGTCTCCAAGGGAGCTAAGAATGGCTCTTGAGTATATGACCTCTGCGTGGCCAACAACTCCTAAAGGTTTATTCTAATGGCATGTTGTCAACAGCTACAACTTGGCATGCGTGGGCACATGAGTGTGTGCATGGGTCTATGTGTATAGGTGTATGTGTGCACATGCACACACATGTGGTGAAAAGCTGGGCTAAGCAAGAACTGGGAAAGTCTGCTTCATTAGCTGATCCTCAAATACAGAGCCCCAGAGGATCTGGTAGTGAGTTTGGAATCAGTATGCATGACATTGAATTCTGGCTTTTCCATGCAGCTGTATAACTCAGGCACTCTCTTTAGAGTGGTGGTGAACAGTGCCTTTCTCACAAGAGTGTTATGTGTTTTGCCTATGGAAGACACCTAGTGAATATTTTTGAATGATTAAATGGATGAGCTAAGAGGCTACCTTCATATCAGAGTCTCAGTCTAAAACCTAGAAAGTAGATAGTTTTTCCTTTTCACATTATTAACAAACATGTCTATGTTCCCCACTAACTTGGAACAATTATAACGAGCATTCATAGAGTGCATACTAAATGCTGGGGTCTGTGCTCCAAGGTTTGTGTTCATTCATCAGCGAATCCGTACATTTCTGTGAGGTATTATTATCCCCGTTTTACAGATGAAGAAAGCAAGGCTCAGAGTTGTTCAGTAGTTTGCCTCATTCTTGCAGTACCAAGTGGCAGGGTCAGGATTCACACTCAGTTCTCACGCAGTGCCCGTGCTGCTCCATAAGGACTGAAGTACTGGTCCTTGCATTTCCTACAGCCTCTGGTGCAGTGCACACACACGGGAGGTGTCCAATAACTGTTTAAAGACCGGAACACTCAATGAACACTTGGCTAAGGACTCAGGGTAAATCTGTTTCAAAACCCAGTTCTTCTGCCTTAACAGAAGCTTGTTATGTCAGTAGTCCAGGTGAGGCTCTGGAGTCCTCAAACAGTCCCTGGCCCTCCTCTTGACTTTGATAAGACCAAGAAATGAGCCACCTCTCGAATTCTTTTCTTTTGAACAGAAAAACAGAAGAAGCGAAGCTAAAGAAAGAGGGCTTCAACAAACAACTCATCCTGCGCCACTACGATGAGCCCAAGAGCGAACAGGGGAGCAGGGGTGACCACAGCCCCCTGAGTTTCTGGCAGGAGCTGCTGGAGAGGAAGCCTCAGATGCCAGTCGTCAGGAAGGCTGACCCCGAGATGAAAAAATTCCATTACGCCCTGGTAGACGGCTCCTCTCTTACCTAATATCCTTGTGCTGTTCCCAAGGGGTAAGAAGGACGAGGGAGGTAGGATGTGATGGGAAGGGCTGACAGGCAAGGGTTTCCATGTCAGCACTGGGAAAAGAGGTCTCAGACTTTGAGTTTGCTCGGTCCCTTTCTCCTAAGGGTCCACGTTCCCGGATGCTGGCTGCAGGACAAGTTCCCCGGTTTACAAACCTTCCTTCTATTTTGAAGGAAGCTCTGATTGTGGCCAATACATTTTTGTTAAGTACTTGAAGGCTCATGGGGTTCTGAGAAAATTGAGTTCTCCTGGATTCATTTTCCCAATTAGCGAGAACCCTGTGGGGATTTAGCATCTACAAAATCTAGTTGAGAGAGAAGAGGGATTTTGTAATCAGTTCCTACAAATCCAAAATGGAAAAGGCCTCAAGAGTCCATCATAGTCATTTTTGTAGAGGTTGGCACAGATAGGTTTTGTGAAATGGTTCACGTATCTGTCATTATCCCTCAGCTCTCCTTGGCCCCTAACTATCCACAGATGTCGGTGGGGACACCTGGCTCTGCTCCTCTACACTGGAATGACCTCATTGGGTAATACTGGGTAGCAACACGCAGCTTTGATTTCCAGCAACTCTGTCATTAACAGGACCAGTCAGACCAGACTCCCCTGTTATTCTTCACAGACGGATTTCAAAGAATTGGGGGCTAAAATGAGGGTGCAGGAATGTGAATGTATGGGGGGAACATGCCACAGGGAGTCAGGAAGCTGTGTGCTGGTCTAGCGCTACCATTAGCATGCTCAGTGACTGCGAAAGAGAGGCACCCTCTCTGGACCTCTGCTGACTTACCTATAAATAGCCGATGAAAAAAAAATAGAATGTGTGTATGAGAGTTAGCATCTCTCTATATAAGAATTATTATTAGCATTATTGGTTTTTGTATTTGGAGACGGGGTCTTGCCATGTTGCCCAGGCTGGTTTCAAACTCCTGGGCTCAAGCAGTCCTCCCACCTCGGCCTCCTGAGTAGCTGGGATGACAGGCACAAACCAATTGTTCATTGTTTTTAATCAATACCATTTCCTTAACCTGGATTTTATCTATCCCTCTGGCCGTTTAGCTATCTGCCAAAGCTATTCTGACCTCCCTCGGGGTGGCATGTATACCAACATATTCAGTGACTTGCCAAATCAAGTTATCCTTGGAACCTTTACACCTTTTGGATGTGGTAGCATTTCTTTTCCTAATAGGTATGTGAGATTCCAGACAAACTAGAACTTTGGGGTAAACTGGGGATGGGGGTGGGAGAAGAGCTAAATCCCGACAAAGGGAAACATGGGAAAGCAATCTTTTTAATTGTCAATCTAATTGGAAAAGCAGGTAAAGAAATGAAACATACACACGTGTTCAAGGCTATTCCTTGTACAGACTTGCAGATGAGCTCAGGCCAAAAAACCGTGGGTCTCAATCCAATTGCACCATCGAGAGCAGAGGGACCTGTACGAAGGCAAGGCCCCAGGGATGCAAGGCTGGCAACTGAAACAGGGAGGCTGTTATTTAGGTGAGCTGGGTGTCAGCTGGGTCACTCCCATTCCCCACACTCACAGACAGTCTCATGTCCTCCTCGAGATTTCTGCATAGTCCTTGGGGGTTATAATCTCGTGGTCTCCTCTGGTTTTGAAATCCTGCCTCCCTGGAATCTTTCTTCCTCTGTGTCTTGTTTCCATAGGGTTATTTTGGCTCTTTTGATTTGAGCCAGTTGAGGAATTTGCTCTTTTCCTTAATTTTCACACATGAAAACCACTCACCCGAAGCCTCTGTGTGGGTAGCCAAATTTCTTGATGGTTTGGGTCACAGGGAGTTTACAGCACAGTAATACAAACAACTTCCATGGAGTGTAAAATGCACTGAAGTGTTCTTAAAAGCGCTTCATCCATCCCACGTCTTGCCCAATGTTTCATGTTTTCCTCTCCCGGGTTTCTCCTTTTCTAAGAGCCCCTTTTCCCCTCTCCTTTTACCCGCCCCCCTCCAAACTTTTCTATTTTCTTATGGAAGGTAAATTCAGCACTTTATAGCTATATTCTCAAATCAGCTAACTTTTAACTGTTGAACAATTTGGATGAACTATCCTGCGGTGGGGGAGTGGGGTCACCTTTTCGCCTTCCACTGCTCTCAGCCACACCATTGCTAGGATATGTTTTATTCATTTACTTACGTATTTCTTCTTTCTTTCCTTTCCTTAGTAAATATTTATTGAGCGTCTATTACATTCTAGAGAGACATATAAGATATGGTTCCTGTTTGTCAAGAGCCGTGTTACTGGGAACCTTGAAGGCAGTAGTAAAAAGGCAGTGGGGGAGATGCAGAAAGTTGAAATAAAAAGTTGTCTATAGAAGATATTTATATTCATTGATTCAACAAACATTTGCAGAGTACCTTCTAGTGTGGGCACTGTTTAAGCCCTGGGAATATGGCAGGAAACAAAACAAAGTCTCTGCCCTTGTGTACCTTAGTTTTAGTGGAGGGAGACCGAGTAAATAAATAAATAAATATATACTATAGCAGGTGGAGAAAAGTGCTGTAAAGAAAACTAAAGCAGGTAAGGGGTCGTGGAGGGTGGTGGGAATGGGGGTTGCTATTTTGTATGGGATGGCAGAGGAAGGGCTTTCCGGTAAGTGTGCACTTGGGCAGAAACCTATGGAAGTGAGGGGCAGACATGCTGTCATGGGGCAAAGACCTTCAGATAAGAGCATGCTTGACATATCCAAACAGAACCTTCATCTCTAGAATGTTGCCTCGCAGAAAATATCACCATACTATCAACCTATTGATAAGACAAAGGTGAGTTTGTTCTTACCAAAGGAAGGAAGAGCAATACTTTGACACAATCTTCATAGCTTCCTGTGAGTGGGGAGGGAACCTAAGTATCCACTCTTCAAGGCATGGTTGAGTAAGCTACAAGGGATTGTTGTCATGGATACAAATCTCCGTTTACACATCCAGATTAGCAGGAAAAACAACTTTCTTTATTTTTCTATAACTCCATTTACATTCTAGGTAAGACCCTACCAGTGAGTAGCAGAAACTTAAAGCCCTAGAATCCTTTCTCTAAGAGTTCATGTCAGTTCTGGAGGTGGGTGGGGGCAGGGGGCAGATGAAATGACAAGGCATTGGCAGTTGGGGCATCATCATCTGATGCTCAGGCACCTTCATTCCAAATGGTCTGCAGTGACCAGTCCCTGAAGTTTACGCTGTGTCCTCCCAACCCCGCTTACCAGGCCCCTCGAGGCAGGCTTTCTCTCAGCTTCTTCTGTATCCTTTTCAGCACATGGCAAACACTGTTTTTTTCCTGTCCTATGATGCAAGAGCGAACAGGGGAGCAGGGGTGACCACAGC
>NW_012154729.1:4972938-4993021 GCF_000956105.1 Propithecus coquereli
AGCGCCTGTAGTCCCAGCTACTTGGGAGGCTGAGAAAGGAGGATCGCTTGAGCCCAGGAGTTTGAGGTTGCTGTGAGCTAGGCTGATGACATGGCACTCTAGCGCAATCTCCATCTCAAAAAAAAAAAAAAAAAGACTAATTACCATGGAAGTCTTTAGTGTGTTCTAAGGTAGATAGATAGGTAGATAGACAGGATAAGATATAGATAATTAACTTTTGGAGGTAATGGATATGTTTATGGCATAGATCGTGGTGATGGTTTTACAGGTATATTCTTATCTCCCGACTCATCACGTTGTATACATTAAATATGTACAGGTTTTATATGTCAGTCATACCTCAATAAAGTCGTTTTAAAAAAGATAGAGATGATAATAGACGATACATAGATACATAGATATGGAGATAGGTAGGTGAGTAAAGATCTGAAAAGTCCACGAAGCAGTGACTCTGAAAGGCAGGGAGAGGTGGCAGAGGGTGTGTGGAGGGGGCAGGTCCGAGAGTCCCCGGGTGTGGTGGGAAACACCAAGGCTGAGCATGTGTGCACCTGACAGTGTACAGGGAGGAACAAGGCTGAGAGATGCTGTAGGAGGGAGCATGAAAGTCGGCGTTTCCAGGACTGCAGCTCTAGACTGCTTAGGAAATGTGCTGCAGCATCAATGCTTCCTTGTGAAGCCAGAGATGGTTCAGCGTGGAGATATCACACTGCCCGAGAGTGGGGACTGCCAGGGAGAATGGCTCACAAGGACCTTCCTGGAGGCGAAGGCTAGGAAGTGGTGGGCAGCTCCCTCCCACCAGGGGAGCATGTCCATGGCCCAGGGGAGAAGACAAGTGTATTAGTTTCCCATGACTGCTGTAACAAATGACCACAAACTTTGTGACTTAAACAACAGATTTATTCTCGTATTGCTCTGGATGTTAGAGGTCCACAGTGGGTCTCACTGGGCTAAAACCAAGGCATCAGCCAGGCAACATTCCTCTGGGAGGCTGCAAATCCGCTCCCTTGCCATTTCCAGTTCTAGAGGTTGCCTGCATGGCTGGGCTTCTGGCCCCTTCCTCCATCTTCAAAGCCAGCAGCATAATATCTTCATGTCTATCTCTGCTTCTGTCATCACATCTCCTGCTCGACTCTGCCTTTCCTACCTCCTTTTCAGAAGGACCCTTGTGCTTACATTGGGCCCCCCCAGATAATCCAGGATCATCTGCCCATCTCAAGGTCTTTAGCTGGAGGGACATCAGCAAGGTCCCTTTTGCCACATAAAAACATGTTCACAGGTTCTTCGGATTAGGACACAGATGTCTTTGGGGTCTTTGGGGACCATTATTCTACCTACCACACCCAGTGAGGGCTAACTAGATGTTTGTGTCGCAAAGCCCTCTTCTGACCATCCGACTTTTGGCCTTTAAAAATATTACCAAGTGCCGTGTGCTCAGACAGGCTCGCCCAACTCCTGACATTGCTCCTTTATCCCAGTGTCCACCCTGAATCTAACCCATGCCTGGTCCCAAGCTCCTCCTGACATGCACCACATCCCAGAGCCTCCCCCACTCCAGCCCTCCCCACGCCATACCTTAGAGGCTCAGGGAGAGAAAGGGAAGGGATGGAATTAAATGTTAGTAAGGGTCAGGAAAACGTCAAAGTCGGCCTGAAGGAGTCAGGTGAGAATGTCAAAGTGTCCACAACCTACCAAGTGCAAGTAGCAGAGTCTGTGGTCTCTTCAAGCCCACCTACAGCAGGTGTTAATTTACTATATTTGTTTCCTAGGGCTGCCATTACAAACGGCCATAAACTGAGTGGCTTAAAACAACAGAAATTTATTCTCTTGTAGTCCAGAGGCTAGAAGTCAGAAATCAAGGTGTTAGCAGGGTTGGTATCTTCCAGAGGCTCTGAAAGAGAATCTTTTCCATGCCTCTCTCCTCGCTCCTGCTGGCTGCCAGCAATCCTGTAGATGCCTCACTCCTATCTTTGCTTCCATCTTCACGTCGCCACCCCCTCTGTGTGTCCTTTTGTGTGACCTCGGCTCTTCTTACAAGGACTCTAGTCATTGGGTTTAGGAACCACCCTAAATTCAGGATGCTTTCGTCTCGAGATCTTTAACTGATTACATCTGCAAGGGCCCTATTTTCAAATAAGGCCACATTCTGAGGTTCAGGGCAGACGTGAATTGTAGGGAGGACAGTATTCAACTCACTATAATTACTATTGCTCTGTATATACCCTTCTTTAGGATATAACTTACCCCATACCTCTGCCTACTCCTTTTCCATGTGGTCCATTTCAATTTAGTTGGTGACTCGTGTTGAAAGCTCATGAAAAATTTGAAACAAATGCAGCAAATTAAAAAAAAATATATGAAATGTGGGTTTAGGAAAACATTTTCTGGCCCTTGGAGCTTTAGGAAGAGATTGACATTGTAGCTTACCTGTAAAGCAGCCCCTCGGTGCACTAAGGCACCATGTGGATAAACTCACCCTCCAGATTTGCTGAATTTGAATTTTTTGAATGAGCCCCAATCATGTATTTTCACATCCCCTCTATTTTGACTTCTCCTGTCTTCAAGACAATGGGAGTTGAGACTCAGGTCACCCAGAGGGCAAGTACCTTTCTATAAAATCAGTTCGTAAATATGCTTTTGTGTGCTTCTGCCACGGTCAGCATTTCCTATGTGCTGCCCATGCTTCTGGGGAAGCCCCTCCTCACTCTTTCCCTTCCCTGGGTGTTTTTATGAGCCAAGTCACCTGTCAAAATGTGTCAGCAGCCTGCCAGCAAAGAGAGTGCAGGTCAGCAAAAAGCTCAAAGAAATCAAAGACTAATGCCTGATTCTGAAGATCCAAAGAGAGAGAGGGAGGGAGAGATTAACAAGGTAGCAAAGTGCCGGAGTGAGCCACATGTAAACACCTGTCCTCAGTGTGGAAAGGCCTTTTCCCCACTTTGATGTGGAGATGAAAAGAAGATGACAGAATCTGGAAGCATTTCAAAGGTTGAGAAACGCTTACTTACTTCAGAAAGTCTTTTCGGCTCCCAACCCTGGTAGTCCAACAGTTTCTGTAATTTTATGGCATTTTAATTGAACTTCCTGTTCTGTGATACTACAGACAAGGTGGGAAAGTAACAGTTGCTTTCACAAAGAACAAATGTACTGCACTTGATTTTCCAGGGATTGTTAAAGTTCAGTTCTTTGGACACTGTTTCTGGTGAGCTTGATTCATACTTCACCCTTGTTAGTTGCTAACATTTATCACTTTAAGTTGAGAGAGTACTTTCACACATTACTTAATTTTCTCAGGAACGCTATGATGAGGTGTAATTCCCAGCTGAGGAAACTGAGGCTCAGAGAAGATGGATACGTTTTCCAAAGCCACATGGTAGAGAAGAGCATTGAAGTCAGTTTTCAGACTATAATTCCAATGATTTTTCCCCTTCCAACCCTAACACAGTGATCCCCAACTTTTTTGGCACCAGGGACCATTTTCATGGAAGACAATTTTTCCACGGACTGGGGTGGAGGGATGGTTTCGGGATGATTCAAGCACATTACATTTATTGTGCACTTTATTTCTATTATTATTACATTGTAATATATAATGAAATAATTATACAACTCGCCATAGGTGGGCGACCCCTGCCTCAACACACTGGGAGAAAGAGAGGTCGAGAGCGGCTTAACAAAAGGCCATGAGATCTGCGGAGGAAAAAGGGAGAGCTTTATCTTCTGTTAGAAAAAAATCTGCACAGCCTTCAGTGCAAGTGAAAGTGTGCTCTCCAAAGAACAAAGAGAAGCTTAGAGGTTTTATAAAAAGGAGAAATGTTACGTATTGCTCTTTGAGAAGTTTCATTGGCACTAGGAAGGTTTTGAGTGGCTGGCAAGCTCTGGTTGGTAAGTGATGGCAGAGGGCACAACTAGCCTGAGAGTTGCAGCAGATTATTTCAGTAGTCATTAGATAAAACTAGTTTCAGGTTACTGCAGGCAGTTTCAGCTGCCAAGCTTGCAGAGAATTACAATTTTGGAGTAATGTTTTGCACCCTGACTTCTTTTTTCCCTCTGGCTTCTCCACTCTATTTTAATTGGGTATGACAAGAATGACCCAATTCATACGATCAACTTTCCCAGCTGGGTACACTCTAAATGAGCTATAACAAGCTTCGCGGTGATAGCAACAATGTGATTATGAGCATGGGCTTTGGGGTTAGACAACTTGCTTACATATCTGGCTGTTGGCTGGAGAAACAGAGCAGCTGGGCCATGTGTCTACAGTGTCCAGCAGGCTAGCTCAGGCTTTTTCACATGGTGGCCGGGTTCCAACAGCAGCAGCAGTGAAGACAAACCCCGGTGCATAAGTACTTTTCAAGCTTCCTCTAGCATCATATCTGCTAATGACTTAGTCAAAGCAAGTCACATGGCCAAACCTAGATTCAGAGAGTGGAGAAATAGACTCCTACTCTCCTTGGGAAAAGCTGTAAAACGTTGTAGTCATTTTTTGCAGTCAACCACAGAGGAAACACCTGAGTTTACATTATTCTCTCTCTGTCTACTTCTCTTCCTCTTTCCACCTCCAATTCTATTTTGATGGCTCATGTAGAGTGGAATTTGAGAAATGTAAATACACATAAGATGGACAATCAGGCCAGTATTAGTCTGTTAACCAAGGAAGTTGATGAAAACTTGTAAGGATTGGTTTTCTTGTCTCTCCCGGTTCTGGTCCCGATAGTCTTGTATTCTCACTTGGAATTCTGTGTCATCCTCTGATCCCTTTCTGGTCCAACCTGTATTGGTCACTTCTTTTTATCTCAGGTCTCAAGTCTGTCACCTACAACTACTCACAAAGTTCAGACACTATGAAGTCTGCATTCGTGTTGCTTTAGTGATTTCTGTTCCTGTTTGGTATTCTATAGGATTTCACACATTCAGAACCTTCTAGAAATGTGAATTGTTCATGCACTGGCTACAATGTCTATAAATATCTATGAGATATTGATCTTTATGGTAATGGTGGGAATAATTTAATGGGTTTCCCTGGTTATATGCTAAGTCTTGTTTTAAAGACTTTTCCCTTTTAAAACTTGACGATTCTTCTTTTCTCCACCATCAAGTGTTTTGCAGCTGTTGATTTGGGGTTAACTGCTCTCCACTTGCTACCTCATCTGTGGGTTTCTCTGTTAAATATTTCATGCTGACTTCCATATGCATTCTATTGTCTGAGAATAGTTTGTGTCTAGATGGAACTTAGTGACTTTGAGAGTTTCAGAAGTCCCTGCCTGCTCTGGCCCCTTCCCAGCCTCATCCCCTTTGACCCACTCCCTTGTTTATTGGCCTTTTTCTGTCTTTACGCACATCACACACATCGTTCCCTGTGACTGAAAGGTCTTGTCCCAACTCTTTGCATGACTGTTTTCTTCTTATCTTTCAGGTCTCAGTTTAAATGTCACCTCCTTGGAGAAATCTTTTCTTTCCTTTCTTTTTCCTTTTTTTCTTAAACAGCTTTATTGAGGCATAATTTATATTCCATAAAATTCACCCATTTAAAGCATACAACTCAATGGTTTTAATATATTTACAGAGTTTTGCAACCATCACCGTAATGTAACTTTAGAACATTCTCATCATCCTAAAAAGAAACCTTATACAAATTAGCAGTCACTTACCACTCCCCACCCCCACTCTAAAACTAGGCAACCCTTGATCTACTTTCTGCCTCTAGAGGTTTGCCTCTGGACATTTCATAAAAACAAAATCATACAGTATGTGGTCTTTTGTGAATGACTTCTTTCATTTAGCATAATGTTTTCAAGGTTCATCCATGTTGTAGCATATACGAGTACTTCATTTCTTTTTATGGCTAAGTAATATTCCATTGTATGGATACATCACATTTTGTTTCTCCATTCATCAGTTGATGGACATTTGTGGTGTTTTCACTTTTTGGCTACTATAAATAATGCTGATATGAACATTCATGTACAAGGTTTTGTGTGAACATATGTTTCCATTTATCTTGGGTAGATACCTAAGACTGGATTTGCTGGGTCATATGGTAACTCTATTTTTAACCTTTTGAGGAACTTCCAGATGGTCTTCCAATAGAAATTTTGGTATTGGTCCCTGAATAATGACTCTAATGGTATGATAGTGTCCACCTAATTGAGATGTCAATATGTAATGACACTTGGGACAGAGTAGAGATAACCAGGAATTGGTTGAGAAGCTCTAAGCTTGTAGCCTATAGATATAAACTCCATATAGTCCTCTACAATGTACAAATATGAAATGAACCACCATGCATGTTCGGAGGTATCTGAGATCAGTGTTCAGTTTCATCTAACTAAGAAGGTGAAAACATCTACCTGGTAGGACTATGGGCTGAGTTCAGTGCAGACTGGGTTCTACCACATTCTATTCTGGAGTACCAGACTCTGCTAAGATGCCTACTTCTTGTGTCAACATCCTGATAACTGGGTCTAAACCTTTGATCAAATACCATTTATTAATGTTGAATCCTTATTAATTGACTCCTATGTGATCCTTGACTTTTCTCCAAAATATTGCAAATGCTGGCTCTAAGGGTTGCTGCAGCACTCTGCGTTTCTAACCAGAGTATTTATTGTTTATAATTCTCAATGAGAAAGCCCACTATGATGTAGGAGTGAGGGTATGTTGATGTTTGTATGTTTTTAAATAAAAGTAATTCATGCACATGGTAAAAAAAAAAGTTAAAGTGTAGAGTATCACATGGAAATTAAAATATTTCCCTCCTCTCGATTTCTTATTCACTCTGCAAATATATCCATGGCAAAAGTATTTTGTATGTTCTTGAAAATACAGTGGAGTTTACATCCACATACCCACATCCATTCACACACATTCGCTTACTTTTCTCTTTCTTTTTGTAAGACATGCATTTTAAATTTCTAATGAAAAAAGTACTTCTTGTCCCGAAGTCTGAGCTCAAAGCAAAGTCCCCATTTGTGAGGCCCTATGAGAATTCCATTGCAACACCATTAATACACCCTGAAAAAGAGGGCTCAACTGACAACTGATAACCAATAAATAAAATGTGGCACATCCATACAATGGAATGTTATTCGGCCATAAAACGAATGAAGTACTGATATGTGTTACAACATGGATTAACCTTGAATGCATTATACTAAGTGACAGAAACTAGTCACAAAAAGACCACATATTATATGGTTCCATTTCCATGAAATGTCTAGGCTAAGGAAATCTATATTAGAAAGTAGATAAGTGGTTAAGGAGAGGAAGGAATGAGGAGTCACTGCTAATGGAACAAGTGTTAATGGTTTCTTTTGGGATGAAAATGTTCTAAAATTGATTGTCATAATGGTTACACAACCCTGTAAATATTCTAGAAACCACTGAATTGTACACTTTAAGTAGTAAATAGTATGACATGTGAATTATATTTCAATAAAGCTGATATATATAAAAGAGAACTCAATATATTAATATATAATTTTCGGTACTATATTACATGGTTAAAGTAAGTATCATTATTTCCCTTCCTCCTACAAGAAAATTGGACCTAAACTTGGTATTCCTTGTTCAGTCCAATGTTATGAAACTTTTGTCATTTAAATAATATTAAATTACACAAAGAGTGCAATGCACACCATCCAAGGGATGGGCACACTTGAAACTCGGACTTGGGGGGGAGTGGGGAGGCAAGGGCAACATACATAACCTAAACATCTGTACCCCCATAATATGCTGAAATAAAATAATAATAATAATAATATTAAATTAAAAATAAAAGCCATAAATGAAAAAAATGAATAGAGAGTGGTTGATACAAGAGTTGAGCAATATGATTTCTTAGTTCTCCTTTAGGACTGACTTACAGACAGACCTGCAGAATTATAAGTGAACAAAATTAAAATGGAAATAAAAATAAGTTATAAGTCTTCACTTTCTGGGTAGAAGCCAGAGTGTTGGGTGCCCTGGCCAGACTTTAATATTGCCCAGGAGTTAGGTTCCTACTGGGAAATTTCTCCTTATTCGTTACATAAAATTCAAGTATATCGATGAAAAAAATAGGTGACAACATCCACTCCACTCGCCCCTCTGAAGTGATTGCCTTCCTCATCCTTCTGCTCCTGTCTCCTTTGATAACAGTAACTAAGCAGATAAATGCAACACCATCTGCTCATGGTATTTTGGGAACTTCACAAAGTCTAAAACGCTAAGCCTCACTGCGAAGTCCTGCCCCTGTGTAATTTCATCCTAGGCACTGCAGACCATTTCTTGGCAGAGGGTAGAGTCTGCTTTCAGCAGAACTGAAAGCCCTGAAAGAGAGAAGGCAAAAACAACAACAAAAAAAGATGCCTTTAAAGGGATTTCATTATTGAACTGTTAATGATCTTTTTAGCTAATCCTCCTTTGGGCATCTGTCATCCCACCTATGGGGGTCTTGGTGAGGAGGCTCATCATCTCCCACCAGCAGGAGGATGAATGAGAGGGGCGTGGAGTAGGACTCGGGTTGCCAGGATCAGTGTGTAGAGAAACACGGTGCTGGCAGGGAGACAGCTGCTCTAGCCAAAGCTCCTATTGAAACACGCAGGTGGGTGGTCAGGGTCTTCCCTAGGGCTTCTGGCAGGAACGAGAACAGCTGAAGGCTAGACTGCCCTGTTCTGCCCAGGGGAGTGAAAGGGTAGTCTGTTCAAGAAAGGAATGTGCTCTAGGTGGCCAAGGCTTGGAACTTCTCTTTCTGCTTTTTTCCACTGGCTTGGCCGGTTTGCTCCTCTAGCCTAGATTGCAGACTCTTTGATTAAGCCAAAAGTGCCCCTTTTGTATTGTGAACGATTCTTAATCTTCTAGTAGATGGTGAGCCCATCTATCAAACTTCACATTGGTGGAGGGTACTCTATTAACCAATCTCCTCAGTTTCTATTTTCTCATCTGTGAAATAGGACTCAGAATTCCTATAGATGGAATTGTGAGGACTTAATCATAAAAGCCAATGCTTTTTTGGAACATACAAGGTGCCTGGCTCTGTTCAAAGGCTCTGTTAATACGTAGTGTGCGTTAACTCATTTAGTTCTCACAGCAGCCCTGTGAGGTAGGTGCTGTTGTTATCGCCACTTTTAAGGCAAGGAAACTGAGCCAACAGAAAGGGTAAGAAGTATGTCCAAGTCCACACAAATAGGAAATGGAAAAGCTGAATTCAATACCGTGTCAGTCTGGCTCTATAGAATTTGTAATCATTAAGTACCACCACCTATTAAAGCCATGTAGTTAAGGTCCTTACACAGTGCTTAGCGCATAGTAGGCTCTATAATAAATATTATATACCAAAATAATTATTATCTCAAGACTGAAAATGCCCTGCGTGCAGTGACAGCACCTCCCTCTGGGCAAGCCTGCAGTGCCTAAACAGTGTCTTACATCTGGTCGTTATGCAATATGTATTTGTTTAACTGAATCCGTTTTGTCAACTTGATTCAACAGACTTTTCTTAAGCCCCTTCTCTGTGCCAGCTGCTGTGCCAAGAAGAGAGAAAGCCCAAAGATGCTTTGGACACGAACACACAGTGTGATGCTGCTGATCCAGAAAAGCTAATAAAATGCTCAGCTGCATTGACAGAGAGTAGCATGGAGATAATATTCACACCTGCCTGTTCTTTACCATCCAAATCCTGGATGGTTCTTGAATCTCTCTCCCCCAAGCCCTATTCCAAGCTGCTATCCTCCCTCCTGGACCACTTAACTGCTCTCTTAACTGGTGTCCCAACATTTACTCTTGTCCCTCACCAGTCTATTTGATCATGTCAGCTCCTTACTTTGTTATTAAAACCCTTCTATGGCTTTTTGCTCTTAAGATAAAATTTATGATATGGCCTAGAATTCCTCCATATCGGGCCCCTGGCCTCATCCCATCTACACCACTCTCAACTCTAGGCACTCGGCCTTCTTTCGGTCCCTTGTAGGCACTATGCCCACCTCCTTCCTCACGGACTTTACACGCATGGTGGCATCCATTTGGAACACATGCCTGGGTGGGTCACATGTCCACCCCTGATTCAGTCAGCCACAGCCAAGGCAGAGGGGCCACATGGTATGACAATCGTGGCCAACAGAGCCCATTCCTAAGGCCCTATAGATGGGGGTGGTGGGATGGGATAGAGCTTGTCTCAAAGAAGGGGTGTCTTAATCGGCTGAACAGGTATGTACCAGCCTGCCTTCCAGGAAGATATTCAGAAGAGGCAGGGTGACCATCCTCCAGCAATGTGACAGGACAGATTCCTGTACTCTTGGTGACTTCCATCACCTCAGTTGAATCAATGAGTTTGTGATTTTTTCTTGTTGTAAATGAGTCACATTTCTATTTTTCTCATAGAAAAATAATAGCAGTGATGTTTAATCAGGATGGAGGCATGGTGATCAGCAAAAAAGGAAAAATCACAAGGGAATGGATGTGGCCTTCAAAGGGAAAACTTGATGATCCAGTCGAAATTTGGGTATCATTTCACAATTTATCATTGTTATGGTTATTTCTTATGTTGCAACAATTTACTTTGAATTTTAAAAATGTACTATTATGGGAAAAGAGGATTGAGAGGACTGAATTACTCAGTTTGGCTGTCTACGCTAGCCAATGGATGCGCTACATTTTTTTGTCTTTTATTTTTTTATTTGTGCGAATTTACATATTTATGAACATGTGAAATTTTGTTACATGTATATAATGTATAGTAATCAAGTCAGGGTATTTAGGGTGTCCATCACCTGAGTACATTTTTTTTTTTTGAGACAGTCTCATTCTGTTACCCTGGGTAGAGTGCAGTGGTGTCATCATAGCTCACTGCAACCTCAAACTCCTGAGCTCAAGTGATTCTCCTGCCTCCACCTCCCATAGTGCCAGGATTACAGGCATGAGCCACAGCCCCTGGCCAAGTACAATAGATTTTTAAGTATAGTCACCCTACTCTGCTATCAAACACTGAGTTTATTCCTTCTGTCTTACTGTATGTTTGCCCCCTTTTACCTTGCTTCTCTTCATCCTCCCTCCACCCCCTACTCACCCCTCCCACTCTCTGTTATCTATCTTTCCACCCTCTACCTCCACGTGATCAAAATTTTTAACTCCCACATATAAGTGAGAACATGCGATATTTGTCTTTTTGTGCCTGGCTTATTTCACTAAAGATAATGATCACCAGTTCCTGGATGTGATAAATTTTTATTTCAGTCCTTCATTTCACTTGGCAAGCTATACTTGGCCCTTTCTTGATGGATTTGTCTTTGCTAAGCAGTAGTTGCTTTAAATAGCAATTTTAAAAAATTGTTATTAGAAAAGCATTTCAGGCCTACTATAAAAACATTTTTAAAATAGGAAAGTATACAGTTTTCAAGGCGAAAGTTTTCCTCCCCCTCAATCTCACACTGCAGAAATCAACCCTGTTAAGAGCTTGGTGTATATCTCCATAGGATCAAGGATTCCAAATTCAAACAATAGAAGGGTGAGCCTGCCAGGCAGGAACTGTGGTGAACTGAAAGTGTCCCACCTAAAGGGAGCAGCCTCTACCAGGGCCAGAAGACTATTGCCACATGGGAATATGGGCCTGGGATTGCTATATTTTATGATTTTTTTTAAGTCAAAAATTCAGATTTTTGGGGGGGAGTGGGGAGGCAAGGGCAACATACATAACCTAAACATCTGTACCCCCATAATATGCTGAAATAAAAAAAATTCAGATTTTTATATGAAATATTCTGATATTTTAAAGTTGGCAATTAATTCAAACTTCGAGAGGACTAAACCAAACACTCCTGAGCTAGACTTTCTTGATTCATATATAGTTATTTCTTTTGTGTGTGTGTGTGTGTGTGTGTGTGTGTGTGTGTGTGTGTGTACACAAAATGGGCTGCACTAGTTCGGCCCATTGTGTATGGATGTGCGAGTGGTGCACTGCACAACTAACCTTCAGGGCATCATTTATACAGAACTTTGCTGTCCAGTATGGTAACCACTAGCCAACCATGGTTATTGAATCCTTGAAATACACTGTAAGTATAAAATACACACCAGATTTCAAAGACTTAGTACAAAAAAAGAGAACATAAATTATCTTATTAGTAATTTTTGTATGTAGCATGTTGAAATGCTAATATCTAGAGATATTTGGTTATAAAATGTTATTAAAATTAATTTCGCATGCTTTTTACTCTTTTTAACATGTCTACTAAAAAATGTGAAATTACTCATGTGGCTCACATTTGCGGGTTGCATTATATTTCTACTGGACAGCACTGTTATAGGCTATCGTGTGGAGAGTAACTTCTAGGTCTCTGTTCTATACAATTTACAAAATCATCTGTGCTGTCCACATGCCCTACAAATATTATTTAGGAGGTAAATTTTAAAGAAGTACCATTTAGCTCTGGAGGGTTAAGGAAGTAAAAAGTAAGGCAAATAAATTTTATCAAGTAAGATTCCATGTGCAAATTTCCTGACACTCTGAAGTCAGGATTTCCTTACTCTTTATCTAAAAAAAAAAAAAAAAAAAATCAGAATCACTAATGGAGTAGATTATTTAGTTCAGATTACCTCAGCTGGTAGCCTTCAGCAAACAAGGGAGCATAACTTGTAACCAAGAGTCTTTGCTGCTTGGAGCAGTTTACTTAATTAGGATATTTTCTCTGCAGATGCCCTTTAAATATGCTTTACTAATCTGCAGACGTTCCCTTGAGTTTTTAAGAAGTTGTTCATTTATTGTTACTTTTCCATTCGTGTCCCTTATAAAATCTCTCGGAACTTTAATGAGTTTCACAATCAGATTAAGGCTTGTAAAATTTCTAAGCATTTGGCAGCCGTTAATGACTTTGCTCAACACCAACGCAGGCAGATGTTATCAACCATATTTTATAGGTGAGACTGTCTGTGTCTCAGGGATAGAATTAGGGTTCAGAAGTACTTGTAAATCAACCCAGCATTTTCTCAACCTAAAATGGATCTGACCTTTATAAGACATGACTATGTTACTCGCAAAATAATTCCTGCCCCTTCATCTTCCTTCTCTCAGTAAGTTATAGCTACACATGAATTAGCAGCATAAAACCCATAACCCATTCCTGAATTAATGGAATTAAGTGAAGAGACTGAAGCTGTCTATGAATGTTGGTCCCAAATTTCCTTCTATGCATTAAGCGAATATCTGATTTCCACCTGAATTATGAGAATGAACATTCTATGCAGGAAATGACCTTCCTTTCTGTTGTCCTCAGGTGAATAGTTTCATCACTGTGAAGATTTCCGGGTGTTTTGCCATCACTTTGCTCTACAAATGGCATCCCCAAAGCCTGAAGCTGTCTCTGGCACCTGTAAAATGCAAGCCTTATGCTCCATGCTTACCTGAGGTGGTAGGTCCAGAGGTTTCTTAATCATCTTCATGTCAACGCTTCGGTGCAACCAGAGCAGGAGCCATGTTAACCGATTTTAGATTCTTAACTTTTAGAGTCACCTGGTAAATTCTGTGAAAAGGATGCTGAAGTCTTGCCTAGTTTAAAAATCCTACCAGGGCTGTTTATGGACCTTACCTCTGAAATAATTGAAAGTTTGGAAAGAGGAGAGATTAGAAGGCAAAGGTAGAGTTGGTTGAAAATTATACACGGTTTCTTCTAAGGCCATGATTCCTAAGCTTTGAAGAATTAATTTCTTGTCTCCTAATTCGTTGAATTGTTTGCATTTATATAATCTATGATCTCTTCTTAAAAAACAGAAATGATGTAGGGCTTATATATTGCTTTTTAAGTCAGATAAAATTAAGTCAATTTAAAGTTACATTCCAAAGAAACGTGGAGATGGTTGAGCATTGTTAAAACTGTGGCCCAGAATAACATCTCTAAATAATCATTTCACACTTACAATAAATCTCTGTTGAAGTATTCTAGACTAAAACCTTTTGTTTGTCGAGAGGTGAGACACTAAACCATTAGTATCTCTATTTTCATGTAGTTAAGTAGTGAGCTAGCTTGATTGATTTTGATCAAACTGTTGAAACTTTAAAAAATTTTGAGTGCATTTATGTGAATGTTACACAAATTACAGAAAATGTATGAACACATATAAGAGATTTTTATTTTTAGGGACAAGCATCAAAACTGTGTTACTCTTTAGAAGTCTTGCTTCCCTGGGTTTTTATGAACCATGTCATCTGAAAAGAGCTTGCAATCTTTCTCAGTCATTCCCTAATATCAATCCCACCTCTGGAGAAGCCAGGGCGTTATTCAAGGCCTGCAAAATGAAGTGCAAGCAGCTGGGATTCACAACACAGAACAAAGATGTAAGTGTGAAACATTTTCATATTGCAGACAAAGGAGGGTTTTGTTTTTCATGTTGTTCTAGAGATGTTTTTCTCTTCCGAAATAGGTAGGATTTGTTTTAGAGAGCCAAAGAGTCAAGCTATTGGACACAGGTAGGACCATTTACATAATTCCTGGAAGGAGCATAGGCTGACTTTTGTTTGGGTGTTTTTTTGTATTTAACCATTTTTAAATATACAGTTCAATAGCATATTGTGCAACCATCACCACCGTCCATCTCTAGAACGTTTTCCTCTTTCAAAACTGAAACTCTGTACCCATTAAACACTAATGCTCTATTTCCCCCTCTCTCTAGCCTCTGGCAATCACCATTCTACTTTCTCTCTCTGTGAATTTGACTACTCTCAGAACTTCATATGAGTCGAATCACACAGTGTTTGTCCTTTTGTAACTAGCTTATGTAACTTAGCCTAATGTCGTCAAGATTCATCCATTTTGTAGCATGTGTCAGAATTTTCTTCCTTTTTTAAGGCTGAATAATATTCCATTGTTTGGATATATCACATTTTATTTATCCAGCCTTCTGTCAGTGGACATTTTGGTTGCTTCTACCTCTTGGCTGTTGTGAATAATGCTGCCGTGAACATGAGTGTACAAATATCAGTTGAGACCCTGCTTTCAATTCTTTTGGCTATGTACCGGAAGTGGAATTGTTGGATCATATGGTAATTCTATTTTTAATTTTTTGAGGAACCACCACACTATTTTCCATAGCAGCTATTATACCATTTCACATTCTTACCAATAGCACACAAGGGTTCCAATTTCTCTACATCCTCACCAACACTTGTTATTTTTTGTTGTTTTATTTTTATAGTAGCCATCCTAATGGGTATTAGGTAGTATACTAACTTTTTTTTTTTTTTTTTTTGAGACAGAGTCTCACTCTCTTGCCTGGGGCGAGTGCCGTGGCATCAGCCTAGCTCACAGCAACCTTAAACTCCTGGGCTCAAGCTATCCTCCTGCCTCAGCCTCCCGAGTAGCTGGGACCACAGGCACGCGCCACCATGCCCGGCTAATTTTTTTCTACATGTATTTTTAGCTGTCCAATTAATTTCTTTCCATTTTTTGGTAGAGACTGGGTCTCGCTCTTGCTCAAGCTGGTCTTGAACTCCTGAGCTCAGAACGATCCGCCCGTCTCGGCCTCCCAGAGTGCTAGGATTACAGGCGTGAGCCACCGCGCCCGGCCCAACTTTTTAAAAATTCACTTTATTGAGGTATGATTTCTATACAGTAAATGCATATAACTTAATGAGTTTTGGCAAATGTATACACCTGTGTAACCACCACCACGATCAAGATATAGATAATTTCCGTCACACCAAAAGGTTCCCACGTGTCCCTTCCCAGTCAGTTCCCGCATCCTGGGCCTAGATAACCACTGATCTTCTCTCTGGCACTATTAATTAGATTTGTATTTCTAGTGTTTCATGCAAGTAGAATCCTTCATATAAGTAGAACCAATATGCACTCTGTCCTGTCTGGTTACTTTTGCTCAGAAATACATGTCATTGCATGTATCTGTAGGTTTTTTTAAATGGTTTATGGGTGAGTGTATTCCAATGTATGGATGGATCACACTTTGTTTATCCATTCATCAGTTCATGGACATTTGGGTTGTTTCCAGTCTTTGGCTATTGTGAATAAAACTGCTATGAACATTTATGTACAAGGTTTTTTGGGGGAATTAAATGTCTTTTCTTTTATGAAACAATAGTGGTAGAAGATGGTAGTAATTTTGTTTGATGTACTTACTTAGTAAAATTAAAAGTTGACAATCTGTTTTGGTTCCCAACATTTTTTGAAATTTAATGGTCTACGAAATCCTGAATCTAGGAATCCTTATTTCTCGAAGGGGCACTAACAACATTTGGGGCAGGATAATTCTTAGTTATGCAGGACCATCTTTCACATTTTAGAATCCATCCCTGGTCCCCACAAACTAAATGCCAGTTGTGCCATCAATCAAAAGGCCCATGCACATTTCTGAATGCCCCCAAGGAAGGATGTACTCACTTGGGTTGAGAACTACTGTTCTGTATTGACTATTCCTGGGGAAATATTTTGTTGTATAGTCTGGGGAGATCAATTATAAGATTATTGCACTAATCTAGTCAAAATATTATGAACTGGACTAAGATAGTGAGAATGGAAAATAGATGAAAGCTACAAGTTAATTAGGCAGAATCTATAGGACAGTCTTCTGGTTTATGTGATGAGATGGAGACTTTATCACCAAGTAAGAGTAGGTAAAATGAGAAAAGAAGACAGCCAAGTTAACCCACACCAAGGAGCAGGCAAAGAGGGAGGAGAAAAACCATGTTACTGTGGAGGGCACAGTGAGCTCCATGTTTTTTCCCATTCCCTCTATTATACCTTTCTGTACTGCAGAGGTTGGAAAGCCGAAAACTACATTTTCAGACTCTTTTGCAAATGGATTTCTGGAGGCATATTAATTCCCACCAATGAAATGCATTAATGTGAGATTTGGAAGATGGAAATAAGGTTGAGACCATCTTCTTGTTGCTTTGATAAGCAAGATCACGGAGAAGTTGGGTTTCCCATGGCAGCATTGTATTATGCAGTCACTAACATCATGGCTACTGAGATGTGAACAATCACAGCTTTGGTAGACTGTCCCTGAGCCCAACGACTCCAGTGGAGTTTCCTGATCACCACTTTGCTGATATGGCACAGGTAGCCGCTACCCTGAGCCATCAGTTTACAGCTGGAGATGACCATTCCTGCTCTTTCTGTGATTTTTATAATTAGGTACTTACAAGTAGCTAGAGAGATTTCTATTTCCTACAATTGATAACAACACACGAACTAAAGGGAAAGAGTTTCAAAACAAGAGAGTAGTGACAGGGTGAGTATTCCAGAATGGCCAAGCAAATGAGAAATAAAAAGTGTCCATTTGTCTCTAAGGCAATCAATGGTGACTTCAGCAAGAGCCATTTCAGGGGACAGGTTGAAGTGGAAGCCTGATTAGAATGCGTTGAGGAACAGACACCTGAAGACATAGACGTTCTTGTGCCGTTGTTAGCATTTGCCTGTGTTTTGGATTTGTGTAGTGTGAGAGAAGACATGAGGGCCTGACTGTCCCAAGTCTGTGTTTTTGACCCTACCTCTCAAGGTGTCCTAGACCCTGGTCAAACCGTTTACCTTCTCAGTCTGCACTGGGGCAGCCTCCAGATTCCCCTTCTTCATTGAGGCAGACTTAGCAGCACCCCTGTAGTTCAGTTCTGTGTGTTGCTCTGGGAGGGAACAATCTGGAAACTTGCACTGAGATGGCATGATTTCTAGTACATAGCTCCCAAGCCCTGTTTCCCCTTTTTGCTATGCTGGATCCTTGTGGAAATGATTTTACCTCCCTGTAATTCCCATGCGCTACCAGGTAAGAAGGCCCTTGCTGGTTTCCGTCTTAGATGGAGGAAGGCAGAGCCACACCCTCTGGCCCAGGCCTCTATAGCTCCTCTCACCTCAAGTTGGATAATCTTCAACTCTTAAGTTGTTGAAAGAACTTGGCACTGTTAAACTGGTGATTATTCTTTAGTTATTTAATATAAACCAACATTTAGAAATGTTCTTTATAATGTTTATAAATGGAATTATATATGCTTATAGTCATTGTTTCTCAGCATGAAGAATTTGGTTCTTTTTCATATGTAAGGTCTTTAGTTTCTAAAGAAAATAATACCACAAAGGTTCTTTGATGTTCATAGTATGTTAAATATGGGAAAAATGTAGATGACAAGGCAGCATGCACTGTATGATTCCACATTAAGTCAAAGAAAAAAATATTCTTATATGATTTAAATAGAAAGGATGTATACCTAATTTTTTATATTAAATATATTACCTTTGAAATAAGAAAAAAGATATTTGTGAAGTATATAAAGTATCTCAAAGGCGAAAACATCATGTGTAATATTAGCAGAGAAACCAAATCAGGAAAAAAACGTTGTAATTATTAAAGGACTGTGGTTCTGAAGGTTTGAGCACCATAATTTATACTCATTTCTGTAATGAAATCTACCAGTTTCCAAAGATTTAGAATGAGGACACGTCCCCACACACATGAAAAGCCTTCTTGTACTATTTTCTTAATAAAGATTGATATATTTATCTCTTGCATTCACAAACGGTAGAAGTTATCATTGGAGCCCCTTTTTGTCACTTCTGTAAATAACTCCTACAATCAGCAATTTCCCCAAGCATCCTTTCCCCTTAAAAATAAATGCTCAATGTATGCGAGCAACAATAGAGAATCAATTTCTCAACTGTGACAATTTATTCTTTTTTCAAATATTTTTGAAATACGGATTCTTTTGTTTTTTAGATGTTTTATATTTTCTTTGTACAATATTCCCAAAGGAGAATGTTAAGGCATGATATTTTCAAAGAAAATTTTTTGTTAATTTGTTTAATTTTTTCCCAATTTCTCCCAATAATTTGAGCTTTCACACGAATATCTGATGGGCTAACTCTAGCGTACCAAAACATCAATTATAACAAGTATACCATTGTGTTTTCTACTTCTAAAGCTTTACACATAATTCACAGATAGATGTCTAACACTTAGGAAACTATTCTCCTACCATACACTTCTGTGACCACCTTTCTCTGTGGCCTGACATGAAAGCCAAGCTGCTTTTCAAGTGTATTATCCTTCCCAGAACACTCACTCTGCCCAATATGCTTGCAAATTAAGCTAATCATGAAGTCAAGAAGGGAATTGGGAAAGTATATTTAAGATCAAATAAGTGATATAATTCAACTCAAACAAAGAAGCCCAGTGAAAAATGAAACAGAAATGCAGCTTCATGTGATAGATACACAGCCTATCCAAAGAAGACAACTGAATGAAACAAAAGTATTGGTGATTTAGGGTGCCTATTGCTCCCTCTTCCTCCTTTTTGAGTCTGATTGCAGATACAAGGAACCAAAGAAAAATCAAGATATTTATTACTGAGAGGATAGGCCTCCCTGCTAGAGCTGGATTGCAGATGGTGGTTTGGATCTGAGGCCAAAATGGGATTTCGTAAGCCCTCCCTGTAAATTGAAGAAAATTATTTACCTAATCCACCAATGTGCAAGCTGGGAAACTGGAGCAGGGAATACAGACATACCTCACAGGGATTGGAGTAGGCAAACCTGTTCCTCTTGGATCTTCTTACACCACAGGGATTGGATGTGCAAGGCAGACTCACTCTACATGCTCGCTAGTGTCCTGTGAACTATCACATCTCGTCAGTTTCACTTACTGTGTGTGTGTGTGTGTGTGTGTGTGTGTGTGTGTGTGTGTGTGTGTGTGTCTCTCTCTCTCTCTTTCCTGACAAATTGTGTTTTTTAGCAACTCTCAGAGAATTTTCTGTCAATTTTATTCTATTAAAAGAAAACCTCTAAAGAGATTCACCTTGGTTGTGATTAATCAATGCAGTAAACATGTAATGGGGAAAGGCTTTAAGAAGCATAGCCTATGTGGGAGGTTTTTGATGTCCAAGATATTTTTGTGAATAGAGAAATGCAGTCCCTTTGGTTTTAAAATTAAAATTCGTTTTAGTAGAGTGACCCATTAAAAATCCTACTTTTCATTAAGTTTTAAGGCCATTAAAAATCTATTTATTCTATATATAAAGTCTACTTAAGGTAACACTTATCTTTATTTTTTCCTTGATTGATGTTTGCTTAATTCAAATTGAGCTGACTAAACTTCCTTTAACAATTAGATTCATATGCAA
>NW_012154729.1:4993169-5001191 GCF_000956105.1 Propithecus coquereli
TTTTAAACTTAATGATCACAAGCCTAAAATCAGTTTACTGCATTAAAATTAAAAGCCCAAGGAAAATCTCTCGGATTCTCTAATTTACCAAAATCTCTTTAATATTTTAAACATAAAAAATATACAAGATTATCCCATAACTCAAAATCCATTCATCTTCATTAAAGTTTCAATACTATAGGATTGATATACTTCATATTTCTACTTAAACTCTAAACTTTTCTGGAGTTTATTTACCCACCATATTTTGAAGGCTGAGACTCTGGACCTAAGTTACACATTTTTGAGTGATTTTATCAGTACCACAAATGGGTTCTCTGAGTCCTTTTTGGAATCATTAATGCAATGGAGTTTCAAGTCCATGACCTTTAGATGTGGTTGATTTTTCCCAGATTTAAGTTAAAATCTCAACTTTTGCCTGATTTCTGTAGACCAAATTCCTCAAAACCTTCCCCATCCCCCTCAATAATCTTTTCCTGGGTCCCTGGATCCTGTGCTCTCTTCATGTTCCTCCTGGTTTCTGCACATCTTCCTCTGGCCCTGCTGTAACACACCAAAATTATGCAAATGACACCTGGATAATGAGTTAAGTATACAGTTATGCATAATTTCATAAATAAACGTGTAAATTTTCATCTAATTATGTATACTTAATGAATATATATAAAACTAAACTATCAACAATTTTCCTAGTCACAAAATCTCATCCCAACCTAAATGACTACTCTATATACCCAATTTATTGTGAAAAGATCACACATAATAGTCACTATAACTATATATTTTAAAGTCTAATATCTTCATGATGTACTCCTTTGAAACTTTCTTCTGCTAAATAGAAACTCAACATTACAAACAATAAATTTTCTACTTATGCTCTTGTAACATTCTGCTTACATCTAATATAGTCCTTGTACTGTAGGGTAATAGTTTACCCACTCAGTTCTTCCACTGACTGTGAGCTCCTTCAGGATAGGAAAATGGCTTTTTCTTCCTCCATTTTTTATTGTAGTCAAATATCCATAACAAAATTTGCCATTTTAACCATTTTTAAACGTATAATTCAGTGGCATTCAGTACATTCACAAGGGAACGTGGCTTTTTTCTTTTTTTTTTTTGAGGCAGTCTCACTCTGTCACCCCAGGTAGAATGCAGTGATGCATAGCTCATTTCAACCTCAAACTCCTGGGCTCAAACAATCCTCCTGCCTCAGCCTCCAGAGTAACTGCGACTACAGGTGCACACCACTGCACCTGGCTAATTTTTCTATTTTTAGTAGAGACAAGGTCTCACTCTTGCTCAGGCTGGTCTGGAACTCCAAGCGATACTCCTGCCTCGGAGTGCGAGGATTACATGGGTGAGCCACAGTGCCCAGCCTCAGAATGTGGCTTTTATATATGTCTTTAGTCTGTTTCTGGCACAGTGTCTGGCCTATAAATGGTATAAACACTTGTTAGATGACCTATCTAATGAATGAATGAATTAATAAATAAATGATGGAATTGATATTTGTTAATCATGTGGTAAGTAGTCTCTATCTATATATGTGTATACATGTATATATGTGTGTACGTGTGTGTGTATATATATATACACACACACATATATCTTCTTGTTTTGAAGCCTTCAAGTTTAGCAGATCCAGTGGATACAGATACGTTTGATCCAGCAATGGACATAAGCCCTATGCATGACGTTGCCACAGCTATCAAATTAAGAAGACTACAGAGGAAGGTCAAGCACATTTTCCTTCACTGGCTGAATCACTACAGATTTGTATTGGGTCAGTTATGGAATCCATTGTATTGTTTCATATAACCAGTTCCCATCATTCAGACTTGCAAAGAACCAACATTTAAACACTTCCTGCCTCCAGGGTTCCTGAGGTAGTGAGTTTGAATACTGTAAAGCCCTGTATGTACAGATTCTTGGCATGGATTGAGGAGATTGGCTGTAGTAGGAAAATAGAAAAAGCTTGATTTTGTTTCCTTTCTCTTTTTGGAGAAGAGAATCTATTTGATGACTTCTGTGTTTTTATAAGGAGAGGTGCTTTCATATTCATCTTTTGGATTAGAAAATCTTCTCACCCCTCAACCATCACCCCTCAATCTCCCCACCAAAACTTCAGTCCTTGTCTTTTATCTGCTTGCTGTGTTGAGAAGGGTCTATGTCTTCGTGTTAGAATGTGCTATTGCAATATCGACTCATAGTTGGTGGTTAATTACAGAGCCTATCAAGTTTCAGTTCTTGACAGATGATACAACACAGTTTATTCTTCTTATTCATGGAAGTTAGGTTCTATAAAGTCTCTGCAAATGCTAACTTACTGAACCATTGCTCCCAGGGATAGCTCACAGGGTCCTCAGTTGGTCAATTGTAACCTTATTTTGTGTGTGTTTCTGTCTAAACACAGACAGAATATATATTGTTGATACATTAACATCGAATATATATTTAATATATATTGTTGATACATTAACATCGAATTCATGGCCAACAGCACTGTAACTCATGCCTGAAAGAAGCTTATCTAACACATGTATTTTTTCCTTACAGCACATCACAGCCTTCTTGAGCTTAGGAACATAGACAGCACTTCCGTATGACACTTGCAGGCCATTTGAAACAGCAAAATCACCAACAAAAAGCACAAAAATGCAAAAAACCTGACATTAGTAGACCATGGTGAGGATGCTTATTTACAGTCTGAGAGCTGAAATCAGGCAGAACATAGGCTTGTTCCACTTCAGCTGGGAACATGCACAAGAGGCAACTCAAATTGTTCACTGCTCTGCACATATCTGCAAATGACCACGAGAGTTCCATGAGTACTGACTTTGGGGTTACAGGTAAATTTTAGCAAGTAGGCACATTCATAAATGCGAAACCTGTAAATAACGAGCATCTGCTACATGCAAATCCAAAGGCAAGCGCCTCCATTTGAAGAGGTAGTTTGCTACATACAGTGGCATATAGCAGAGTTTCCCAAAAGTTATGCCACAAATGTTTTACACAGGAACCGAGAAATGGAATTCTCAGCCCTCAGAGCCGCCCGGCTAGGCTGGGTGATTAAGCCCCTGAGATCGTGGCCTCCACTTACAAGCTGCCTAGTAAATTTATCCCACTGTGCTGCACAAATACAGCATATTTTCTTTTTTAAATACCACGTTTTCTATGATAAGAATCTCTATATATAAGGCTTTACAGTTTGTAGTTTTCTATGTGATTAAAAAAATAGTTTGGGAAGTACTGATCTATACACAGCATGGGAAAAGCATAGTCTTGAGAATCAAATAGACCTGTCCAAAGCTTGATTGTGCCTCTGTCTAGCTGTGTGACTTGGACTTGCCTATGATATCATGAAAATGAGAGTACTCAACTCATGGGAGTACTTAATTCAATGGGATAATGTATTTAGAGTTCTCGGCTCATTTCCTGGCACAAGGTAAGCACAACTTCTATGGATTAGATTTGCTGATAGTCTAGAAATATTCCTTGCTTATTACATAGATGCCATGTATCCTCTGAGCAGACCAAGAGGTGCATTTAAAAGAAAAGAACCCACAGAAAGGAACTTCTATAAAGCACGAAGAAGCGTTCAGGCTATAGCAGGCAACTCGACCCCTACAGCTCAGCCTGCGGATGCCTGGTTCTACTAAGGCTGTTCAGTGGGATGTATTCTGTTTACATTTCAGGAATGGAATCACTGCACATTTGCAAAATGCCCATGTTTCCACACAAAGTAGTCAGGAAACAAGAAGTCTCATCAGCAAAACTTTCTCTGAAACAAGGTGCAAAGGAAAAAGATGAAGAGAAGGAGTATCTTCGATACCGAAATACTTTCCTGGAGCTGAAGGGTGTCTTTAAGCCTTCGCCTCTCCGTCGCACCCAGAGGACCCCAGCCAGCAATCGGTCCTTCCGGTAACCAGCCTCATTTGTCTTAATAGTTCATAGTCCAGCTCATGTTTGAAAGGGCATTACGTAAACGTCTCATTCAGTCCACTTGCAAATGCTGAGCAATGCCTGTTGTTAAGTTGCTTGACACAAGGGTTCTCTCTAAGCAGGCTGAGTTAAGAACTTGCCACGTTCATGTAACCAATGAAAAATCTTTCCTAAAACTGGGACAAACTTGCATGCCTAGATTCAAGCCTAGATTCTCTTCGATCTGCTTCCTACGAGGCCTCCCAGTTAGCAGTGGAATTCGAATCAATCAGGAATCAAGACTCAGTTTGTTTTCACCCCTCTAGTGAACGCTTTTTTAAAACTGATCCTATGCTGAAAATTCCTTCCTCTATGCTTGGTGATAGTATATAAGCGCCACAAGTTACTGCTTTTCCTGCTCTTCTCATACCAGTTCTTCTGAGGGAAATGTGCCCTTGCTTTCTTCATCAGCATAAAAAACTTGGTTCTCTATGCTTTTGTATCTCTCGGGTGAACCGGCAAACAGGGATGGTTCCTACCTCAGGTGGAGAAGGCCTTGGTGTCACCTGTGTCCAGGTCTAAGTAGAATGGGGGGGACGCTGGAGGAGCAGCTTGGTCTCTCCACTTAACAGCAGCCATCAGAAGCCAGAGGAGACATCTCACCCCCTCCCACCACACAGTACTGAAAACAGCTGGGCACACATCTGCCAAGGGCCCCAGGAGCTGAGAATCCCAAACCTAATATCGCTTCAGTAACATCTGGTGAAGACCATAAATTTAAAGAAAAGTTGTAAATACAGTGGGGGAAAGGTTTCCTGTATCTGAAATCTTGCCATTATACCTCACTAATGCTGCCAAACAGAACAGTGCCATCAGACAGACACCTGGACATGGAATGAGTTCACGCAACCAGTAGCTGTCACCTGCTTTATGTTGCTGTTGGCCAGGCACAGCCAGCAACATAAAGACTCGGCCCCTGTCCTCTGAGGCTTCAGGTCTGCAGGAAGACTTAAGATGTAGTATATACTATTAATAAATGGAAAATAAGGAAGAAAATGCTAGCAGAGCTATTATATATAGATAGAATGCTAAGAAGTTTTGGGGAGGGAGAGTATTTTGGAAAGGAGGGATTTTTTAGGGAATAGTTGACTAGAGTCTTGAGTAATGGGAGAGAATTTGGGTATCAAGCAGGGAGGAAAAGCATTCTAGGTGGAGAGATGAGTAATGAGAAGGGCAGTAATAATAATGACCATATCAGGGATGGTTAGCATTTACTGAACACTTACTGTACACTAGGCACCATGTTAAACACTGTGCTTGCAGGATTTCATTTAATGTTCATGACACATCTCAGGGGTAACTATAATTAATCCCTCTCTGTCCTCCCCATCCCTATTTTAGAGCTAAAGAAACTGAACTCAGAGAAGTTAAGTAATTTGCCCAAAGACACAGCTAGTGAGCAACAGAGCAAGAATTTGAGCGAAGTATTGTAGGAGGGATGGTCAGGCAAATCAGAGGAATGCCAAGCAGCTTGGTTTCGTGGAAGACAGAGACAATAGGCAGGGTTGGGGCCAGATTATGGCCCCTTGACTCCAGGCCAGAACTGTGTGCAAGTAACAAAATTAACCAATCCTTAAAAATCTGCAATAACGAAGGGAGCAGGTGCTGTGGGAGGCAGCTCTAAAACATTTGTTCAAACTTTCAAAATTGCTCAAAGAAGCTTGGGCGCAGTGGCTCATGCCTGTAATCCTAGCACTTTGGGAAGCCAAGGTGGGAGGATCACTTGAGGCCGAGAATTTGACACCAGCCTGGGCAACATAGCAAGACCCCATCTCTACAAAAATCAGAAAAATTAGCCAGGAGGCTGAGGCAGGAGGATCACTTGAGCCCAGGAGTTTGAGGTTGTGGTGAGCTGTGATGACACCACTGCACTCTACCTGAGGCAAGAGAGTGAGACTCTGTCTCAAAAACAAAAACAAAAAAACATTTAGAAGAAAACATAAGGAGAGTATTTTTTATCATCTCAAGGTAGAAAATAAATTCTTAAATCAAACACACACAAAAAAATGCAACCATAAGAGAGAAGGTTGATTAGTTTACATTAAAATGAAAATTTCCCATACAATAAAAGCACACCATAAACAAAAAGACAAGCCGATAGGGAGAAAATACAACAAAACATATGATTGGCAAATAGACTCTTTGCTGAACAATATGGCAATACCTAGTAAAGTTGAAGAGGCAAATATGTTGTAATCCAGAGAAACTCTATACCTTAGGAAATGTACAAAAATTTCATTGCAGTAGTTTGCAATAGTAGAAAAATGAGAAACTACCTATAAGTATGTATATCTCTTATACAAGAGAATACATAAATGGTTTGTTGTGGACAACTGCCATTTGCTTTGACCATGTAGCATCTACACCTCCCTCCTGTGTGTGAGGACTCCCCTACCTGCGGAGGCAGAGTCCACTCCCACAATAGAAGCTGATAATGCCAGAGTCTTAATTTCCAGTCTCCCCTGCAGCTAGGGCCCAGGCACGTGACCTAGGCTCCGCCAATCAGATGCACCTGCCTGCCCCAGCCCTTCGTCCAGCTTCAGGGGCTGCCCAGACTGCCCTGGGAGGAAGGACAGTAGCAGCATGTGGCTTCCAGAGGCTGCAGTGGCTGTGGTTCCCACAGCAGCGTCCTGGGTCAGCAGGATCAGCAGCACCAGCTGTAGGGTCCGCCCAGCAGCTGAGGCTGTGGTGTCACTATTGGACACATTCTACAGCATGATTAGGGACATTTGCCCTAGCAGTGGATCCTGCAAGCCTGAGTCTTCCACTCTTGAAAAGGTTTTCCAAGTTCTCTAATAAACTCTTTTTTCTTTGTTTGCTTAAATTAACTAGTTTGTTTCTTCTGCTTGCAAATAAAAATCTTAATCCTGATAGATTATGGATTATTATACATTTATATGACATGCATGAGAATGACATAAACCAAAATCAGGGTAAAAAATTGACTGAAATCAGGCAGGGGTCCTTGGGGCCTTCAGTTGTATCTGAAACTGTAACAATGAAAAAACAAAATGTATATATATATAGCAAATGGAGTAAAATATTAAGATTCGATAAAGCTAGGTAGTGTATATAAGGGTGTTTGTTATATTATTTTTCGTATTTTTATGAATATGTGAACTGTTCCATTACATGCACATACGAACATACATAAACTTTTACTGTAATTAGTACCAAACTGATCAGATTCTGAACTTTTCAGAGAAACAATATTCTACTGGTATTATTTGCCTTTTTTTTTTCCATAAAAGAAGATCCATTTCTAAGTTAGCCTGTATCTAAATTCACTAATAAATATTTTGCTGAAAAAGGAGGAAAAAAACATTGAAAACAGATCTGATGAGGCATTAAGGCAAGTGCTGAAATAATGCCCTATATTTACATGCATGGGTATTCTTATGACAAGTAAATGCCATATTTAACATCCTTTCATAGAAATGTGTTTCTGCTGAGGGGAGGCATCAAGACATTTCAAAAAGCATGACTTCCACAAGCATAACTGGTCATTTATCACATTAAGTTTCTTAGTGTACTAGTCTGCTTGAGCTGCTTTGACAAAGTACCACAGACTGGGTGACTTAAACAACAGAAATTAATTTTCTCACAGTTCTGGAAGTCCATGACCAAGTTGGTTCCCGTGAGGGCTCTCTTCCTGGCTTGCAGATGTCCACCTTCTTGCTGTGTCCTCATATGGCAGAGATAGCAAAAGCCAGCTCTTTGATGTCCTCTTCTTATAAGGAAACTAATCCTATCAGATCATGGACTCACCCTTATGACATCATTTAACCTTGATTACCTTCATAGAGGCCCTATCTCCAAATATCTTGAGGATTGGGGCATCAACATACAAATTTCGGGGGCACGCAAGCATTGAGTCCAAAACACTCAGCTTCAGAGTAAAGAAACTGAAGCCAATAGTGAATATTTTAATGACAATAAAATGTAGTCTTCTAGCTACCAAGGAATGCCAGCTTTAAATAACTTAATTAAAATATTATTTATTTTATTTTATTTTATTTTATTTTTTTCTGAGACAGAGTC
>NW_012154729.1:5001785-5003911 GCF_000956105.1 Propithecus coquereli
CAAGATAACAGTATTAAAATAGGAAAAAAACCCACATGGGTTCAAATCATAGCTCTTTTATTTACTACGTATATGTTTTTGGTCAAATTACTAAATTTCCAGAGCCCTCAATTTTCCATCTCTAAGAAAATAAAAGTATTAATAAGTATCTTATAGACCAGCCTTGTGTTCATTGTTCTTGCAGTTAACACTCTAATTAATCATTCTTACTGGTTAATTATTTGCAATCATTTGGATTAATTGGTCCTCTGAACACATGGCTTATGTTTGTTTCAGAGCCATAGGTGCCCGCGTAGCTGAAAAGGCTTACATTTAACTCTTTTAGTGTGCTGACAAGTATTTTTGTGTGTTGGCAAATAAAATTCTGGTCAGAATTAAATGTCAGTGCTTTACCAAAGCAGCCACTTTCAATTCGGGGATGTTCTTTCTGTCGTTTCAGTTCTTTTACATCATTTCCAACCACTTCTTTTCAAGGGTTCCTCTTCCCATTGAAAGCAAGGGTATTTGGTTTGCTTCCCAGCTGATTTGTCCTGCAGTCCTAAGGAGAATATTGTGTGGGGAGGAAGGGGACATATGCCGATGTAACCCTCACAGCATCCCTGAAGTGACAGACCTGGAGTATGATCACCTTAGAAGCAGGCAGCTGTCCTGTGTGGATCAGATCATCATAATCTGTGTGTTCGCAGCCAAGGAGAGGGACAAGACTATAAATGAGGTGACCAAAGTATATAGAGAACTGAATAGATCTAGAAGCATGCCTTGCATTCAGGTGGGTGTCATGTGTATAAAGACAAATTGTGGGAAAATGTTTACTTGTGTGTTTCATAGTAATAAATTTCCTTAGCTACACAGAGGATCATAGAAGGGATTTCCCCCCACCTTCTTATTGAGGTACACATTCATGTAATAAAGGTCACAAATCTTAAGGGTATGTAGCTCAATGAATTATTAATAGTAGGATGTATACACCTGTGTAATCACCACCCAGATCAAGATATAGAAGATTTCCAGGCTGGAAAAACGTTTCTCTTGCACCTTCTCAGTCAATAACCCACCCACCTGCCCATCCCTAGGTAACCACTGACTTCTGTCATCATAGATTAGTTTTGTCTGTTCTAGATCTTCATGGAATTACACAGTTGTGCACTTTTTGAAACACAATTCATTTTAATGCTTCTTCTGCCAAATAACAGGAATGGTGGATACCAGTCATGTGTCTACATAATCCCATTCTGCATCCCTGGCGGACATTACTAATCCATCATTCTTTTCAAGGGAGCCTAGACTGGGCCCTAACCTCTCTTTTTTCTGATTTTACTCTAAGTAGCCACTACCAGTTGATCTCAGTAGCCACTCATGAAACCTTCTACATTTCGTAAGTCACTAAGCCTTATGGATTCTATCACTGTGACTTTTTTTCTAACTGCCCCTTCTTTCCTTTCTGTTTACTTTAGGCCTTCATCACCTCCCACCTGGTTTTCTCCAGTTCCCTCTCTAGCGGTTTTTCCTGCTTCTGTCTTGTTCCCTCTGATATTTCCTATCCACTTCAGGGTGTTTTTTTTAATATATGAACATGACTACATTGTTCTCCTGCTTGAAACCCTCCAGGAACTTCCCTCTGAGTCGAGTCCGTGTTCCTTAGCATGACATTGAGGGCCCACTCCCCCTGGGGCTGTCCTCACCCTGCCTGTTCAGCTCCCCATCCCAACCCCTGGGGATGGGTTAGAGAGCCCAGGTCTTGTTTTTCACCAGGCTGAAGCATGTGAGAACTGAAAGCTTGGGCTGTGTCAAAGTATTGAACTACTCTCATTGAGTTGCCTTTTAGGGTGTTGCCTTAAATACACCCTGAGCTCCTTTTGGGGAATGTTACAATATTTGCTACAGGCCTGGTGTCCCCTGTGTGAAGCCCAATGTGAAAATCGTCTCTCTGAATGAGAAGCTAGAAAAGCTTTACTTCCCGTGAGGATGTTGTATGTTTCCTCCCCTCTGGTAAGGAGATTTTTGGTGCCCACCTTGTTTCTCTTTTCACTTTGCCTGAAAGTACAGAGTCTAAGAGTGGACTATAATAAAAGGGCAAGAACTTATAGACCACTTATCAGAAATCCATTTCTTCTTTTGGATCTAGA
>NW_012154729.1:5005845-5015435 GCF_000956105.1 Propithecus coquereli
GGCTGAACCCTTTTAACCGTGAAGAAATACACTCATCGTACTAGGAATATCTCCTTGGAGATGATAAATCCAAGAAGCACTTTTGATAGCACAGTCCTATGTATTAATTCAGACAAACATTTCCCGAGCTCCTACAACATGCTGGGCAGCATGATAGGAATTGGAGAGACAAAAATGAATTTGAATCTGATCTTATCCTCAAGGAAAAGACACTTCAGAGACCAGTCACTACATGGTATGATGAAGGCTGGGTCAGAAGTGCAAACAGAGCGTTCGGGCAAGAAGCATCTCATAGGACCATTGGGAGTTGGGTGGAAGACATCTCCCACACTCTGCATTTTGGATGGCATGTTGGAAAACTGCATGTTGGAGAGCAAAAGGATAGAAGTTAGTCGGCTGAATCTGGGAGATGGGAAATAAGTCAGGATTGGGGGGGGCGGTTGGTGAATGTTGAGGGAACTGGCAGCTAGACAGGTTCCTGGAAGCCTGATGGTGAGATTTGATAAAGAATTTGAACTCTCCTTGAAAAGCAGGAGAATTCATTAAAGGATTTTTAAAATTTTTTATTTTTTTATTTTTTATTTTATTTATTTATTTTTTGAGACAGAGTCTCATTCTACTGCCCTGAGTAGAGTGCCGTGGCATCAGCCTAGCTCACAGCAACCTCAAACTCCTGGGCTCAAGCGATCCTTCTGCCTCAGCCTCCCGGGGAGCTGGGACTACAGGCACACACCACCATGCCCAGCCATTAAAAGATTTTAAGCATACAAGTGACATAAAGAGGTTTTATCTTTTAAAAGGATCATTTTTGACAGAATGAAAGGGAAAAGGTCAGAGTGACAGGGAGATCTGTTGCATTTAACCAGGTGAGAAATGATCAGGCAGCGACAGTGAGAATGGACAAGGATGCTGGGTACGAGTGATAATTATTAATAGAAGTGAGACTCTGTAAGATTTGACATGTTACGTGAGAGAAGAGCTTTAGGTGTCTCTCAGCTTCTCATTTGGACAATTAGAAGAACAGCAGCACTATTTTTTGAGATAGAGAATTCAGAGGAGGAGGATGAGAAATGTCTCAGTTATCTACTACTGCATAAGAAACCACCCCAAAACTTTGAAGCTTAAAATAACCACCGTATATTTACTTATGACCCTGCTCAGGACTTAGCAGGGATGGCGTGACTCTGCTTCACGTAGCAACAGCTGGGGCAGTTTGAGTGTGGCTGGAGAGTAGCCTCAAAAAGAGCCTCATTCACGGGGCTGGCAGGTGGCGCTACTGCCATGTGGGAGCTCAGTTCTGGCTGTTGGCCAGGGGTCTCCATTCTTCTTACGAGGGCTTTTCCATGTAGCTGCTCGAGTTTCCTCATAACATCGTGTCTGTTTGAAGAAAAAATGTTCCAAGAGGTGAAGATGGAAACTATGCGTCTTTTAATGCCTGGTCTCAGAAGTTATGCAATGTGCCATTTGTCAAAGCCTGTCACAGATCAGCCCAGATTTAAGGGGAGTAAAAACAGAATCCCATCTCTGGATGGGTGGAGCGGCAAAGAATTTACAGCCATCTTTAATCCATCATAAGAACATTTGAAGAAAAAGATGAAAAGTTGAGGCTGGACAGGTTGAGTTTGAGGTACCTGAGTAACATCACTATGGCACCGTCGAGCAACAGGCAATTCCGTACACAGGTCCGGCACTCAGAGGAGAGCAGTAGCTTTGGTAGACATTTGGTCATTTGGCAGACATAAATTCTAACATAGTAGTTAGAATTATGGGTCACCCAAGGAGTGTGTGAAGAGACTGAATGGCAGGAGACAAGATCGGAGCTTTTATTAATAGTACAGTAAATTATTTAGAAGGCAAGTGGGGAAAAAGTTGTGCATGGTGAAAACTGGCAAGGAAGGCTTAGAGAAACAGGAAGAAGATGCAAGAGACAGGGGCCAGAGAAGCCCAGGAGAGAGCTGGAGAAGGAGGGTCCATTCAATGATTTCAAATGCCATGAAGAGGCCAAGTAATGTAAGAAAAATGAAAATGTCCCCTGGCAACACAGGTCTTTGGTGAGCTTTTGAAAGCATTTTTAATGGAGTAGCAGGGATAGAGTTTAGAATTTTTGGTTCAAGGATGCAAATACTGCCAATGGAATATTTGTTGCCTGGGATTTAATATCTTTACAACTCAATTTTTTTTTTCTTGTAGAGTCATTTGGATTCCTTTCGATTGCTCAAATACAACATCACTTCTGCATCTAAATTTACAGGCAGCAATTGTCCACTTCTGGTTCAAAGGCACAATATCATCCCAGGAATGTTTTTGGTATGTGCTTTGAGATAGATGACTCTTTTAACTGATTGTGTATGATGCTTGCATGACTTGGAGATCATTCATAGAGTCAACAGCAGTCTAGAGAGAGTGCAGAGATAGCTCAACTCGAATCACAACCTTCTGTGATAACCCTTGACTACAGGTCTTCTTATAACTGCAGGTTGTAACTGGCAAATCTTATAACTGTTGGACTATCCTTTCTGTTACTCTAATGAAGTTAAAAACTGGATACTCTGTTAAAACTGAGGTGGCCAATCATCCATCTCATGAGTTCATATGGAAATTGTTTTAAGTGCTACAATTTAATTCTCAACTTTGAGAAGCTTATAACCTCGTTGAGGAAATAAGGGTACCTAAAAATCCATAATTTAAGTCCCAGTAGAATAACTACCATCAGTGAGACAGTCTAGTTTGGTAGAGAAAGCATGGACTTTGAAAACTAACAGATCTGAGTCCAAACCTTGGCTCTACTATTTGCTTGCTGTGTGACCTTGGGCAAATTACTAAGCCTCTCTGAGCTTGTTTCCTCCCTTTCAAAAGGAGGAAATTGCTGGTATGGATCCTTGTAATCCTAGCACTCTGGGAGGCCAAGGCCAGAGGTTGCTTGAGCTCAGGAGTTTGAGACCAACCTGAGAAAAAGTGAGACCCCGTCTCTACTAAAATAGAAGAATTAGCCAGGCATTATGGTGCGTGCCTGTAGGCCCAGCTACTCAGGAGGCTGAGGCAGGAGGATTGCTTGAGCCCAGGAGTTTGAGGCTGCAGTGAGCCACGATGACACCACTGCACTCTACGCAGGGCAACAGAATGAGACTCTGTCTCAAAAAAAAGGAGGAAATTACAACTCATAAAATTATTGTAAAAATTCAGTGAGACAACGTGCACAAAATGCT
This sequence comes from Propithecus coquereli, assembly GCF_000956105.1. NCBI lineage: Eukaryota > Metazoa > Chordata > Mammalia > Primates > Indriidae > Propithecus > Propithecus coquereli. The sequence goes on from NW_012154729.1 coordinate 5,009,052, forward strand.
TCTTTCAATTCCTGGCACATTGTAGACACTTAATAAATGTTAATTCCCTTCCACCAATTTTTCAGTTCAACAAATATTTATTGACTGTCTGCTCTGTGACCAACATAGTACTGGATCCTAAAGATACGCTCACTCACTCACTCACTCACTCAATAATAAAATAAGCCACCATCCCTTCTGCCAAGGAGCTCCTAGTCCAGTGGGGAGAGCCACAGCCCGAGGCTTCGTGAGAAGTGTCATAGCTTTCCACGTAGCTGCCAGGGGTTCCTCCAACATGGTGTCTGTTTGAAGAAGGAATGTTCCAAAAGGTGAAGATGGAAACTGTACATTTCTTAAAGCTTGGCCTCAAATGTTATGCAGTATGCTATTGGTCATGTTATTGGTCAAAGCCAGGTCTCATACCGGGCCCGAAATGTGGGTGGGATTTTAACAGAGAGAGATGAGAAGAAGGAGGAGAAGAAAGAGGTTCCAGGCAGATGAAATGTTGTAAGGTAAGGTTTGGAAAACAAGGAGCTGGGAGACCTGGTTTTTAGTCTTTGACCTTCCACTATAACCAGCTGTATTTGTTTGGGTTAATCTCATCTGCAAGAGGGGAAGACTGGATTAGATCAGTGGCTCTCAATCCTGGCTGATGCCCTGAGTACCTGAAAAAAATAATAATTGCTGGGCCTCTCCCTCAAACAATTAGCATTTCTGTGGGTGAGACTCAGCATCAGAATTCTCTTTATTATGATACAGTTTACACACAGTGTGCTGAGCTCATTTTAAGTGAACAGCTGTGATGAGTTTTGACAAATGCATATACCTGTGTAAGCACCTCCACAATCAAGATAGGAAACATGGCCATCACCCCAAAAAGTTTCCTTTGGCCCATTAGCTGTCAGTCCTTCCAACTTCATCCCCAGGCAACCACTGATCTGCTGTCACTATAGATTAAATTTGCCTTTTCTAGAATTTTATCTAAAAGGATTCATATAAGTATTCTTTTGTCTGGCTACACTGGGGTATCAGTGTTGTTAAAAGCTTCTCTGGATGATTTTAATGAGAAGGAGTGACTGGATGATCTCTCAGGACCCTTTTAGCTAAAAAAAAAACCAACACCATGATTTTTATCTGCTAGTCTAGAGGTACTTTATGAAAGCTGCATTTGGAGAATAATGCATATGATGGCTGTCATTGTAAAAATTATGATAATGGTAACACTAATGTTTATTGGCTTTTAACTATGTGGCCAGGCACTGTGCTAAGTTATTCATGTGTATTTTTTTTTTTTTTTGAGACACAGTTTCACTCTGTCACCCTGGGTAGAGTGCAGTGGCATCGTTGTAGCTCACAACAACCTCAAACTCCTGGGCTAAAGCAATCCTCCTGCCTCAGCCTCCTTAGTAGCTGGGACTACAGGCATGTGCCACAATGCCTGGCTAATTTTTCTATTTTTAGTAGATATGGGGGGATTTGGGGGGGCAGGTTGTCACTCTTGCTCAGGTTGGTCTTGAATTCCTGAGTTCAAGCAATCCTCTAGCCTCAGCCTCCTGGAGTGCTAGGATTACAGGCGTGGGCCACCATGCCTGGCCCAGAGATTTTGCTTTAATCAAGACTCTTCTAGAGCTCCTACAAGGTAAAGTCTCAGCCTCCACTACTTTGGACATGCTTAAAAAGTGTAAAATGATACCAGATGAATGCTTTCAGTTTGTTGATGAGTTCCAGCTGGGGAGAAGAAACTAATTTAAATGTATATTTAGCAAGAAGGCACAGAGCCGCTTACTTCAATGTGAAAAGTAAGCCAGCTTGTTGCAAGTGTTAAATGACAGTTTAGAGAAGAGAAGGGGACTCAGTACAAATGAGATGGGACAGAGGCCACATCCCATACATGTCTTCTGAGATATATACAAAATAGAGAAAACAAGAGTAGCTCATCCACTGATTTCACTACAGTAAAGCAAATTATTTCCTGAGATTTTAATCCACACATACACAAATCTATCTTCAGTTTTCAAAAGACATATCTCGGTCACTATGAACAATGAGTCTTATTCTGTGGTAGGGGAGTCCTGCTACAGCACCTGGTAGGCGTTCAAACATCACCCTGCTCCTGCAAGCCTATTTGTTCCTGGAGTCTTGGCAGACATGCTTATTTGGTTTATAGTCTGCGCTTCCTATAAATTCTCTAGTGGCTTAAAAAAAAAAAAAGCATAAGCACAATGAAAATGTATGTCTTCCTTCAGTTGCAGTCACCCGTGACATCCAAATCAAAGGCTTGTCAGCTGAGGTCATCCTAGTTCCCTGTAAGAGAATGAACATAAACAATTAATCCTGATCACCTGAAATAAACAGGTTCCTAGTCAAATACTGGTGGTCAGAGTCTGCCTGCCTCGCTGTCTGCCCACTGGGTGACAGTGTTGATCCATCTGAAATAAATGTGCTTTGTCCCTGGGCCAGAAAACACCAGGTCCCTAAAAAGGAAAGATTGCAGCCAGCTGGTGTCCTGAGGGCCTCGGGAACTGCTCTGCCCTTCCTCTCGGAGTGAGGCAGAATGGTTCTATATGTTGTCTTTATTTTCCAAGGGAAAATGTGGGGCAAAGAAATTGTTCTAATGTTACCATATTGGGGTAGATTTCTTTGGGCAAAGTGCTACAGAGAATGGGTGTGATTATTCATAATAAATTAACCTGCACTTTCCCGATACTTCAATGAAAACAAAGAGCTTACAAACCAGCATTGTAAAAACTCAGCTGAAAATTCATTTCAGCTGTTCACTAAGGTGCGTTGGGATGGAACGTTTCTTTAACCAACATGTTCATTCTCATACAAACGTGCATCCAGGACTCTGAAGAGGGACAAGATTGTCTCAGTGGAATGTTACTTCCAAATTGTGGGGTCACATATTTACATTATTCTATCTGTTCTGGCATGATCCTTGCCTTCGAGAGGAAAGAGAGATAGGCAGGAACAAATACTGTAGTTACCATTCAAGGTGATCAGTGGAAATGATGGAGGTGTGTTATGATAATGCCATAGAGGAGACAGAATGATGGAACTAGCCATGCCCCCATTTTAAAAGGACAAGACAGAAAGAGAGTTGAGTGTTTGCTTCAGGAGGCTTTAAAAAGGATGGTTTGGGCTATTTTTTGTTCTCCCCAGAAATGGAGCAGAGAGGATAATGATTTATCGTCATTACAACGTTTTGTGAGCAATGAAGCCATGTTAATGTGGCACTTTGTCCCCAGTTCTTTTTAATCAGGTGGGAAGACTAAAATAGAATTACCAATTTAAGAAATTATAGCCCAAAGCTTTTAAGACTTAAAGTTTCTTTTTTTCTCCTTTGCTTTATTTAATATTGTTCGGTCTAATCTATTTGTGCTATATTAGTGCATGTATATTTTATTACACTTAATATAATAAAGGTTCCGGGTTTTTTAATAACAAAGGTTTTTGATAGTTAAATTACACTAAAACTGCAGTAGTATTTTCTAAGGGAGTTCTACCTGAGTTCTGAGAACCTCTAATGGGGGTCAGAAAAGCAAACAGACTCACACAGACACCAAGCAGCACAGAACAAAGGGCCATGGAAGCCAGAATGTACCGCTCCTGAGCTGTGAGTCACTTCCCTGTCTCTGCCTTTTGGACACTTCAAAGCCTTTCCTAACTTTATCTACCGAATAACCAGACAGCATGGGCCTACTTAGGGCACACTGCAACCACAAGCCTTTTTAGATTCTCTTCAGTGTATGTTAAGGACATTTTATCAGGGTTTTGGTAGTCTCAACCCAGCAGGGGCCAACCATTTAATCTGTAGAGAGGTAAAAGGATTTATGAGAGGCCTTGGGCAGCAGAGGTTGGGAACTTTGGGGGACTCTCCAGAGTAGAGCAATTTCTCCTGGGAAGCAAACCCAACCTGGACCTCTCCCCACAGGTCTGCCTTTTTCACTAGTGAGTCAGAATGAAAGCAAAACTAAAAAGAGAGTGGGGTAAAGATGTGGTGTCTACAGGAGCTCCAGGAACACCCATTTGTCTGTAGACAGATGCGCAGATCCACTCATCTTCCATCTTCCTACTTCTTCTCCCTTCTCAGTTTCCCAATCGCGAAGGTCTTTGGAGGCTTATATGACTGCTCTGTGAGAAGCCCACACCACAGATTATTTGTGGGGAGGGTTCTGCTGGGATAGCTCAATTTTTAGAAATGCAGAAAAGCATAAAGAAGGAAATAAAATCACTCACACTCCTACTACCCAGAAATAAACACTGTTAATGGTTCCGCGTACAGGTATACCTCGTTGTACTACGTTTCGCCTTATTACACTTTGCAGATATTGCATTTTTTACAAATTGAAGATTTTTGACAACCCTGTGTCAGGCAAGTCTATTACTGCCATTTTTCCTACAGCGTGTGCTCACTTCATGTTTCTATGTCACATTTTGGTAATTCTCACAACATTTCAAAGTTTTCATTATTATATCTGTTATGGTGAGCTGTGATCAGTGATCTTTGATGTTATTCCACTGACCAACCATTCCCCATCTCTCTCCCTCACCTTGGGTCTCCCTATTCCCTGAGACACAACATTATTGAAATTAGGCCAATTAATATCCCTACAATGGCCTCTAAATGTCTAAGTGAAAGGAGGAGTTGCATGTCTCTCACTTGCAACCAAAAGCTAGCAACAGTAAAGCTTAGTAAGGAAGGTATATTGAAAGCTGAGATAGGCTGAAACCTGGGCCTCTTGCACCAAAAAGTCAGCCACATTGTGAATGCAAAGGAAAAATTCTTGAAGGAAATTGTAAGTGCTACTCCAGTAAACACACAAAATAAGAAAGCAAAACAGCCTTATTGCTGGTAGGGAGAAAGTTCTGGTAGTGCGGATAGAAGAGCAAACCAGCCACAACCTTCCCTTAAGCCAAAGCCTAATCCAGAGCAAGACCCTAACTCTCTCCAATTCTGTGAAGGCTGAGAGAGGTGAGAAAGCTGCAGAAGGAAAGTCTGAAGATAGCAGAGGTTGGTTCATGAGGTTTAAGGAAAGAAGCTGTCTCCATAACATAAAATTGCAAGGTAAAGCAGCAAGTTATCCAGAAGATCTAGCTAAGATAATTGATAAAGGTGACCACACCAAACAACGGATTTTTAATGTGGATGAAACAGCCTTATATTGGAAGAGATGCCATCTAGGACTTCTAGAGCTAGAGAGAAGTCAATGCCTGGCTTCAAAGCATCAAAGGACAGCTCTCTTGTTAGGAGCTAATGCAGCTGGAGACTTTAAGTTGAAAACAATGCTTATTTACCATTCTGAAAATCCTAAGGCCCTTAAGACTTATGCTAAATTGACTCTGCCTGTGCCGTATAAATGGCCCAACAAAGCCTAGATGACAGCACATCTCTTTATACCACAGTTTGATTGAATATTTTAAGCACACTGTTGAGAGCTACTACTCAGAAAAAAAGATTTCTTTCAAAATATTACTGCTCATTGACAATGCACTTAGTCACCCAAGAGCTTTGACAGAAATGTACAAAGAGATTAATGTTGTCTTCATGCCTACTAATACAACATCCATTCGGCAGGCCACGGATCAAGGAGCAATTTCAACTTTCAAGTCTTATTATTTAAGAAATACATTTCATAAAACTATAGCTCACATAAATAGTGATTTCTCTGATGGATCTGAGCAAAATAATTGAGAAACTTCTGGAAAGGATTCACCATTCTAGATGCCATTAAGAACATTTGTGACACATGAAAGGAGGTGAAAATATCAATATTAACAGGATTTTGGAAGAAGCTGATTTTAACTCTCATGGATGACCATGAAGGGTTTAAGACTTCAGTGGAGGAAGTAACTGCAGATGTGGTGGAAACAGCAAAAGACTAGAATTAGAAGTGGAGACTGAAGATGTGACTGCATTGCCACGATCCCATGGTAAAACTTGAATGGACAAGGGCTTGCTTCTTATGGATGAGCAAAAAAAGTGGCTTCTAGCGATGGAAACTACTCCTGTTGAAGATGCTGTGAACGTTAATTGAAATGACAACAAAGGATTAGAATATTACATAAATTGAGTTGATAAAGCAGTGGCAGGTTTGAGAGGATTGACTTCAGTTTTGAAAGAAGTTCTACCATTGGGAAAATGCTATCAAACAACATGGCAGACTACAGAGAAATCTTTCGTGAAAGGAAGAGTCAATCAGTGGGGCAAGCTTCATTGTTGTCTTATTTTAAGAAATTGTCACAACCACCCCAGTGTTCAGCAACCACCACCCTGATCAGTCAGCAGCCTTCAACATCAAGGCAAGATCCTCCACTGGCAAAAAGGTGATGATTCACTGAAAGGCTCAGATGATCGTTAGCATTTTTTAGCAATAAAGTATTTTTTAAATTAAGGTATGGGCC
>NW_012154729.1:5015810-5020820 GCF_000956105.1 Propithecus coquereli
TACAGTATAGTGTAAATATAACTTGGGTATTTACTGAGGAACAAGAAAATTAGTGTGACTTGTTTTATTGTGGTATTTGCTTTATTGTGGTGGTCTGGAACTGAACCTGCAATAACCTGCAGTGTCTCTGAGGTATGCCTGTATATCCTTCCAAAGTTTATACACACACACACACACACACACATACACATACCCCAAATTAGGGTTTTTGCTTTTTTTTTTTTGAGATAGGATTTTGCTCTGTTGCCTGGGCTACAGTACAGTGGCATCATCATAGCTCACTGCAGCCTGAAACTCCTGGGCTCAAGTGATCCTCCTGCCTTAGTCTCCCCCAAGTAGCTGGGACTATAGGCACGCACCAGCACACCCAGATAATTTTTCTTTTTTCTTTTTTGTAGAGACAGAGTCTTGCTATGTTGCTCAGGCTGGTCTCAAACTCCAGGGCTCAAGCAATCCTCCCACCTCGGCCTCCCTAAGTGCTAGGATTATAGGCATTTACCACCATGCCTAGCTCCAAATTAGGGTTTTGATGTACATATAACAATATATTATAAGAATTTGTCTATACTTTTTTTTACAGTAGCATCATTTGTGTTGGTTGACTAATACTCCATTATATGGATATAACATAACTTATTACTCAATACATCATGCATTGCTGGATATTAAATTATTTTAAAGAAGAACATTTAAAAAATTAGAGATGTCCAATGTTGGAAAGCATAGTCTTACAAAGCGAGGAGCTCTCCTTTTCAGAGGCTAGAATGGAGTTTTTCAGAAGACATCTCAGAAGTAATTTCTACCCTGCGTGGGTGCCTTCCTTCTATCCTCTGGTCCCCATTTCTCTCGGCAATTACTTCCCTTCCCAGGATTCACCCTCTTCCCCTATATTTCAGTCTCCCCTTGACCTTATGATCCTGGACATCTCCTTCCCCCTCCTTACTGTCAGATTCAAAAAGCACTGATTTTGCTTCTCTGTCTCCACCATAGGGTTTTGGAGCCTAGGAAGAAAGTCCCTTTCCTGTCCAGTATGACCATATAAACACTCTGTAGGCTCAATAACCTTTTCTTTTTAATAGTCAAGAAGCTTAGCATCACATCATTAAAAAATTGTAGGCCTTCAGTGTCCTTAAAAATGGGATACTATTCAGGATACATGCAGGAAAGAGTTGGCAGAAGAAATCTAACTGCATTTAAGAAAAAGAATCTTTAGAGGGATGCTCCACTATAAAGTTTAGTTACATTGTTTTAACCTCCTGAGATCCTCAGTTCAGACTTTGACCACCTAAAGGTAAGACCTCTGCTCCTCTTACTTTTGTTGCATCCTTTACAATAACTGCAAAATCAATAATTGTACAGTTGCTCTGTGATGAAAGAGTGAATTTAATAAAACAGGCTTCCCTAACTTTTCCCAAAAGCCAGCATGTAGGCTTTATTTCCTGTTTGAGAGACCACTATTTAATCTACAGAAGTAAAACTAAGCCTGTGATTTAAGTTCAGATGGAGACATTTGTTGGACATATTTCAGCAACTGTTATCATCCATCAAAGGGAATAAGCCATGTTGTCCTAGGAATGACCTGTTTATAGGTGATTGTAAACACAATTCTAAATGCTTCTGATAAAACATTGACTTCTAGAGCTTCAGACTGAAGCAGCTGACTGGCCCTGGCCACTGCTGCTTTCAAATGTGCTGATTTGCCTTTTTCTCAGCCTCTTGCAAGCTGGCGGTAATTTAGCACTTGCTCTTAGGGACAATGTACTTTATTTACGGTCCAACTGCCTGGGTTTTAGAAAAAGAAGACCTTTGGATCAAAGTCATTGCTGGATAGTGTATTTATTTTCTTCCTAATAAAGAGCTCTTTCTTTCCTAACACCTCATAGTTTTCTCCTTTTAAGTTGGATTTGACTCAAATTTAGCACAAATGACTAATGATAGCTGACATTTCAGAACCTGCTTTAATTTATTAAGTATTCTGTTTATCTCGTTTTGCATGTGCATCACATGACAATTTTGTGAGGTCAGCAAACCAAGGGTCTGTTATCTCTTCTTCACTGGGGAAGTTGAGTCTGGGTGGTGCCGTGGCTTACCCAAGATTACACAGCTAATCAATCCTGAGGTTGGGGCTGACAACTGCCAATCCAATACTCTCTCCATTACACATCAAAAAATAAGGAGCAGAAATGTAAAATAGTGCAGCCCTTGTGGAAAACAGTATGGCGGTTCCTAAAAAATATTAAATATAGAATTATCGTATGATCCAGCAATTCCATATATGGTTATATACCAAAAAAATATTGAAAGCATGGACCCAAACAGATATTTGCTTCATAGCAGCATCAGTCACATAGCCAAAAGGTGGAAACAACCCAAGTGTCTATTAACAGATGAAAGGATAAACAAAATGTGGTGTGTACATATATATATACAATGGAATATCATTCAGTTTTAAAAGGGAATGAAATTCTGATACATGCTACAACATGGATGAACCTTGACGACATTATTATGCTAAGTGAAATAAGCTAGACACAAAAAGACAAATATTGTATGATTCCACTTATATGAGGTACCTAGAATAGTCAAATACATAAAGACAGAATATAGAACAGTAGTTACCAGAGGATAGGTGAGTGGGGAATAGAAGTCATTAAACTAACTTCGGGAGTTTGGGATGATGAAAAAGTTCTAGAGATGAATAGCAGTGATAGTCGTATAGCAATGTTAGTGTACTTAATGTCACTAATCTGTACACTTAAAAATAGTTAAAATGGTAAATTTTATGTTATATATATTCTACCACAATAAAGAAAAACTTAAAAAACAAAAAACAACAAAAAGGAGAGGAAGTGTAGGGAAAGCAGCAAACCTTAATTCTAGTCCTGGCCTGCCTCTGGCTTGTTGGGTGACCATAGATAATTAACCTTTCTGGTCCTTAGTTTATTTATCTGTAAATCAAGGGGGATTGGGTTAGATGATCTCTAGTATCTTTCCAATTTGAACAGTCAATCAGAAAAGTGCATTTTCCGAAGACAAAGCCACAGCCATATGAGAGGACTGCTATTGAGTCCCGCTTGATGGTTGAACACTTGTGGAGAAGACACCTTTCTCAGGCAAGTGAGAGAGAAAAAGTGACATTTGCTATGGTCTTCAGAAATGTTGGAGTCACCAGGCTTGTTAAAATACAGGCCTAAAGGAAGAAGTCCAGAAAAAATGTCTAGGTGCTTTCTGACGTGAAAATAAAAATTTAGGCACCAGTTAGAGTCTGGAGAAGCTAGAGAATAAAGTTGATGAAGTTAATTATCTCAAGCTTGATGGGTAAAAATTAACCTCTTATACCAATAGAGTTTATAACTTTAAGTAAACAAACATCATCTTGACAAATGTAGTTTTCAATTACAAATATTTATGATCTCAAGGATACAAGTCAACAGTCCTTGGAACCATTACAATGTATCTTTCTATATCACCAGAAAGTTCTTTGTCCTTTTTAGCAAATAGTTTGAAAAACTCAACTTCATAATGACAAGCTACAGAATAAGTATATAAACTTTATGGTATCTTATATGTAGATATTCATAATCTTTTTTTTCTTAAATCTATGTAAAATGTATTGGTTTGCTGAGTATTTGTCTTGATAGATAGTCAGGTTTGTTGTTGAACCGCTGAGGCTTGCTTCAATAATAATATATAGCCAGTGTTAAATTAAAGAATGTAGGGAAGAATTTTCTTTCCTCCAAAAACCAGAAAGAGGAAGGGTGAACTGCAGTTAGGAAAACTAGTTCTTTTAATCTGGTTCATGAAGGGGTCAAGATACTTAAGAGGACATTCCTGGTTGAGGCCCCTCCTGGATGTTGGCACTCCTCAGTGCTCTGCCATTAGTCCTCTTCCAACTGTCCACACACTCATTATTTCCCACAGATTTGGTGACTATTCTTTATGCTGGTGACACCCAAATCTCCACCACCAGTCCAGACTTCTCACCTGTGCTTTGGACCCAGATACTCAAGCGCATACTGGATCTCTCCTCTTGGAGGTGTTTCAAGTAGTTAAGAGTCAAGGCGTCCAAAGACTAAATTCATCTGGATCATAAAATGTAAGGTGTGAAGAGAGCTGCAAAAGATGAGACTAGGCTCAATCACGCAAGGCTTTGTAAGCCAAAAAAAGAAAGAAGAGAAGGAGGTGGTGGAGGCGGAGGATGAGGAAGAGAAGGAGGCTGAACTTGATCCTAAAAGCAATGACAAACACTGAAGTGTTTTAAACAATGAGTGACATGATTATACATCTGTGGTTTAGAAAGATCACTATTGTTGCAATATAGACAATGAATTGGAGAGAGACAAAGCTGTGTGGAGGGGGTGCTTTTTGGCAAGTGTCGAGCAATCCAGGTGAGAGAGCATGGGGCAGTGGATGTGGAGAGGGTACTCTGCTTGGGCCGGAATGTTCAAGGGCTGCGGTCCCCAATATCCGTGCTGCCTGCACCAGTGTCAGCCTGTGGCCTGTTAAGGACCAGGCCGCAGAGCTGCGCCACAGCCCCACCTCCCCAGTCTGTAGAAAAATTGTCTTCCATGAACTTGGGGGGGGGGGATACGCACAGCAGGAGGGGGATACGCACAGCAGGAGGTGAGCGGCAGGTGAGTGAGCAAAGCTTCATCTGTATTTACAGCCACTTCCCATCGCTCACATCACCACCTGAGCTCCTCCTCACCCCCACCAGCCATCTGTGGAAAAACTGTCTTCCATGAGACCAGCGCCTGGTGCCAAAAAGGCTGGGGACTGTTGTTCAAGGGGGATGTAGTGCCCCAGCAGCCATAAGATGATACCAGTGATAACGGTCACAGTCCTAGGAAAACTCTAGAGAACAGAGTCAGGGCTATTAGGTCATCTACCCTCTATCTACCTAAAGAGTCTCATCTCAAACTAGGCCTCCTTCATTCCTTTCTTCCCAAAAAATATTTAGTGAGTGCCTACTGTGTGCCAAACACTATTCTTTTTTTTTTTTTTTTTTTT
>NW_012154729.1:5021141-5056628 GCF_000956105.1 Propithecus coquereli
GCTAGGATTACAGGCGTGAGCCACCGCGCCCGGCCCCAAACACTATTCTTTGATACTGGGGATACAGTCATTAACAAGGAAGACAAAAATCCCCTGTTATCCTGGAGCCTACATTCTAGTAGGGCAAAAGACAATAACAAATATCATGTTGGTTGGCCGGGTGTGGTGGCTCACGCCTGTAATCCTAGCACTCTGGGAGGCCGAGGCAGGAGGAGTGCTTGAGGTCAGGACTTTAAGACCAGCCTGAGCAAGAGTGAGACCCTGTCTCTACTAAAAATGGAAAAATTAGCCGGGCATGGTGACGCGTGCCTGTAGTCTCAGCTACTCGGGAGGCTGAGGCAGGAGGATTGCCTGAGCCCAGGAGTTTGAGGTTGCTGTGAGCTAGAATGACGCCACGGCCACGGCACCCTAGCCCGGGCAACACAGCGAGACTCTGTCTCAAAAAAAAAACAAACAAACAAAAAACAAATATCATGTTGGGAAGTGATCAATGCTCTAATAAAAATAAAGTAAGATAAGAAAAAAAAGGGATAGTGAGAAAGACGGCAGCAGAAAAGGGTGACCCCAGGGTGTTGCTTAAAATGTTCTAGGTTTTGTTTCCTTCTCTTTTCTTTCTTTCCCTTTTTTCTGTTGTTATCTTCGTTTCTTTCCTTCTTTCCTTCCTCTCTCCCTCCCTCCTAGTCATTAGAGTACAAAATCACAAGATCTGAAAGGGAAAATGATTCCAGGTGGGTCCCCACATATAATATATAGTTTTTCACATATATATGTATATGTATATAGTTATATTTTTGTTGTGATATATTTTTGTATTTGATAAGAGTCTGGTTAAGAGTTATATTTTTAACAGTCCCCTAGAGTGAACCTTGAAAACATTATGCTAAGTGAAAACAGCTACGCACAAAAGGCTACGTATTACGTGATTCCGTGTATACGAAATGTCCAGAGTAGGCAGATCCATAGAGAATGAAAGTAGGTTAGTGTTTTCCAGAGGCTGGGGGGAGGGGGAAATGGGAAGTGACTCCTGGTGGATATGGGGTTTCTTTTAGGGTGATGAGAATACTCCAGAAGTAGATAGTAGTGACGGTTGCACAACCTTGTGAATATACTAAAAATGATTGAATTGTACAATTAAAAATGTAGATATAATGTAAATTATATCTCCGGTTTTTTAAAAAAACATTGAAAAAAAGGATCTTTTCCTCCATTCCCCCCTAAAAAATTACCAGGAAGGACAGAATGTAGTCAGAGATCAAGGTTAAGAGTGTAACAGGAATTATTTTTGCTGTAGAGGATGTGAACCGATTTGCATAGAGCTATACAAACAGCACAGAAACTAGAAATCTGTTTAGTTCAGCCAGCAAATGTTCCTGAATAAATTACTCTGTGCCAAAGTTCAAAGGCTTCCTTCCTTTCTGAATTTCTAAATGTAGCTTCTAATCATATAAACACATTGAATAACAATGAAGAGGTAGTAACAATGAAAGAAATTGACATTCTTCCTCCTAGTTGTATCCTTCACTTTATAGGCATAAAGGCTCATATTTTATTTCCTAATCAGTTAAGGACCTTTGGTTGCAAGCAACAGAAACCAACTAACTTAAGGCAGGAGGCGGGAGGGGGGCACGGTGGTTTAAAGGATTTAGGGCAATTTACAGAGTCAAAGACAGACTTCATCAGCTCGTTAATAAAACCCCAGGAGACATGGGAGCCAGGGCAGCCCCAAGGATCTCAGCAGCAGACATTCGGCACCTTCCTTCCAGTGCACTGCCCCTGGATGGCACCAGCTTCTAGTGTTGTCTATCTCGGTAAGTTTGTGCTTTGGCCGCAGCTCAAGAGAGAAAAAGTCTGATGGGCCTAACTCGAATCTTATGTTCAATCACATGTAAAATCATGTGTAGCCAGGAGCTATAGTTTTGAAAAAGAATTCGTATGTGCATATCCAAACTCCATAGTGTAACAGGAATGGAAAGGCATGGCAGTTGAGAGGTCAATGATTTTGAAAGTTTGCTTCCTTTCTATAATGCTGCTGGGTGGGAAGGCTGGGCCACCCTTCCATTAGGGCTTTTACTGGGGAAAGCATTAAGAGTGAAATCGCTCTTTATTCTTCTAAGTCAATTACATTTTCATCACGTTTCCCTGCCTGGTAACATAGAGAGTGGCTGGGAAAATGGAGGAAATGAGGCTTACGACAGGGAGAAGTAGCACAAACAGAATATGCTGAAAAGCTAAACAGCAGCTTCGTTCTAAACACCTTTACCCACTAAGAGCCATAGAAGACGCGATATAGGGGCATAACTACTTGCAGCTATTTTTATGGGCTCCTATTTCTCCTCTAAGAAAAAATAAATAAATACTGCATAGAGTTTAAGAATTAGTCAGAAGAAAACCAACTAATATTTAGACAATTACAAATAATCGAATTTTTCATTCTGTTTTATTTCCAAGTCTAGTACCGCCTTAAATACGGCTTTGAAACCTTTAAATTTAACTGTAAGTATGTAAGTCTGGTACCATGAAAGCCAACAAAAATATCTAGAAGCAGCTGGTTTGGGCATGTCTCGTTTGACTTGGGAATTAGAATGCAGATTTTCCTTGACTAGGAGGCTTATCCTATAAAGCTGCACTTGGAAATTCTTCCATGACTGTATGGCAAGTCAAGAGGTCAAATGGTTATCAAAACAAGTGTAAGAACTAGGGATCAAAATCATGGTAAGAGACATAGATTTTGTAATGCTGAACTTTGGGAAAAAGTCATGATGTTTAAGGGGGCTGGTTAGTCATAGACAGAAGGGAAATGAAAGTCCTCTCTCAATGTGGATATACTTTATGACCACCCTCGCCAAATTCTGCCAACCAACTTGGATGTGGGGGCAGCCAATGGCCCTACTGTCTCATTTCCAGTCTCTGCTTTTAGAAGCATGTTTGAACGAGAACATGCATATCTTTTACCTGCAACCCTAAGAAAAAGCTTTTTTAATAAAAGACTCTGAGAGCAAAACTGGTAGCCATCAAAGAAGTATGAAAATCAACGAGATTGATGTCATGATAGTTATTTCAAAATCAGGAATTCCCAATGCACAGCTGTTCCTTATCCTTGCTGAGATGGCTGTCATGGTTCTGTGCTCTAAAAGTTAACCTAGTTTAGTAGCCATTTTTACAAAATAAGGCAGAGCAGTGATCAAATTCTTATATTTGATGAAGTCAGAAACTTGAGTTTGAACCCCAGAGCTACCATTTCTTTCTGTGGCTTGCCTCAGTTTCCTCATCTGTAAGCTGGGAGATAATCAATCACTGACCTCTACTGTTCAAATGTTGTGAGGACTAAGTGAATTAGTAGCATACCAACAGGGACTGGATATGATGGCTGGATTTAATTTAAGTAAATGTAATCTTTACCTGTTGCTCACAGGGTTGATGTGAGAATGCGTGTTCAAATGAGAAATGTATATTCAAATGAGAAAATGTATACAAAGCTATTGAAAACCAAAAAATACCTTATACGTTATTACTACAGTCATCCCTCAGTATCCATGGGAGATTGGTTCCAGGACTCTCTCGAATACCAAAGTCCAAGGTTGCTCAAGTCTCTTATATAAAATGGTGTAGTATTTGCATATAACCTATGCACGTCCTCCCGTACACTTTAAATTACCTCTAGATTACTTAACATACCTAATACAATGTAAATGCTATGCAAGTAGTCATTATACTGTGTTATTTATTTGTATTAATTTGATTACTGTATTGTTATCTTTTATTGTTTTTTTTTCCCCAAATATTTTCCATCCACGGTTAGTTGAATCCATGGATGTGGAACCAAGGACACAGAGGGGTGATAGTATTTTGAGGGAATGGGAGTCACACTCACATGTGAGGGTGGAGCTCAGTCTTTAAGACTTTGGTGATGGTAAAGGTAGTGGGGATTGTGTGTGTGTGTGTGTGTGTGTGTGTGTGTGTGAGTGTGTGTGTGTGTAGAAGTGGAGGGTTAAATGGGTTCATTAGTTCTGTTGAGGCCCTGGTCTATTTATTAAAATACTACCTGAGCCACAGGCTTTCCTTCCCACTCCATCTTACCTTTTCCTAGGCCAATAGTCGCAAACATGGCTGTCCACTGGTGGCACTAGTTAAAACCTACAGCAGGTTTCACTCTCTGGAAATTCTCACGCAGTAGATTGGGGTGAGCCTATTGTTTTAGTAGCCCCTGAGGTGATTTTTATATGCAACCAGGGTGAAGAGAGGGCCATTGCACCGGGCCTCTAGGAAGAGAGTAGAGTAGTTCATCTCCCGTCTGTTTTCTCTTCCATCTTCACTTGCTCCAGATGACCTCACCCAGTGCTGTGGCTTTAAAAGCCATTATTGTGCGTATGACTCCCACATAAGTACCCCTATGTGCGATGTTTCCTCTGACCTGGGTTCCTCAATTCCAACTGACTATTCAACGTCTCGCTCTGACTTAACTGACTTTTCAAAACACAACTCTTTATTCCACACCCTCCCCGGCCCCACCCTATGTCTTCCTCATTTCAGGAAATGGCCCTTCTCCAGTTTACTCAGACCAACAATATGAAAATAAATCTTGCCTTAGCTATCTTCAGACCCTACTTGCAACCCATCCGTCAGTCCTGTGGCCTCAGCCTTCCTAACGCATCCAGAATCTGACCGCTGCCACCACCTCACCACCTGCAAGAATCGCCCTCTTGCCAAACAGCCCCTGACTCCCCTTCCTGGAAGCCTCCACTGTTCTCCACGGAGCAACCAGAGTAATCTCCATAAAACATCCATCAGACTACAGCACTCTCCTGCTCAAAACTCTCTCATGAGTACTCATCACACATGAAAATAAATCCCACATCATTTCCTTGGAACACAAGAACTTCAGGTAAATCTGGCTCCTGGCTTCTCCTCCGCTCGCCCCCTCGGGGCCGTCACACGTGGCGCGCCCTCTGGTGGTGGTTCTTTTCCGCATCGTTGCGGGGCTCACTCACGTCCTCGGGTTTCTAGAGGAAGGTCACCCCGTCCTCGGTGGCCTTCCCTTTCTGTTCTCCCTAAAAGAGCAGTCCTTTTCACTCTCCGTGCCTTACCCTACTTATCTGGTTCTTAGCACTCATCACTACTTGGCATCTTACACATCTACTGGTTCATTGTCTGATCCCCCCACTGAGGGCAGGGATTTTGTCCATTTTGTTCATTCCTGCATCCCTGGAAAAATAAGTAGACCGTCAATAAATATTTTTTGTCTGAGTGAATCAACACTCACCATTCCTTCAAAAAGGAGTTTTTACTTTACTTTGTCCCTTTCACTTACCAACTAGGCCCTTGTCCCAACTTTTGGCAAAGTTCAGATCTTTCTAGAAGGCAGGAATTTCCCAACAAAAAGATGGATACTTGAGGCCCAATGGAAAATGTTATCTTCTGAGAATCATACCTTCCACATAACTAATTCCTTAATCCTGGCAGCGATTCTGTGAGGTGATGTTGCTGTTTCCATTTTATATGTAAGAGGACTGAGGCTTTAAGATCACAAAGGTGGGGAGTGGAGCTAAGAACCCAGGTATTCTGATCATAGTTCAAAATGGAGAACCTAAGGTGTCGGCAGCGTCCGGACATAGCGCATGGGCAGGTAGGGTGGGGAATTGTCTCCTCTTTGCTTTTATGTAAATGAGATGTTTTAGTATCCTTGAGAAGGGAGTGTTTTGGAGGTCTTTACTTAACTCTACTAAGACATATACCTTTTCCGGTCTCTACTTAACTGAGAGTTGTTCTCAGCAAGCATCTTGAAGTTTCACTGAGGTTAAGTGGTAAGTCCTGGAGAGAGTAATTAGAACTCTTTGCTTTCATTTAGTCATTCAGTCAATATTTGCTCACCACAGGCTAACATATTTGGTCTGAGAGAGCAAATCAGGGAGTGTTTGCTTGGTTTGAGTTGTTTGGAAAAGTCTTTTAATTCCGCTCAGTTCAATTCCTGGAACAATGGTATAACTGGTGTGGTTTAAAGAGTTAACCTGTCACCACAGTCAACTAGATAAAGCGGACTGGATCCTCCAACTAGATAATAAGAAAACCTTTCCAGTTTACACAGTGCTTTTGCGATAAGATCCCCACATCAACCCAATGAGTAATAAGGAATTTCAACACTGAGGACCGTGGCATGGGGAGAACGTCCAGAGAAATAAGATTAACAGTTTTAATATGTGAGTGAATAATGCACAGAGGAATTAACTGCCTATTTGGTTAACTTCTTTTAGGGATGCTGTGATTAAATTAAATGCAGCCTGGGGGAACTGTTATGCTGCTTGAACTAGTAATTAGGATTCCCATGCATGTGTATGTGCACACACCGGTGTAAGCACATATGTGGATGTGTGCTCTTGTGTGGGGTAACCTGTGCAGGAAAATAAGAGAAAATTGACTAAATACAAAGAACAAACTTCTGATTTGAAGTCAGGCCAGGCGTGGTGCCTCACACCTATAATCCTAGCAATTTGGGAGGCCAAGGCAGGAGGGTTCCTTGAGGCCAGGAGTTAAAGATCGGCCTGGGCAACATAGCCAGACCCCATTTCTAAAAAAAAAAAAAAAAATTTGTAAGCTATAGTTCTCTTTTTTAAAAAATGAAGTCAAAGAGCCTTTTTGGAGAACCTAATCTATTATTTTTTCTGGCTAAGAGACTTGGGCTCTTTAGCTAGCTATTTAACTTATCTGAAGCACTTTTCTCATCAGGGATACTTACACAGGGTGGTGTGTCTGGTACAAAGAAGGCCATTCAATAAATGTGTATTGAATTAAATATTCTTTCTACTTGTTACCATCCATTATTAATAAACAAATATTATAAAATCATAGCTCTTTTGGCTTTTTTTTTTAACCATTTGGGTATTCTTTATAGAATTTATTCTTATTATATTTTCAAAATGTATTCCTTCCTAGGGTATCTTAGGATATGTGATAAATCAAAAAGAAATATAAACCTTAAGAAAAGAATAAACAGGAGCCAGACAACAGGGTACAAACCAGACTAAATAAATACGACTTACATCCTGCCCTGAAATGTGGCTTGTAAGTGGAAAGTGATCAGGACTGGACGTAGTTACTCCACTGAAAACATCTTTGCTTTGGTAGCTGTTGGAACTCAGCAGGAGCACCATGTTCTGTTTACTCACCAGCAGATGAAATTCTCAAACAGAACTTCTGCCGTGTACTCACAAATCAGCTAACGTGTATTCTCATGTCTGCAACCAAAACAGAGTGAACAGAAAGATCCATTGACATGTTCAAGGATAATATGTAAGCACTTGCTTCTTATAGCAAGGTCTGAGGTTGGCTAAGTTGGTGGACATCACAAACTATGAGGAATGCAGTGGCCCGGAAAATTGACCTAAAGACAGAGGCACCACTAAGAATCAGGCAAAAACTTTCCATTAGAATAAAACAGCAGCCAATATGGTTGCAAGCATTTGATGTCTATTAATCTCATCCTATCACCATTGGGAACCTGTAAGCCAATTATCTGTAAACCGAGAATATCCCATGTCCCGGGTGGCTGTGCCTGGTGGGACCTGGTATGCTGGAAGAACTACAGTGTTGTAATGTTAAGACAAGATAAGGGGTCAGAAAGGAGCCATTAATCATGACATTAACAATTAACAACTTACTATTATGCTTATCCTTCACTGCAACCAGTCAATGGCCTTGTAAAATAGGAATAATCGTCCTCTAAGAGTGAAGGAACTGGAGCTCTGGGAGGTGACCATAGAGGTTAAGTGGTGGAAGACCAGAGACTTTACCCAGTTGTTCTGACTCCAAATCTAATGTTCTCTCTGCTATGCCTCAGCAAAGTCCCACAAGTTCAGTCTTGCTTTGGAGCATCCTAAGAGCTGAAACCGCAGGAGACCTGGCCCTAGAAACCAGAGGGACCCTAGCAAATTTTCTCAACCCAGTGTAATTTGGCATCTGCCCCGCCACACCACTGTCTGACCTTTTAGGTGCCATGTCTAAGTTTGTTTGTTTGTATCATCTCTGCAACATTTTGTGCTGTTGATCATGCTCTTCTTGAAACCCTCTACTTCTGTGGCCTTCCATGTCACATGTCCTAATTCTATGCCTTTGACCCTTGGGTTTTATACTTACAAGCTTAGCCTGGATGATAGCTAACATTAATGGAGTGCTTCTTATGTGGCAGGCACTGTCCCAATCCCTTTACATGTATTAGCATGCATTAATTAATCTTCACAACAGCCCATGAATCAGGTGGTTATCATTGTCCCCTTTGAAAAGATAAGGACATTCCGCAACAAAAGAAAAAATAAACTGGACTTCAGCAAAATTAAAAACATTTGTGCATCAAGGGACACTGTCAATAGAGTGGAAAGACAACCCACAGGATGGGACAAAATATTTGCAAAGCAAGTATCAGATAAGAGATTAATGTCCAGAATATATGAAGAACTACAACTCACAACAACAAAACTATACAACCCAATTCAAAAAATGGGCAAAGGATTGAACAGACATTTTTACAAAGAAGATATACAAATGGCCTCCTCTTTCTTGATCTTTTGGCGGCATTTGACATGTTAGTCATGGCCTCATTTTTATATTTTTATTTTTATAAAAATATTTTCTTCACTAAGCTTCCAGGACACTACTTCTTCTGTCACCAACTGCTCCTTTTCAGTTTCCTTTGCATATTCCTTTTTAGCTCCTGGCTTAAAAACTGCAGATTCCCCAAGGATCTCAGTGTTCTGACTGAGTCCTCTGACCTTGGTTTTTGACTTTAAACACCACCCCAAATGCTGACATTTCCCAGTCCGGATCTTTCTCCTGAACTGAAATGCATATACCAAACTGCCTAATCAATTTAGCTATCCAAAACTAGCTCCCTGCTCATGTCAGTAAATGACCTCTGTTCTTCCAGATGCTTAGGCCGAACACCTAGACTCAGCAAGACTTCCCCTTTCCCACACTGCCTTCTCTACATCAGCAAATCCTGTGGGCTCTACCTTCACTGTATATCCAGAATTCAAGGGCTCCTCACTGCCTTCCCTACCAACCATCATTCCTCACACAGATCACTGCAGCAGGTCTCCCTTCTCCCATCCCTATCAGACTGCCATGCAGAAGTAAGAATGCTTTTTAAACTTTTTTTTTTGAGAGAGAGAGTCTCTCGCTCTGTCACCTGGGCTAGAGTGCCATGGCATCATCACAGCTCACAGCAACCTCCAACTCCTGGGCTCAAGCGATCTTCCTGCTTCAGCCTCTGGAGTAGCTGGGACTACAAGTGCACACCACCAAGCCCGGCTACTTTTTTCTATTTTTAGTAGAGATGAGGTCTCGCTCTTGGTCAGGCTGGTTTCGAACTCCTGACCTCAAGCAATCCTCCCACCTCGGCCTCCCAGAGTGCTAGGATTACAGGCGTGAGCCACCGCGCCTGGCCTGCTTTTTAAACTTAATAATGCTTTTTAAACCTAAGTCAAATTATGTCACTCTGCTGCTTACAACCCTCCAATGGCTTCCTATCTCCTTCAGAGTCAAACCATATTCAATACCAGGCCCTCCTTGACCCAGCCAGCCCCCTTCTCACTGGGCTTCAGCCACTTCCTTCTCGAACTCCTGGCCTCAAGTGATGCTCCCACCTCAGCCTCCCAAAGTGCTACAATTACAGGCATGAGCCACCAGGCCCAGCTGTTGTACTACTTTTGCAAAACTCTGCTCTCTGGTATTTGTGGGACTGGTTCCCTCACTCCCTTCATATGTGACCACCCTATATAAACAAGTATTCTCCATCCCCCATATCCCTCCTGTTAGGCTTTATTTTCTCTATGGCGTTTATCATGACCCGACTCTCTCTATATATTTGTTGTCTCTATCCTCTAGTATTTAATGAGGGCAGATACTTTGTTCACTGCTCTGTCTTCAGCACCAAAAACAGTGCCTGGCATGCAATAC
The DNA here is from genome assembly GCF_000956105.1 of Propithecus coquereli. Lineage (NCBI taxonomy): Eukaryota > Metazoa > Chordata > Mammalia > Primates > Indriidae > Propithecus > Propithecus coquereli. The sequence goes on from NW_012154729.1 coordinate 5,031,087, forward strand.
ACAAACTCTGAGTGGCAACTATCGCTTTGGTTAATTTAAAAAAAAGGGGGGGAGAGTGGTGTATGCATGTGGAGAAATTATAGTTTTGAGTGAATATAGATTTTGTGGTAAACAGAAATCCTTCAAAACATGGGGCCCATGATGAAAATAACATCAGGGGTTCTTGGTTGTTATAATGCTGAGAATCTCTGGATTAGATTATTCCAGGTTTTGAAGTTAACTAAAATTCAAACTCAACAAAACATCATTAAGAAAAAAAATTAGAATTTTGGTACTGGATCTGGTCATATCTTGGCCTCTGGGACAATACAAACGTCAGTGTTTTTTTTTCTAGTTTAACATTTCTCTGAATTGTGACCAAATTATTCCTGCAAGAACTGAACACTTTGGGCGCCAAGTTTGGCCTATGAACTAATAGTTTGAATATATACAGAATGGAAAGCTTTCTTGTTATGTGTTAATACAAGCTCCAGCTAAGAAGGAAACATTCTCAACTTTTCAATTTTTTAAATTACACGTTTTCCCCCAGTTATACAAACGTATCACATTCATTTGGGGGGAAAAAAACTGACTAAATGTCATTGTTGTGTTACTGTTGAGAATAATCGCTGTTAAGTTCTTCAGATCTTATATTCACATGTATATTAAATATTTTGTATTGTAACCTTGTCACTGGCTATCATTACTCATGTGTGAATATCATAGTTCAAGCAAGATAAATGGCTTCATGGCTCATAGGCATAGGTGCTAAAGAACAGAGACAAAGCATTTTGAATCAAGAAACCACACAGGACTCCATTTCAGCCAGCAATGGCTGTATAGATGGTCCTAGATATGGAATAAGAGATAGATTCTTTTGTTGCAGAAATGAAGACAAATCAGAAAATTCTATCCACAGAGAAAACCTCGTAATAGGGTATCTCTTCATGATGAAAAGATCATGCTGAGGGGAAAGGAATAACGTGTAATCATAGGGAACTATTGTTCCTTTTGACTGCATACCCTTTCCATTTAATTTTAAATACTTGTGTTGGACTGCTTGAAAATACAAGGTATACTCTGTTCTTAGCAGTATTAAGTTCTATGTTGGAACCAGCTACACTTATTTTTTAAACTACTATCTCTTTCCTTTGCTATCTTTTCTTATCCTTCTGTCCAATCTCTAAAAGTTGAATATTCTAAGATGTTCACTGTGCCTCAAAATAAGCTCTCTCTTGCACCTTAGGACAGAGTGACAAACTTGGTTTCACATAGTAGAGTTGTAAATCTTTATTAAGAAAGAGAATTTTAGAAATGGAAGAGGCTTTTAGAAGTCTAGTCTAATTCATAAATCATAATTAATGTTTTTTTCTTACAGAAGACACTGTGGCTCAATATTAACCATATTAAATGATTTGCCTGAGTTTTTTTTTTTTTTTTTGAGACAGAGTCTCACTGTGTTGCCCGGGCTAGAGTGAGCGCCGTGGCGTCATCCTAGCTCACAGCAACCTCAAACTCCCAGGCTCAAGCAATCCTTCTGCCTCAGCCTCCCGAGTAGCTGGGACTACAGGCATGCGCCACCATGCCCGGCTAATTTTTTCTATATATTTTTAGTTGTCCGATTAATTTCTTTCTAATTTTAGTAGAGACGGGGTCTCGCTCTTGCTCAGGCTGGTTTCGAACTCCTTAACTCAAACAATCCGCCCGCCTCGGCCTCCCAGAGTGCTAGGATTACAGGCGTGAGCCACCGCGCCCAGCCTTGCCTGAGTTTTAAAGTAATTGTTTTGTCCAGAACTCGAGTCTAATGACTACCGAATTCAAGGGCTCTAGGTCTCCTAGAGGTTAGCTGTAAAATGAAATGTATAAACTAGGCAGCTTATCATAAAGATTAAGAGATGTTGGTAGCTTTTAGGATCTAATTATCTAATTAGGATACTGGTTCTGCCACTATGTGTGTGTGTGATTGAGTGAGAAAACTACTGAGCTGTTTTCTTACTCTCAAACAATGTATTCAGGTTCAAGAAATATGTATGATGACTATTTTATGTGTATACATACAATGCTTTCTCATAAGGACACATCTGAAGATCTTCCTTCAAATAAATAGAGCTGCTTTTTTACGACCAGATTCTGAAAATGTTCTATTAACTTTTATAGGTGTACATTCGGGGAAAATTACTATTTGCCAACTTTATTTTCAATGGCTATAGCACATCTGCTGAAGACCTTCAAAAGCAAATTGTGAAGACAAGGAATGATTACCAAATGGGATATTTCCTACCCAATGACTTCAGAATCCGGTAATTACATACATCTCACTTACCCTATCTCACACTTTTAATTAGAAAATCCCAGAAAGGGCCAAGTTGCAAAAATTGTCTTTATAGATACTTATTTTTTTGCTTCAAATCTTTTCTGGAAAGAGATGGCTTATTTATTTAAAAGTTCAGTTCAAGGAAGGCCACTTTCTCTTTAACCAGCATTTAGTCTATGGAATCATTTGGGAGTTCCCATGAATATTCTCCAAAGTGTAGGTAAGCCCAGAAAGGTTCGAACCAGTAATTCATTCATTCATTCGACCAACTCATTAAAGTATGATCCTTTGGACGTTAACATCCTTTGTGTCAGTATTTTTTCTGTCAGGGAGGTCATATAAGTCAAAAAATATAACATGCTTAGAATGTATCCAGTGGCTGACAGTCACTGAGAATGGCAAAAATGGAACTTTTAAACTTAAACTGCTGTTTTCACTCTGATAAATTATCATGAGGCACTTAAATGAATAAATAAAACTTGGACTAATGAATCAAAAGCTTTCCCAGAAATTTGCCCTTTTGTTATATCAATAAATTCTGAAAAACAGAGACAGAAGAGAAAAAGGATTTTTTTTTTTTTTTTTTTTTTTGAGACAGAGTCTCACTGTGTTGCCCGGGCTAGAGTGCCGTGGCATCATCCTAGCTCACAGCAACCTCAAACTCCTGGGCTCAAGCGATCCTTCTGCCTCAGCCTCCCGAGTAGCTGGGACTACAGGCATGCGCCACCATGCCCGGCTAATTTTTTCTATATATTTTTAGTTGTCCGATTAATTTCTTTCTATTTTTAGTAGAGACGGAGTCTCGCTCTTGCTCAGGCTGGCTTCGAACTCCTGAGCTCAAGAGAAAAAGGATTTTTACCCTTTGGTTATTAATTCATGTTGCAAACATCAGAATAAAAAAAGGTACAGACAAAAACGATACAAGAAAGTATGGAGTTTATTTGAGATTTCTTAAGCTTAGGAGGAACAATAATACAGACACATATAAACCTACAGCTGGGTTCTTGTAAAATCCTTTAAAATGGTTGACAAAAATTCAATGTGATAAGATACAAAAAGTGATTAAAGAAAGTACTGCATCAAAATAAATGTTATAGATATTTGCACACCCATATTAACGGCAGCGTTATTCACAATAACTAAAAGGTGGAAGCAACACAATTGTCCACCAACGGAAGAATGGATAAAAAAATGTGGCAAATATATACAATGAAATAATATTCTGCCTTAAAAAAGAGGAAATCCTGTCACATGCTATAGTATAGATGAACCTTGAGGACATTATGTTAAGTGAAATAAGTTACAAGAAGACAAATACTGTATGATTCCACTTATATGAGATATCTAAAGTAGTCAAAGTCCTTGAAACAGAAGGTAGAATGGTGGTTGCTAGGGGGTCTGGGGAGGGAAAAAAATGAAAGTTGTTTAATAGATTTAGAGTCTCAGATTTGCAAGATGAAAAAGTTCTGGAGATGAGTTTCACAATAATGTGAATATATTTAACCTTACTGAACTGTACACTTAAAAATGGTTAAGATGGTAAAATTTATGTATTTTTCTTTTTAAATCGTAATTTAAGAAACACACATAAAAAGAGTCCCCTGCCCTTCCCTAAAAAAGATTATAATCTCAAGTCTTCAGGTAGGGTAGGAAATGTACAGTTCTAATATATAAAACACAAGTGATCAAAAAGTGAAAATGAAAATACCTCTGAAAGAATATTCTCAAAAGATATCTTTAAAAATACAGTTTAAAATACCAATAAGAAAAAAATGAAAAAAAAATCTCCAATAAGAATCTGAATTGAAGGCAGACTTTAAAAAAACTCTAGTACATAAGCCTTAACTCTTTAAACAGTTCACAAATTCTTATTTTCTGTGCTCATAATTAACAATGTTAAAAGATAGTGCATGCGAATGCCCCCAAAATATTAAGAACATATATATAGACCTAAGATGGGTTCACTCATTTCAGGCCATGTCAAGAAATACAGTTAACTATGCTCCCAGGAAAACACTGTGCAGAAAGGAAACCAATGAGAAAGAAGTGTAAACATCGTAAGATTTAAAAGGCAAAAATAGTTGAATCTATGTGATGAAGCATTTATGTGATGAACATAGTGTAGGACTAACTCCACAGCTGAGTTCTTCAGAGTGAAACTCAATAGGCTCACAGTCCTATTTTAAAGGATGACTCTACTGATCCAATTTTGCTAGTGTGATAAGGCTTGGAGGACCAGCACAATTTCAAGCTCCTTTCACATGTGGATTTCCTGATTAGTCTGTAATTATTTTTTTCTTTCTTTCTTTTTTTTTTTGAGACAAGGTCTCGCTCTGTTGCCTGGGCTAGAGTGCAGTGGCATCATGATAGCTCACTGCAACCTCACACTCTTGGGGTCAAGGGATCCTCCTGTCTCAGCCTCCCAAGTAGTTGGGACTACAGGCACATGCTACCCATACCCAGCTAATTTTTCTATTTTTTGTAGAAATGGGGGTCTCGACTTTTGCTCAGGCTGGTCTCGAACTCCTGACCTCAAGTGATCCTCCCACCTCGGCCTCCCAAAGTGCTAGGATCACAGGCGTGAACCATTATTGCTCCTGGCCAGTCTGCAATTATTTCAAACATGGTCTAAATCGACTAAAAGTATACATTTTCATTGTGCACGGTAGCTTTTGGATTTGGGATCCTTTCATGCCTTTTCAGAAATTTTGTCTTCTAAATTAAACAGAAAAAAACATGTATGTGACTATAGCAATGCCACAGTTATGATATGAGACCATGTGATGAATCAACTAGGTCAGAATATTTTTTTTTTTTTTTTGAGACAGAGTTTCGCTTTTGTTGCCTGGGCTAGAGTGAGTGCCGTGGCGTCAGGCTAGCTCACAGCAACCTCAAACTTCTGGGCTCAAGCGATCCTTCTGCCTCAGCCTCCCTAAGTAGCTGGGACTACAAGCATGCGCCACCATGCCCGGCTAATTTTTTCTATATATTTTTTAGTTGTCCAATTAATTTCTTTCTAGTTTTAGTAGAGACGGAGTCTCGCTCTTGCTCAGGCTGGTCTCGAACTCCTGAGCTCAAACAATCCGTCCGCCTCGGCCTCCCAGAGTGCTAGGATTACAGGCGTGAGCCACCGCGCCCGTCCTAGGTCAGAATATTTTAAAAATCCAGAGCAGCAGGGAACAAAAACCGAGAAACCTACTAAAAATCTCCTTCTGCAAAATACTGATGTAAATGTGAGGCATTAACCCATCTCTACTACATCATCCTTGCTTGTTTTCATTATCCATAGCAAAACCTCTAAAAGTGAGCTCTAAAATATGGCAAATTCAATAACATATTAGAGGAAAAAGGCACTAATCTCCAGAAACAAGAGTTTAAAATCACTTAGCATTGGAGCCAGAAAGCAAGGATCAAATGCCCATCAGAAACTATGAACAATTATTCAATTAAATGAGATTGATGCAATATTGTAGAAAGTATTTAAGAAAACAGAAATCATTAATTTGGGGGGAAAGATTTTCTTGGGGAGGAGAGATAGATTTTATGTGGCTACGTTGCTTCAGCTAAAAATAGACATCTGATAATAAAAGTCATAATAGTCTCTCTTCTCACTGGCAATTAATAATAACCATATAGAGTTTCTATGGTGAGAAATTACTATAATAGTCTGAGAAGACGATCTTTTTACCAAATGTCATCCCTCTAATTTTAGAAGGATTAGCAACCAATTCTTGCTAAAATGTAGGCACACATACAAAAAAATGTGAATCTTGGTGAACGTCAGCCTCAGGTTATCTTCAGTCTTCACATTCTTGATGGTCCAGGAATGATGCGCGAGTTTAGGTTGGTTCTAGGATAGGCCCAGGGGCCTGGTTTGATCTGGGATCCCTGGGACCATACCTAGAACAAACCCAAACAAAACCAAACTCCTTGGGAGTCCTTTCGGCTCAGGTGGACTTCTGGGTTTTTCACTCACATGGACTCCAGGTCTGTACCAGCACCACACACCAACCTTTAAGGGATGGGAGTAACATATCTGGAACCTTCTTGTACATTGTCATATGCTAGTACTGTGCCTGAGTAAGTGCTATTTAAGTCATAGTATGAACAGAAGGCACAGATTGGTGCAATAAAAGTGCAGAAAATACTTAGATTTAGAAATGGAGTTAATTTCCTTAAGAATTTACTTGGGAAGGGGGAAAGGATATGTAATTGTTTTGGATATTATAAAAGAATAAACTTGTAAAAAGACATGCTTAGTTTTAGAAAAAATATTCAATAATAAACTCATTTGTTGGTAGCTGATCTATAGGAAATGTTACAAAATTGAAAAACATAAAGCCTAAAATAGTAAAATTATCCCTTAAGAAGCTCTTAAGATATAAATATGAGAGAAAATATATATTTCTCCAACCATATCTCATTGAATATAACCATTTTTAAAGATAGTGCAGTTAGAACTATACACAGCTCAAATACTGTTCTATTGCAATAACATGTTGCTAAATGAAATTCAAGACATAGAAATAAAACTAATTTTATGGCTGACAACCTAAAATATATTAAAATATATAGCATTTAAAAAATACCATATGCATTGTAATTTATCACACATTTTAGGATATCCATAAAATCAATTCCTCCTTATTCATGCTAAACTTTTGCATGTGTGAATCCTGAAATCAATTTATCCTCTTTTTGATTTACAGCAATTACACTGGGTAGAATCACTTTCTTCTCACAACTACACTCAGAGAGAAGCTCGCTCCTTCTATCACCAAGCCGGGTTTGGTGTTGTGACTATCTCTTCTGGAATGGCAGTCTCAACTCAAGAAATGGTTTGGATAATTTATTTTTTATGAGTATTATATCATAGCTCCCTTCCATTAGCATGGATAACTAAAAGCTGACTATAAGGCATGGTCATAACATGAATAGATTGATTTTCCAATTGCTCTGTATGTGATGGAAGCATGAGTCAACATATGGTTACTAAAACATAATCAGCACATTGGTAAAAATAAGTTGTTTGATGCTAGCAGATCCATTTCTAGGCAGATTTGAATTTTACTTGCAAATATTATAACATGCAAATTTCAGGTTTACTTTTCATTCAAGATAGAAAAGTCATCCTGCTTGATTATTTAACATATTAAACGATAATTTAAACACGCCAAATATAGAGTAACAGTGGGAATTTAGTCATTTGAATATCTGTCTATATCATTAGATCTAACACTGATAATTTTTGGTAAGCTTTTAACATACACTTCCTTTAGCTGAATAAAAATAAAGATACTGTTTTAAAAAGTAGCATAATCAAAAAATAAATCCCTTATGGTACAATTGCCTAGACTCTATAAACCTTATTATTTCTCATACCTCTGTGATATCAATAATGAATGTTTTCTTATTTTTCAGGGCTTAACTATTTCATGTCTTGGAAATGAAGATATATTTCTCTCTAAACAACAAAAACAAAAAGCCAAAGAAATTCTTAACAGCATGTGGTATCCAATTCAAATATAAAACACTATAGAAAACGCTAACTTGAGTAGATCAGTTTTAATCAGAGCTAAAGAATTATAGAACTAACTTTAGAGCAAGTAAAGTATGGAAATGAAATGGTTCCTTTCGTATAATAATAATTCTTCTATCTTGAGAGCAGGTATAGAATCCAGTACCTTCACATATTTTAAAGATAGCAGTGAAATAGACAGTGAGTAGTAACTGTCACAAAATCCACACACTTAAGTATAATCTGCCTCTTCCGGTCTTCACTCTGAGTCTATTCACTTTTACTTTATACATAATTCTAACTGTCTTAGTCATTTGGTCTCCAAAGCAAAAGCAGATCAGAAGGTACCTTATGAAGTGGAGAAAGGCTAGTGTTACAGGCACACTTGAGTAAGAAGTAAAATAAATGGAGGAATCGGAATGACTATTAAAAAACAAAGGCATGAAAACTAAAACAAGCACAGCAGAATGGAGCCATTTAGTACAGGGACAAACAGCTCTCAATGTCTAATTAGTCTAGCTGAGTATAATAACTCACGTTAATGACTATTTTTATATCAAAAAACTTAAATATATTTCATATATTATTTAAGAAGAAAGAAATGCATGTAGTGTCATAAAGATTTCCTTCAGAAATTATTTCAAAAAATTTTAATGCTGAAAGAAGTTCAAGCTCTATAGGAAACTGGGATATCTAGAATGACTCATTCCCCAGATATTCAAGTTAGCCAGTTCTTAGTAAATTCCGGGTTTAGTTTCAAACCAATAGTTCTAGAACATAAGTCTTAGTGAATAGAGTTGAAGTTACATTTATAATGCTGTAAGTTTTAAATCTGTGTATTGTCCTAAGAACAATTAATGAGAACAAAATATTTGACATTTTCCTGAAATACACATAATGATTTATACAAAGATGATAGTCAAATTTTCTTTTACAGCTGAATTCATTAATGGAGAATCCTAGAAACATCAATATACAAAAACTCAATGTTTTAAATATATGGCAATCACATATTCAACCAAATATTTTTAGCAAGTTCTTAGTAAAGAACGAAGAGGCAAACCAAAGAATGCTAAACAGCCAAACAATTATCACAAAGTCCATGCACTTTACTGACAGAAAAGCCCCTCAGCTTTCTTTCAGTCTACTTACTCTTATTTTAGATACAATTTTAGCAAGCTTGGCAATCTGGCTTCTCAGTCCACAGCAGATTAGAAGGAGCAAATTAGGGGCCTATTGCAGGAGGCAGGCACACAAGACAGCAGCAAAAGTGACAGCTGATTGTAAGGGAAGATAAAGAAACTGTGAAAAACAGACATAACTCAAAAAGCATAGCAATGTGAGGTCATGTAGTGAGGGGGCACATGACACCATATATCTCAAGAGCCCCTGAGGGTGAATTTCTGTTAATCGCCCCCTGAGAGGAACTGATATTCTTAAAGATGATAGAGAAAAAGTTAAATTATCTTCTATATACTCTAGAAAAAGTGAAGAAGTAGAAAGCATACCTAGTTACTAAAATGTTAAATTTAATGATTAAAAGGATTTGCCTTAGTTAGCTGAAAAATCAACTTATGCAAGTTAATCACCTGTCAACGATGACAGATAAATGAATTGTTACTGTACTTAGGCATTTTTCCTATGTTTTCTCTTCTAAAATATTTGCAGTTTCATTTGCTACTGTAAGTATGATTTGCATAGACATGTTTTTATTAACAGAATTAGAAAAATAAATCAATCTTTATGCTTTGGCTGTCATTCATAGTATAGTATGTACTTTAGTTCAAAGAATGATTTAGCTGAGCTATACCACAGTCTTAGGATACTTAGCTCTTGTTTCCTCGTTTTGTTTGGGTATAGAAATATACTATGATTAAACCAAATTGGTTGAACTTTTATCCCCATGATTCTTAATACTTTGTTAAAATATTTCATATTTTACATTACTAATGGGAAGTAAAGAGTCAGAATCACCAGAATGAAATGAGCTCTAGGGTCTCTTCTGACTAACATTCCACTGACTTATTTTGTGGAATATATCGAAGTTGATTCTTTCTATGCTTTAACATTAAGAGCTTTATAATTTTTATTATGTGAATCAGAATATTACTATTTATTTTTAAAGAAAATTGAGTTTTAAATTGACTTTCCTATCTGTAGGTAGACAAAGGGTAAAAATCCTGTCTTCGAGAGTGACCTAAATAGACTCTCACATGCATTCTTCTGTTAACTACTAGGTTTGCCCTGATTGAACAAACTATGGAAATCTTTGTATTAAAAGCTGTCAGGATGCTATTCCTAAAAAGTATTATACTCTCAAATAATATTGTAAAATTTAGAAAGCACAATTCTAAGTTTTCTCCATAAAATATTTTCCCCAGAGGGCTTCTTCTGGCTATAGGATGGCAGCTATTAAAACTAGCCAAAACATTTTACTCTCTCCAAACTAGATCAATATATTTTTGGGAAGGAGCACTCATATTGAATAATAAGAATAATAAACAGCTTTAAAAGAAAGAAAAAGTTAAAACCTGATTTTTAAAAAGTAAAATATTCTTAGAAAAGTAATGAAAAATAATACCTACTTATATTCCATTGGCCTTTTTGTTTATATTTCCTAAGGTATTCATGGCAAGAACAAAGTCCTAGACAGAGGTTCTTAGATTTTATTGGGCATAAACATTACCTAAATGACCAAATGACCAACTAAGAATCACTGGGAGTGTAGCTTAAAACCTCCATTTAAAACATAAGAATTCTAGTTTATTCTGATGCAGGTACCCCACTAAAACAACTGAGAAACACCAACTTAGAATAAGAGAAAATTAGTTAAGAAATTTTCACAAAGAAAATAATATTTTACATTGGAAATATTTTAAAAGATGAAAACTACATATAAGAAAGAATATTCAATTAAAGTTCCAAGATCTGTATATCATAATTTCAACAAGTAGAGTTTTCATGGAACTAAGTAACAACTAGTGAATAAAACAGATCAGCCTAAAATATTAGAAATTCCTGATTAAAATTATTTAGTCTTTCAAAATTAAAAAGTATCATCTTAGAGAACATTGAATAAAACTGATCCAATATTAAGAAGATATTTCCCAAAAATCAGGGTAATAAAAATAGAATACAATAAAAGTATTAAAAATTATTAAATTCTAATTCTTCCTGTGTATGGTTATAGGTTAAGAGAGAAATTACCAAGTTTTTCCATAATTGCTTCTTCTAAATCCAAGGAAAAATGAAGTCAGCAAACTAAATAAGAAATCTAAATAAGAAAATAAACCCTAAATATTATTATTTAAGAATATAATAGTCAGGTACAGCACGAGAAGATTTTTTTTCTTGAAATTTAGCTATTTCCAAATGGTAAAGTTAGGTATTGCTCCTAAGAGGTTAATTATGGATAAGTCCCAGAATTTTGGCAAAGGCAAAATCACTTATAGAGTACAAAGGATCTCTACCTCAATCATACAAAGCAGAACCAAGTTTTTCCTCAGGATGAAAAATAAATTTCCTTAGATTATTGAAAGAAAAAAATCCCCTTCAGTATAAGTAAATTTACTCACCAAAAGTGCTAAATTATAGAATTAGAATGTATTTCTTAACTCTAAAGACAATCTAGATTCTCATGTAATTTCCTTTCTAGGAAAGTGAATTATTCCCACCATTTTTCCTAAATAATGTCTATAAACTATGTCAGTGCATAGGAGTTACAGGTTTCAAAAACAGTATACTTCTGAAAATATCACTCTTTGAAAAATGCAGTCACAACACATAACAGATGAGATTGGCCAATCTGGAAAGCAGTCTCTTTTAAGAGGTAGTTTGTAAATGAACCAAGAAGCTGGCAGGATGTTTCCTGAATGTCATTAGGGTGGACAGGGCTGGAAAACAGCAGCACTGTGATCTGCCTGTGCTAATGGCACCCAATCATCTCTAGGTAGACTGATACAAAGAACTTTATGCTAAGTTGGGGGCCTGGCCTTGGACTACAGGGATCCCACTTTGATATCATCTCTTTTAGTTGCAACAAGAATTGAAGAAATAATAAACAAAAACATTGAAGGTGTAATTCTTAAAATGGTACAATGTTCTTTTTTTTTTAAAGATCATTAAGATATCTTAAAATTAACTACTAAATACACATGAGCAAAGAAACTTAAGAAATATGTCACAACCCAAGTACTTTTCAAACTACTTTTTTGTTCCAAACCCCAGCACACATCAATTGTATGAATTAATTTTTTTTATTCAGAACCTGTATCTTTGTTTGAAGACTGGTATAAACAAAAATAAAATACAAACGACTGGTTATTAACATAATAGCTGCAGTTATTAACTGCAAGAGTACAGTAAAAAGGAGGCATACTAAATATTAATGTTCTTGCAACAGAATTATCCCTATTACCTTATGGTAGCAAATTCTGGCAAGAAATGATGATTCATTTCTTATTAAAAATACTTAAAGAATTCCCAAGATTGATCAGTTGTGTCACAAAGAAAACAGCAGTTTATTCAAGAGAGCCCTTACCTTTCTCTTATTTTCCTAACAAATCTGCTTTTTACAGGTAACTACTTAATTTCAGATCAGTTATTCAAACCCGGGTTCTTCTGTAAATTCACATCTTAGCTTTATATATATATAGTAAACTTATACTCATTTTCCCTTTCCAGTCTTGAAGCTAAACACTTTCATAAAAGGAACAATCTAAAATCACTTCATGTGAATCTTGGTTCTTACTTTTCTTCTATATCATTTTTATTTTCTTCTATTATTTGTTCTTCCTCCTCATCGCCAAAAGTCTGTTCTTGCATGGTGGTAAAGGAGAGAGATCTAGCAGCCACTTCTGCAGCGAGGCCAGCAGTGAAGGTAAAATCTGGGGACAGCTGTAGCCGTGCCAGCCTGTGCTTAATGGAGGGCTGTAATGAGTCCCTGTGAGTTGGAGGGGCAGTGGCCAGGCCACCTCCATCTGCCTGCTGAGATTCATCTTCACTCTCACATTGGTAATACATTCTTTCTTCTGCTCCTTGGAGGAAGGCTTTGTTTGCAGAATTGTCTTTATTTTTATCCTCTACAGGGTTTTCACATAAATACTCAGTCCTACTTATTTCACTGTCAGTTGTGGAGGGTTTACTATTTTCCTCTTCAGTATCATTTTTACCAACTTTTCCCATATCTGAATTCATTGATGTTTCTGAATTACTTATGGGTTCCACTGGGTCTACAGGAGACAAGGATTTCAACACGGCTTCAAAGAAAAAACAAAAGAAAAAAGAAAAATAATAACTAAGGACCTAGCAATGATTTAAACTTTTAATTTAAACTCCCAGTAGGTTTTTAAAGAACAATAAATAAATAAATAAAAGCTAAATAAAACATTCTAGTAAAATCAATTAATCAATGTAAATTTATAAATCCAGGGAACTTTATAAGAGATAAAATGCCTAAGAAATTAAATGAGTTAGGAATTTAATGAGTTTTTTTTTTTTCTTTTGCCTGTTTTAGAGACAGGGTTTCACTCTATTACCCAGGCTGCAGTACAGTGGTGTGATCATAGCTCAATTACAGCTCCAAACTTCTGGGCTCAAGTGATCCTCCTATTTCAGTCTCCCAAATAGCTGGGATTAAAGGCATGCACCACCACGCCTGGCTAATTTTTAGATTTTTTTAGAGACAGGGTCTTGCTATATTGCCCATGCTGTTCTTGACCTCCTGGGCTCAAGAGAACGAGCCTCCCACCTTGGCCTCCCAAAGTGTTGGGAATACAGGAGTGAGCCACTGTGCCTGGCCAGATAAGGATGTTTAAAACACCTCACGTACTATCTTACTCAAAATATTAAAGCGGTGGTTCTCAAAGTGTGGTCCCTGTACCAACAGCATCAGTCATCACCTAGGAATACATTAGAAATGTGAATTCTTGGGCCTTATCGCAGACCTACTGAATTGGAAACTCTGGGAGAGGGGACCAACCATGTTTTATAAACCCTCCTCTTGACTCTAATACACACTAAAGTTTGAGACCAATTGTATTAAAGAATAAGCAGCATGGTTTTCACTGATAACGTGTCAGATAAAAGGCCTACAGTAATCCAGATAATAATCATATCTTCAACATATATATATATTTACAAGTTAAAACAGCATGGAAAAAAAAATGCAACATACAATTCAACTTACTTGCCAACCACCAAACAAGACCCTAATGAAAGTAAAGCCATAACTTCTACACATTGTGTAGTGCCACAGAAAAATACAAATGAAATAAAATCTGCATTTAAGATCAACTATTATACAAAATATAATACATAAATATAACATATATCCATACGGCAGAAGTTGTCCTTGCAAGGAAAATGAAGTTTTATTTAGCCCCTCTTGATGTTAGTAGGCAGTGGGTTGCTTGCTAGGCAGTCTCTCCTCCCAGCATGAGGGGGTTAGTACAATACAATATATTATGAAGCATGACGGATGAAAAAAAAGTGCTTCTTGAAGATCTGGCGTGTATTTAAAAAATACTTTGGGAAACGCGTCCATTTCCAAGAAACATCCCTAAGCTGCAGTAACTCCACTAGAGAAGCAGCAACAACAGAAAAAAATGGCAGCAGGTTCCAGTGTAGAATTTCCCTTTCTAATTCCATTCGGACTTTACAAACCCTGTAGGCAGAGATGAAAACAACTCTGGAAGATGTATTGAAATTTTTCATGGGAAAAGCATTCTATGGTATCAGCAGCTTTTTATTTATTTTTCACAAACTAAAACAGCATTATTGCCTTTTCCAATGCAAACTGTATCAAAAGCACATACCTGAAAAAGAGACACATTTCTCTCATTGATACATCTTTGCCCATAATGTTAATAGGATAATTTTGAAGAAAATACTAAACAATAAAAAATGATACCAGTTTATATACAGTACTATTTTCAGTCTATATATATTTTTGGTTTATAAATCTGCTAGTTCTTAAAGAATGCAACATATAGTAGAAGTTGATTGCTATTCATGATTATTGCTAATTAAGTGGGGGATATAATCTGTATAATGAGAGAATTAATTGACGAGTGTGTTAGAATGTAAGCCTCCAGGAGGGTAGGCATTTTTAAAAATTTTTAATTTTCATTTCAATAGGTTTAATGGGTACAAATGGTTTTTTGCTACCTGGATGAATTGTATATTGGTAAAGTCTGGGTTTTTAGTGTACCTATCACCCGAATAGTGTGCACCGTAGTGGGTAGGTATTTTTGTCTCTTGATCAATATGCTAGGGATACAGTGGTATGCAGTGCCTGGCATATAACAAGTACTCAATAACTACTTGTTGAATGAATAATTTGCTGAATGAATGCTGTGAAGATAATACGGCCCCCGTATTATCTTCGGAAGGAGATTATAATTCAGTTATAGAAACAAAAAAACTGAATACATAGAAAACAATAGTGCCTAAAACATAATACCATTAATCTCTGATTTATGTAGGCCCAATATATGAACAAGCAGATTGCAGGAAAATTCTTAATCATTTCCCTTCTCTGCTATACACTTTGCTGCTCAAGACTTTACATTTCACTACCTGGTCTCTCTAGCATGAGGCTCTATAGTGGTAGGAGAGGTAGCAGAGCTGGAGCAGTCAGAGAAGGAGTCATGGAGAAGGAAAGACTAATAGAGAGGATAGCTTGGTGGAGAAGACAGAATTCTTGGTAAAGGGATAAGCAGGAATATTTTTCATGGGTCAAAATAGCAAATTTGTGGAACTGTAGTCTAATAAGATAAACCTAAGTAGAAGAAGAGATTGATATTAGAAATAGTGAAAAATATAATTACATATATGATAGATTCCTATGATGAAGAGGCTTGAAATCAGGAAAAAGAGCTTAGATTTAATACGATAAGAAAGGGGGAACCACTATAGATTTTAAGATTGAGAGAGCTATCACCAATGCACTGTTTGAGAAAAATCTGGATAGAGCTTGCAAGATAGCTTAGAAGAAAAAGGTACTGAAAATGGAAGTCAGCTAAGAGGCTATGATAAAGTACAAGCATAATCTAATGAGCACCTGGGCTATAAAGTGGGCTTGTGGGAGGAAAAGGAAAGATAAAACCAGGAAATGTAGATCTGGACAGAGGAGAATTGTAGGGCTCCTAAAAGAAGAAAAGAGAGCCTTCCAGAAGGCATAGTTAATCTGTATACTTCTAGTGAGGAAGGGAAAAGAAGACACTTGATTTTGAGGGTCCACACAGATACTCTAAAAAGGAAGGAAAGTCTCACTCTACCTTCTTAGAAACCCATAGGCCTTAATTCAACTAGGAATTAAATTAGCAAGGTTGATATTGTCAAGTATCAAGCTTCCTCTCATTCCTTCCCCTTCTTCCCAGGAAGTTAGACTGAAGAAAAGAAGGGTAAGAAACATAAAGGAATTTAGGCTACTAACCATCCCACTCTGCCCAAATCAGAGTCTGGAGACAGCATACACAGAAATCACCTCCATATCTCTCATCTACTAAAGTGTTCAAACTACTCAAGTAACTCTAATTTTGTGTCTAAATCATAGGTCTTAATTCATTTTTTTTTTTTTTGAGACAGAGTCTCACTGTGTTGCCCAGGCTAGAGTGCCGTGGCGTCATCCTTGCTCACAGCAACCTCAAACTCCTGGGCTCAAGGGATCCTCCTGCCTCAGCCTACCGAGTAGCTGGGACTACAGGCATGCGCCACCATGCCCAGCTAATTTTTTTCTATATATTTTTAGTTGTCCAATTAATTTCTTTCTATTTTTAGTAGAGACGGGGTCTCGCTCTTACTCAGGCTGGTTTCGAACTCCTGAGCTCAAACAATCCGCCCGTCTCGGCCTCCCAGAGAGCTAGGATTACAGGCGTGAGCCACCGCGCCTGGCCTTAATTCATTTTTTTAATAGCAAACATAGTTATTAATTTTGTGCTTCACTGAGGTATTTTTAACATTTTAACATATGCAAAACAGAGTTTAGAATCTCAAATTCACTAGATTTGAAAATAACATTTAAAAAATTCCAAATTATTCAACTCACTGCCCATTCATTCTAAAACAAATTTAGTAAAAAATGAGATAACTGATGAAAAAGTGTGACTTCATATTCCCAACGTGATTACATACTTACTCTTTTATTGATCAAATTGATTTCATGTCTAGAAGAAAAAATATTATGCTTACTAGTAGATCCCCCTAAAATTAAAGCCACAGAATTCTACAACTAAAATAAGATTCATGATTGAAGAAAAAAAAGATTTCCTACATTGAGATTAACCTTTTATTCTAAAATCAGTGCTTACCATGATCACTAAATAGAAGTTGCTTCCACTTCTGCCTTTCTGCCTCTGAAGCTTTAAATCCCAGCACAGATTTTAATTCTTGGAGTACCCTCTTGGATTCTTCATGCTCACGCTTCTGTCTCTCTTTGTCTTCTTGAGACAAGTAATAAAAATCATCCTTTCTGAAATCACTGTCTATGTCTATATCATCTACATAAGCTTCTAATTCCTGAAAATGAATAAAAGAAAAATCATTTTACTTCAGGCAGACATTTTTCTAGTAAACATTCATTTACTTGTGCCTACCTATCTCCAAGATTAAAAAAATGAAGACTTGCTCTTGGCACAGGTCATTCAAGCAGAGCTGGGTGAAAAAAAAAAAGGCAAATATATATATACCTATAGAAAAATCAAAATCTTCAAAAAGCATAATAGTTGATACTACAAACAGTTATGAATAAGAAAGTTTAACAGCTTCAACTCTGGTACCATACTATACACTTAGCTAAGATTACAGTTATTAGCTATGTCAACAGCAATCAAATTGGAAGGGCTGGTAGTTTAGGGAGGTGGTTAGGCATGTTAGTTTTCTTCTGGTAGACATTTGTGATTCTTTCTGACTCCCCAGGAAGTTTGAACACTCTTTCTGGGATTAGGAAACACCTCATCTAATGGTTCTCCATATCTCTAAGACAGAAGGTAAGATACGTGCTTACGTAGCCTCCCTTGCAGTTTCGGTTCAGGCAAATGACCTGGGATCCTCTAATCAGATGTACCTGCATCAGATCTGATTCAGAAGTTTGTGATAAAAGAAGCAGGGACCTTGTGGAATCCATTCTGGCAAGCATGGCAGCAGATCAAGTTTCCAGAGGTAGTAGTTCTGAGGGTAGTGTTTACTATTCAGCATTGATGGAGCAAGTGGCAATATCTGCACCCAGTGACTTAGTAATACTATTTCCACTAGAATAGTTCTTTTGAGACATTTTGGCTGTTTACCCCAGCCTGGTTCAAGCCTGCTTTATCTGGTCCTCTGAAATATTCTATAAGCTAACTAATGGTTTTAAATAATTTGTCTGTTAAACTAACTGGAGTTGGTTTCCATTTGCAATTAAGAATACTGAATAAATACAACCTAAGGAAAAGAAGTTTTCCTTAGGATGAGCGAAGGTAATCTTTGTCAGTATCTAATGCAATCATCAAAAATTGTTTTTCAAAGCGAGACAACATGCAGTCAAGTGTTCAGGATTTTTACAGATGTATACATACTGTAACCATCACTCAGATCAAGACAAAAACATTTCCAGCATCCCAAAAGGTACCTTTGCCAATGTACTAATTTTTAATGTGTTTAATTACTTTTAAAAGCCTTTAAGGCCAGGTGCAGTGGCTCACCCCTGTAATCATAGCACTTTGGGAGGCCAAGGCAGGAGGATCTTTTAAGCTCAGGAGTTTGAGACCAGCCAGGGAAATAGCAAGATCCTATCTCTACAAAAAAATTTAAAAATTAGCCAGGTGTAGTGGCATGCGCCTGTAGTCCCAGCTACTCCAGAGGCTGAGACAGGAGGATCACTTGAGCCCAGAAGTTTGAGGTTGCAGTGAGCTATGATGATGCCACTGCACTCTAGCCCAGACAACAGAGTAAGACCCTGTCTCCAAAAAAAAAAAAAACCTCTAAGAAATGGACAATTGATATAAATAACAAAAAAATCTCCTGGTGGATTCAGTGAATTCAAATTCAAGGCACTAAGAACTAATCATTTGATAAAAATTCAATACATTATGATGTAATTTTGAAGCTCATTAGAAACAGAAATTCAACAAGTTATTCAACAATTATCCATGTCACTTAAAAGAAAGGTAGATAAGCTTTGTCTGTGAAACTCTTCTTTAGGGGAAAAAAAGTAATTTTCATCCTTACCTGCTCCTCAGGAATTGGATCTTTGTCTGCAATGTGTAGAGTGGGTTTCATCAAAGGTACCACAGTACAATGTGGGTTTTCACACCCTACTTCAGGCTTGCCTTAAAAAAGGGGGTGGGGGGAGAGGGTGGGAATAAAAATAAGAAACAGGCCCCACAGAAATGAGTGAACACCTAATTAAAAACATCCATAATACTTTGTCAATTTTATAGTCCAACTAATTCAGATAATAACTTTTTATGTATGAAAAATTAAAGATATTAAAATTAACAGTAACATCAGTACATTACAATTTAAGTTAAATTAAGCTTTTCGGAGGAAAGGACCTGGTTTTCTCCCTTCTTCATCTCACTGTAGTATCTGGTACACTATGTACCTTATAAATACTTGCTCAACAAAATTTTTTCATTCATAGCACAGTCTTAAGACAGACACCACTCTTCCTCATAAAAATCAAACTCAATCTTACACATATGTTGTTATAGCTCTCAGAAGTTAGATTTGGAAATGAGTTTCACAAGTAAATATCTTAAAAAAGCTCACCCAAGTGAGTTTAACTTTGATTAATTCTTAAAATTTGTGTTTGGTATCTAATCACAGGGTTAGTTGGTCTCATATCTAGCTCTCTACCTTACATTATTATCTTTCTACTTAGAAAAAGAAGTAAGAGGCCAGGCACAGTGGCTCATGCCTGTAATCCTAGCACTCTGGGAGGCTGAGGTAGGAGGATTGCTTGAGGTCAGGAGTTCGAGACCAGCCTGAGCAAGAGCGACACCCCATGTCTACTAAAAAATAGAAAAAATTATCTGGGCGTTGTGGCGCACGCCTGTAGTCCCAGCTACTCGGGAGGCTGAGGCGGGAGGATCACTTGAGCTCAGGAATTTGAGACCTGCCTGAGCAAGAGCAAGACCCTGACTCTATTAAAAATAGAAAAAATTAGCAGGACATGGTGGTGTGCCCCTGTAATAGGTCCCCGCAACTCTGGAGGCTGAGGCAGGAGGATTGCTTGAGCCCAGGAGTTTGAGGTTGTGAGCTAGGCTGATGCCATGGCACTCTAGCCTGGGCAACAGAGAAAGAGAAAGACTCTGTCTCAAAAAAAGAAGTATGGTTTAAACTTCTAGATTTTTACCTTTCAAGAGTAATGATAGTTATATGAATTTTTAAAAAGAGAAAGAAGTATGTGGGAAATGTTATAAAAAGATGATTGGTTAGTTGGCTGTAGGCAAAATGGCTAAATGATAAATACCTAAAGATAAATTAGTATGCAGCAATAATGACAGAATAGCATAGCGGCTAAGAGCTCCAGAGTGAGACACATCTGGGTTAAATCCCAGCTCTTGCCACTTTCTAGCTTAAGTCACAGTTATCTGTAGAATAGTGGTCAAAATAACAGTATTATAAAGATTAAATAAGAAGACACGAAAAGTGCTTAGAACAGTGCCCAGTACAGATTATATGCTCAAAAAGTTTCGTTATTGCCTACTTTGCAGAACATAGATTTCATTACATCAATGGTGACACTACATATTGAGCTCTTTCAATGAAAAAAAAAAAAAGAAAGAAATCCAAGGTACTACTACTAATAGCAATAAACAGGTACATTAAACAGTATACTGGTAATCCAGCTCAAACAAAACACCCAATTTGTAGCATTTGCTGATTTCCAGTTTGCATGGTGTAAATACACTCACTGTGGCCAATTTTAAGCTACCAACAATGTTAAACTGGCTCACGAAATTCCTGAATATTTAACAATCTCTGGAGTGCCAGCTCCAGCATGCAATTCTTTTTTTTTTTTTTTTTTGAGACAGAGTCTGGCTCTGTCACCCGGACTACAGTGCCATGGCATCAGCCTACCTCACAGCAACCGCTAGACTCAAGTGATTCTCCTGCCTCAGCCTCCAGAGTAGCTGGGACTACAGGTGAGCCACCATGCCCAGCTAATTTTTCTTTTTTTTTGTACAGTTGAGGTCTCGCTCTTCCTTAGGCTGGTCTCAAACTCCTGAGCTCAAGCAATCCTCTTGCTTCGGCCACCGTGAGGAGCCCAGCATGCAATTCATTTAATAAAATTCTACTGAGCACTTATCATGAGCTCAACAATGAACATACACTCCTGTGTGAGCAGGGGGTGTGTATATGCACTACTGAATATACTTGGATGAACTTTTACATTGGCGTATCAGATGGCATTTAGGAAAAATTAGGTATAGCTTGTTAAATTTCAACTTTAGCAAATTGTAGTTTACAGTATTGTCTTTTTTCTCTTCTTAAACCTATTTACCTGTTTGCATTTCCTCATACTTCATCTTTTTCTATGAAAAATTTGAGGTGGAAAACAAAATTACTCACCATCAAACCCCCTGACCCCCAAAACCAAGAAACCTTTGTTTGGATTTCTTTCATATTTACATCCATTATCTAAAAATAGGTCTAAATTTTTTTAAAACACATTAGATTTTTAATTATATGCTCATGGTAAAAGCTTTAAATGGCCCCGAAGGGTATAGAGTGAAAAAAGCTTCCTGATCACCTTGTCCTTCAATTCTACTTTCTGACAGAGGACTGCCAAGTCTGTCCCACTGCCTGTTTTTGTAAATAAGTTTTTATTGGAACACAGCCACAGTCATTTAACTAGATCCTACAGGTGGTAGAGCTGAGTTGCTGCAACAGATGCCAAATGGCCTGCAAAAACAGAATCTTTTTTTTTTTTTTTTTTTTAAGAGATGAAGTCTCGCTATGTAGCCCAGGCTGGCCTCAAGTGATCCTCCCGCCTCAGCCTCCTGAATAGCTGGGACTAAGAAAATATTTACTATATGGTCATTTAGAGAAAAAAAAATTGCAGATCCCTGCCCTGGAGCAGTATTTCTCAAACTTTGATGTGCATGCTAATTACCAGATCCTATTAAAATGCAGATTGATTTCAAGTTAGAGGTACATTTGCAACAAGTGCCCAGTGATGCTTATATGCTAGGCTGGGGACTACTCTGAGTAGCAAGGTTCAAGAGGTAATAAATGTTAAGACACTGCTATTAATTAAGGATTCTTTTCTATGGCAATTCTTGAATAATGCCAAATGACAAACTGTTTTCAATGATTTCCTGAACTTACCATGACGATATACAAAACCTAGGTGCTAAGGAAAACGATATCTGTGAGGTTCTTTTTCATATACTGTATTGGCAATATTAGAAATTTCTTAATGTGTCAAATTTGAGGGGCTCATTCTTGGTCATACAATGTTCTTTCCATTTCTTCATTCACACGTATTTATTGAACACCTACCATGTTCCAAGTCCTGAATAAGGTCTTTTGCCTTATCTTAAATGTAAAGTATTAGAAGTCTATCAAATGATGCCAGTATTTGCTCAAAAAGAGGCAAAAGCCAGGCACAGTGGTGTGTGCACCTGTAGCCCTCCCATCTACTTGGGAGACTAAGACGGGAGGATCATTTGAGCCCAGGATTTTGAGGCCAACAGCTGGCAACACAGGGAGATCTCATCTCGAAGAAACAACAAAAAAAGGAGGCAAAACTAACCAATGTATTGCTAGATTAAAAAAAAAAATAAGCAAGGAAATGTTAAAATTCAGGCTAGTGGGTATCCTTGAGGGAAGGCAAGAAAACAAGCTAGGAAAGTTATCACACAAGTAAATGATGGAATGATATGGGCAATAGTTTAGATTTCTAAGCTGGCTGATGAGCTCATGCTCATTTTATGATACTGGTTCATGACTTACATAGATATTGTACAAAAAGAAATAAGATAGTGAGGCACAGGGTCTCTTTTAAATGCTCTTTTGGCTTTGAATGCCAGGTGTTCTAAAGATGTTATATGTATTAACTTTTAATTCTCACAACAATTCTTTGGATAGATACATCATTTTCCCACCTGTCATATGAGAAACTGAGGCATAGGGAGTTAATTAACTTTCTCAGATTTACAAAGCTAATATGCAGCAGATTTCAGAGCCAATTGAGGTTCCAAGGTTGCATATGTTGTCACAGAATAACCCTGGAATTTTTTATATATATGAAAAAAATGTTTTAATATGGAACATATCACAAATTTGAGTGTCATTCTTACATAGGGGTCATGCTAATCTTCTCTGTATGTTCCAGTTTTAGTATATATGCTGCCAAAGCAAGCCCTGGAATAATATATTAGGTACTGGTAACAGTGGCTGTCTCTGAGGAAGGGAACCAAAGGACTAGAGATTTGGGGTCGAAAGGAAACTTCCTTTTCACTGTTGAAATCAAAGAATTAGACAGATTCGGCAAGGCAGGGAAACTATACAAGCTAATTCTAAAGATCTTACAAAAAAATTAAAAAGCAAGAATAGCAAGAGTAATTTTTGAAAAAGAAGAATAGTATGATTAGCCCAATAAGCTATTAAAGTATATTATACAACTAAACTAATTAAAACAGTGTAGAACTAGAACAGATAGCTCAATGGAGACAAAGACAAAACAACTAGAATTCAAACCAGAAGGGAAAAGATGGTGTTACAACAATGGCTAGCCACTTGGGAAAAAAATTAAGTTGTATCCATATTTCACATCTAACACCAAGATAAATTTCAGGGAAACTACGGATATAAATGTAAAAATATAAAAGTGCAAAAATGTTAGAAGAAATCATGAAAGCTGATAAAAATAAATTTGAAATAAGGATAGTTTTAAACTGTGACATAAAAATTCAAAAGACATGCACACACAAAAAATACATGAATATTTTTCTAAGGAAAAAAATCTACCGTAAACAAAGTCAAAAGTTCGAAGACAAACTAGGAAAATATTTGCATATTTTATCACAGAGGGCCAGTTTCTACAAATCAATAAAAAAATGAACAACCAAAGAAATTGAAAAAATATATAAATAGACAGTTCTAAGGACAGGAATTACAAATGGCTCTTAAACATAGGAAAAGGCTGAAAACACCTTAAGGGTTCCTTAAGTGGCCTGGTTTAATTAAGGTATACAAGGCAGCTAAATATACTGTCATTTTGAAAAAGGAAGATATATAATAGTGCGTGTAATATGCTATAAAAAGAAAAAATATGTTAATCGGGTGGCTGGGACAGGGATTCATAGCCGACTCCTCACCATATTCCTACCCTTTTGTGCCTTTTGGGTTGGTGTGGTGGTCAAAGCAAGCTGAGGCCAGGATCGGAAGAACTCTCAGGAGGTTGAGTCAGCAGCAGTGTGGCATAGGAAAGAGCCCACAGTGTCAGGTAATTACATGAACGGGAATTGAGTAAATTAGTAAGTATTTGGAAGATAATGGGAGCCAAGTGTCTCACAATCAGAGAAGGAAGGGACAAACAGAGAAATGGGAAAGAGCAGAATAAATCATGTGATGTTGGAACTGAATTAGAGGTACTGGTATGAACTCATGGTTTATAATATATATGGGCAGATACAGAGATAGACGTGTTTGAGTATATACATACGTATATATTTCATAGCTCTGCCTGTACACTGACAGGGCCTAAAAGCAATAACATCACAGTGGCAATGAGCAGGCCTAGCACACAGATCTTGGTTTCTAAATGTCATTCTTCATTAAAAGTGAGATGGGGAACTCACAGGCACTGCTTAACACAGAGTCAAAAGCCCCTAACCACCCTGATCAAAAACATGATGTGAGACCAGGCGCAGTGGCTCATGCCTGTGATCCTAGCACTTTGAGAGGCCAAGGCAGGAGGGTTGCTTGAACCCAGAAATTCATGACCAGCCTGAGGAATATAGCCTGACACTGTCTCTACAAACAATAACATAAAATAAAAATTAGCCAGGCGTGATGGTGCACACCTGTAGTCCTAGCCACCTGGGAGGCTGAGGTGGGAGGAAAACTTGAGGCCAGGAGTTTGAGCTTGCAGTAAGCTATGATGGTGCCACTGTACTCCAGCCCAGGCAGCTATCTCTTTGTTTCTATCTCAGAAACAAAAAACAAAAAAAACAGCAGGATGTGGTGACAGAACAAGTTAGGACAGATTGGAACCAACATGGCAAAAGAATTGGCCACTTGCTGGCCTAGCAGCTCATTATTACCTTAGTTATAACATATTAGCAAGCTAAAAGAAACTCCCACCCACACCATCACCATTCCTGAGAGAGACCTTATAAAGTCAAGAAAGAGGAGGGTTTCCAGTTCTATGAAATTACGGCCTCTTTCTGAGAAATAACATGAATATTCCTCCTCTGCTTAGTCTATGATTAAGCCAGTGCTTAAATAAAGAAATCAAAAGAACCAAAAGGGCTGTTCTCCTCAGCAGGGAGAACTAGCCTCTACTCTGTCCGTGGAGTAGATCTCCTACATTCTCTGAATAAAACTTGCTTTTGCTTTACATTGTTGGCTTGCTCTTGAATTCCTTCTCATGTGAAGCCAAGGACCCACTTGGACTTCAAATGATTCCAAACCTTGCGAAATACTTTCCTGTATCAAAAGGAAAGAAGTCTTCTTGGAGACATGGCTGGGGCAAGGAAAGCATGAGAAAGTAAGGAAATGCTCAAAGAATGATGGT
>NW_012154729.1:5058593-5059472 GCF_000956105.1 Propithecus coquereli
ACGCCCGGTCAATAATGACACTTTTATATTTAGATCCTTAATAATGAATATGAAGTGCCACTAATTATATCATTTGTATATCATTTCTAAATGTGAAGTAAGTACTTTATTATTAAAGAAAAACTCAGTTTCTGGCCCCTGACTATCAAATTCATTCTTTTATTATCTTAACTGAAAAAGAGTTTCTAGAAGTTCTAATAATAAAAAATACTATCAAAATTTATCCCCTCTTCCGTTTTTTTAAAAGGAGGTATAATTCAGTGTCAAATCGTACTCATTTTTTTAGTTACAAAATAAGAGCCAAGACTTTCAGTGTCACTTTGTACATATAAATTCAACTTTTTGAAGTAAACTAAAAAATTCTGTGATGCCAGTTTCATCATGCAGACAAGAAATGCGTCCAATAAAATCCTATCAGAGTGGAATAAGCATTTCTGATAAGCATATGCCAAAGAAATATCTCACAGGTACCTTTTTTATCTGTATTTCTTCGTAGCAGTTTGTCCACCTGAGAAATGGCCTCTTCCCAGCAATTGTTGCTTGCTTGAACATGCGGCTGAATCAACTTTAATTTCTGTTCTAAGATTTGATAAGCCTCTGACACTAATTCTTGTGTTTCTTTACTACAAACAAGTTTTTCAAGTTCATCTTCAAGAATTATTACCCTGAATAATAAAGAAAAACAAAAACAGGTCTCTAAAATTAAAAAAAAATTATAATTAATAAGGCTTAAAAATAAGCTTGTAAGATGAAAAAAAGTTCTAATGCTCAAAGAATGATGGTCATACAAACCAACTTGAATGGGCTAACTGGGTCAAATGGTTCAGAGTAATATCACCACCAAAAGAATTATACATACACACAGACACATACATAGAA
>NW_012154729.1:5059522-5061179 GCF_000956105.1 Propithecus coquereli
ATACAAACCAACTTGAATGGGCTAACTGGGTCAAATGGTTCAGAGTAATATCACCACCAAAAGAATTATACATACACACAGACACATACATAGAAAGATAAAGCAAATGTGGTACAATGTCGACAACTAAGGAATCTGGATAAACGGTATTTTTAACTATTCTTGCAACTTTCCTTTAAGTTTAAAATGACTTTAAAATAAAACATTAGAAATAAAGATATGGCTAACTAAAGCACCTGCTTCTTAAAATATTCAAACAAACATTTTACTTAAAGTGTGTAGCTATGGTTACTGTGAATGTTTTGTTGAGAAAAGTCTGTTGTCTATTTGTGTCTTAATTCATATCATTGTTGACTATGAGCAAAAGCCACATATACGAAACATAATTAAGAAATGGCTTATCTTAATTACGTGCCCAATGATTTGGAGAGCTTTCATAGTAATGGTTAATAACAGTTAAGTGACAAAGTGACAGAGAGTCAACATTTCAGAGTGTGCTAAAGGAGGGTTGAATGGGATGCATCCTTTAATAACCAAGTCTTCTGAGTGTTTCTATTCATAGAAAGCATATGCAAAGTCTCTTGGCTTCATATCGAAAAGTTTAATATGCGTAAGTATTGACATATATTAAAGTTTCTTGGCAGATTTATCCTTTGGAGAAAAATTATTCACTATTTATATTTAAAATATAAAGAAAACCTATGGGTAATAAGATCAGTAATTAGTATATTAATATTTCCTTTGAAAAAAGTTAATACTCTTACTATCTAAGGATTTATTCGGCTTGTTTCAGACATTAAGCGAAGTATTATAAATCTAGCTATAAACAAAACAATAACAGGATGACAAAGCATTAATTATCTTTGGGAACAATGCAAATTCTATGCATAAATCTAATTAACCTCATAATAAAGATTCGGCTGGGTATGGTGGCTCATGCCTGTAATCTCACCACTTTGGGAGGCAGAAGATCGCTTGAGGCTAGGAGTTTTAGACCAGCCTGGGCAACATAGCAAGACCCTATCTCTAAAAAAAATTTTTTTAAAAAAGATTCAAGAGATGAACATGGTATTGGTTTGTAGAACAATTTACAAAAATCAATATGCCAAACATTCAAATGAAATTAGTAATGTAAAAACAAGTATAAAATCTGAATCAAATAAAAGCAGTTGGCAGGAAATCTCAAGACTGCCTTTTTTTTTTGAGACAGAGTCTCGCACTGTCACCTGAGCTAGAGTGCTGTGGTGGCAGCCTAGCTCACAGCAACTTCCAACTCCTGGGCTCAGGCAATCCTCCTGCCTCAGCCTCCAGAGTAGCTGGGACTACAGGTGTATACCACCACACCCGGCTAATTTTTTCTATTTTTAGAAGAGACAGGGGTCTTGCTCTTGTTAAGGCCGGTCTTGAACTCCTGACCTCAAGCGATCACCCCGCCTCAGCTGCCCAGAGTGCTGGGATTTTAGGCGTGAGCCCAGTCAAGACTGCCTTTTTACCTTAGCAGCACAGAGCAACTGATAAATTACCATTAAATAATGACACTTTATTTATTATTTATTTTTTTTGAGACAGAGTCTTACTTTGTTGCCCAGGCTAGAGTGAGTGCCGTGGCATCAGCCTAGCTCACAGCAACCTCAAACTCCTGGGCTCAAGCAATCCT
>NW_012154729.1:5061229-5065338 GCF_000956105.1 Propithecus coquereli
TGTATTCAATTAAATACCCTGACTTAATCTTTAAACTTAAAATTTCCATGTAGAAATATATGAAAATATTATTTTCAGTTGATAAAGGTATACCAAAGTAGAACATAAAAATTTAGAAATTAAGGTGGAATACCAACAATGTCATGCAAGGTAGAAGATCAACAAATATAAACTATAGACCCTACATTTTCCTATTCTACTGGGATCAGAAAGCTTGTCCTGTGCTACAAGAAAATTTCCAGATCTGCTACAATTTATTTAGAAAACTAGTAATATATTACTCTTCAACTATATATAACAATGCCTCTTGTAATGTTCCAGTGCTGGCAGATATTTTTCTCAGTCAGCAGGTTCCAGTTTAAGAGCCCTACCTTAGGAGAGTTAAGAGAAGCTCATTCTTCATAACCATCTCCATTTCAGCTCTCAAAGAGAATGAATACCACCTGCTTTTTGTCCTATCTTTCTAGGTTTTCTGCTGAAATCAGGAAAAGTAAAAACTATAATGCCCCCAATTTATAGTATGTAACAAATCATTGTTTCTACGCTATATTTGCAGTTATAAATCATACTTTATGCTATATGTCTCAATTTTGTTTCTTCTTTCTAGCTAGGACACAAGCCAACTACCACAATGGTACAAGAATGGAAGCTTGCTAATCACAAGGACATTTCCTAACATAACCTCTAAACTTACTCATTCAGTAATGCTTTCAGATGGAGCTGCAAGCTGCGCACCGCTGTGTGAACGTTATTCAGTTCTCTCGACTTCTGTTGCGTTTTAGATAAACGCTGGGGTACTGACTGGTGCTGAGTTTCAAAGTACCGATAGAACTCATAGCTGCGCTTAAGTTCTTCCAAACAGGCAGAATGAGCATGAGGTAGACCTTGAGTCACATCAGATAAGATACAATGAGGCAAAAGTGCTGGAGTAAGTAAGGGCCCAGGAGGTGAACTGGCTGTAGAAAGTAATAGGGCTAACCGTCTGAAGAACTCTGAACTCTGTGCCACCCAGAGTTGGAACAAAACCTGAAAAAAAGAAAAAAGGACTAGATCAATAAAAAATATTGGTCAACATTCAAAACAAACTAAAATTTGTTTATCTTAACTTCTGGCTTAAATTTTTCACTTTATCCTAAATAATGACCATAGTTGAGCTTGAACTAACTCTTAAGATTAGCCAAGAATGCTATGTCAAATTATGTAGTCATGGCCCGTGGGAACCTCTGATCCCAATATAACAGGTAACAACAATATATAATTTAGTACAGTCCACAACTTTAAAGGCTCATAAATATCATATATTTATTTAACAAATATTTTTTATATACATTTTATGAAGTAAAAACCCATCTGCTATTTATAAGAAAGTTATAACTGAATCAGGGGCATTATACATATACGTATATAAAATACAATATCATAAAAAGTTAAAACTGACATTTTATTTCCATTCTACAGGTAAGGAATTAGGTCCAGAGAGTTGAAGAGATTTGTCCAGAGGCACAAAGCTGGTAAGCTGTAAAGCTGGGCTGAATACAAGAACAAAAGGGTAATACCACAGAGAGCTACGGATACTGTTATGAGAATTCAGTAGAAGATGAAATTACCACCAGCTATAAGTGCAAACAGGGAACAGCCACAGAAAAGGTACTTAAGGAAGAAGTAGCGTTCAAGGATGGATAAAATTTGAGCCTGGACAAAAGGTGAGGAAGGTCATTTTAGACAGAACATGGGAAAAGGCATTTATACAGTTTGGATTGAAGAAAAAGAGTGAGAAATAAAGATAGAAATGCAGACTGTAGTCAGGTTATCACAAATCCTATAGAATCCTATAGAATCTACAGAATGTTTTGTACAGACTTTAGTCTAAGCTGCTATACTACAAAACCAGTGAAGATTTTCAGTTAAGCGAAAAAGCAAATATGTGCCTCAGTAACATCAAACTGGCAGCACACATTCTGGAGGCAGGGAGAACAGTTGGACGTTAATGCCCTGGTGGAAGCAAGAGACAATATGGTCCTGCACTGAGAGGCACTGAGGATGGGAGTAGTGAAGGGGACAAGAGTAAGAGAGGAGTGAAATACAAAAAAAGCATTTTGAAATAGGAAACACAAAACAATTTTTTAGACAACCATTTCAAAAGTTGAGTGTTGCAGTACTACAGAGCAAATCAGATATGATGGTGTGTGACTGATGTACTTTCTAGTTAAAATACTTAGAAAGGTGACAGATACTAGCATATACAGAATATTCCATTTTAGAAGAGCACACATACTTCCTGTGCATAATCCACAATCCCTCTCCAAGGCTAAAGCTCTTCTTTTTCGTGTTCATGTCTACTGAGTGTAGCACTCTTCCTTCCCTGAGCCATCTTCCCTCAGTCTAATGCATCCCGATATGCCCTATATAGTTCTGATTCTATTGCCCAAAATTAATTCTTCAGGGACTCTGGCTTTGCCTACAACCTTCCCAGTAAAATCTTATTTTCCTCTGATGATGATCCAACCTTTGCCACTGATTCAAGAGGAGATGGCCTTATCTTCCATGTTCCCTGTAGGAGACAGGACTAAGAGTCTGGTTAGCATTCACCTGCTTTCTTAGAACAGCAGCTATAGA
Source organism: Propithecus coquereli (assembly GCF_000956105.1). NCBI lineage: Eukaryota > Metazoa > Chordata > Mammalia > Primates > Indriidae > Propithecus > Propithecus coquereli. The sequence goes on from NW_012154729.1 coordinate 5,063,846, forward strand.
CCACTGGAACACCTTCATTTCATAGTCTCTTCATTTTTCCCTGTGCGATAACCTTTATATCAGCCTTGTATCTACCTATCTCAGGCTTTGAACTGATGGTTAAAAACTTACCTTCTCAAAATGTCTTTCCAACCTTAAGTTCCTATTCTTGTACATCTTATTCCTCCCGCATTACAGTGAAATAGGCCTTTTGATTTTACTGATATATCAAGTCCTTTTGACCCATTTTCATATCTTACAAAATTAATTACTGTCTTCCCCCTTCTATTTCTTGCTGGTATACAGGGACAAGCAAGTACATCTTATCAGCTCATTAAATTCCTATGACCTTCCTGATTACTAACACATGAATCCAACCATTATCTGATCAAGTCCTATACTATGAATATTTAACTGTTAGAGAAAAATTTCACTGGAAATGACTGTATTCAATTAAATACCCTGACTTAATCTTTAAACTTAAAATTTCCATGTAGAAATATATGAAAATATTATTTTCAGTTGATAAAGGTATACCAAAGTAGAACATAAAAATTTAGAAATTAAGGTGGAATACCAACAATGTCATGCAAGGTAGAAGATCAACAAATATAAACTATAGACCCTACATTTTCCTATTCTACTGGGATCAGAAAGCTTGTCCTGTGCTACAAGAAAATTTCCAGATCTGCTACAATTTATTTAGAAAACTAGTAATATATTACTCTTCAACTATATATAACAATGCCTCTTGTAATGTTCCAGTGCTGGCAGATATTTTTCTCAGTCAGCAGGTTCCAGTTTAAGAGCCCTACCTTAGGAGAGTTAAGAGAAGCTCATTCTTCATAACCATCTCCATTTCAGCTCTCAAAGAGAATGAATACCACCTGCTTTTTGTCCTATCTTTCTAGGTTTTCTGCTGAAATCAGGAAAAGTAAAAACTATAATGCCCCCAATTTATAGTATGTAACAAATCATTGTTTCTACGCTATATTTGCAGTTATAAATCATACTTTATGCTATATGTCTCAATTTTGTTTCTTCTTTCTAGCTAGGACACAAGCCAACTACCACAATGGTACAAGAATGGAAGCTTGCTAATCACAAGGACATTTCCTAACATAACCTCTAAACTTACTCATTCAGTAATGCTTTCAGATGGAGCTGCAAGCTGCGCACCGCTGTGTGAACGTTATTCAGTTCTCTCGACTTCTGTTGCGTTTTAGATAAACGCTGGGGTACTGACTGGTGCTGAGTTTCAAAGTACCGATAGAACTCATAGCTGCGCTTAAGTTCTTCCAAACAGGCAGAATGAGCATGAGGTAGACCTTGAGTCACATCAGATAAGATACAATGAGGCAAAAGTGCTGGAGTAAGTAAGGGCCCAGGAGGTGAACTGGCTGTAGAAAGTAATAGGGCTAACCGTCTGAAGAACTCTGAACTCTGTGCCACCCAGAGTTGGAACAAAACCTGAAAAAAAGAAAAAAGGACTAGATCAATAAAAAATATTGGTC
>NW_012154729.1:5068113-5073104 GCF_000956105.1 Propithecus coquereli
AGGCGTGAGCCACCGCGCCCGGCCTGCAAAACCCATTCTGGAGAGACACTTTAAATCCAGGCAGCAAAGGATTTCTCCAGATACAGTATTATTCAAGATGAGGATAATATCCCCAAAATAAACACATGTGGAAACAATGTAGCTGTAGCAGACAATAGAGAGGTAGCAGACAATAAAAAGAGGATAGAACCAGTTTCGATAATTTAGATTTCAATTATTCACAACCATGAAAATGGATATTTAGTAGGTTTTTTTGTTTGTTTTAGACAGAGTCTTGCTATGTCACTCAGGCTAGAGTGCAGTGGCATCATCATAGCTCAATGCAACTTCACACTTCTGGGCTCAATCCCCCTGCCTCAGCCTTCAGAGTAGCTAGGACTATAGGTGTGCACCAAGATGCCTGGCTACTTTTTCTATTTTTTGTAGAGATGGGTTTCGCTCTTGTTCGGGCTGGTCTTCAACTCCTGAGCTCAAGTGATCCTCCCGCTTTGGCCTCCCAGAGTGCTAGGATTATAGGCGTGAGCCACCATGCCTAGCCTAGATGGTTTTATTAAATGAATTTTTAAATTCTGTGAATAAAGATTTAAGATAATTTCATGTAAATCCATTTTACCATTAGCTAATTTTTAAAAAGTGAACAAGGTCAAATTTCCAAATTGCTAAAGACATAATATCTATGAATTCTTAAATATAAACAAGTTTACTTGCAAGTCTTCTTAACTATTAAATTTTGTGATTACAATGACTTTCTTTATTCCTTTATTCATTCACTCAGAAATGATTTCTTGAGCATCTATGATGTGTCAGGCAGTGAACAATAATGAAAAAAATCACGACTCTAATGGAGGTTATATTCAAGTGGCACGGATGGGGGACAGGAAGGGATAGATAATAATCTACAAGTAAAAGACAGTGTTTCCCTTCTGTGGTAGTGACTGTTCAGGGGAAAAAAGATAGTATTTCTTGGTTGATGGGCTACGGAGAAAAATACGGCCAAGAAGGGGAATAGCAAATGTGTATGTACATGTGTGTGTATATATATATGAGGCGGGGGGAGGGGGGTGGGAGAGAGGGGGAAAGGAGAAGGAGGTGATCAGGAGTGCTTCTAAAAAAGTATCACCTGAAGGAAGTTAGCCATAAAAGTATCAGGGAAGAGAGTTCTAGGGAGGAGGTTCAAGTCATACGGTATGAGTAGCCATTCCTTTATTGCTGAACATTTAGGCAGTGTTCCATATTTCGCTATCATAAGCACAAAACTAATAAGCAACTTGGCACATAAAGCTTGACTATATTTAGAATAATTTCCTTCAGAAAGATTTGTAGAAGTGGAATTACTAATTCAAAGGATAAATCATTTAAAAGGCTATAGGTCAAATTGCATTTTTTTCTCTACTAAGTTGTGATTTGATCAAATTTCATCCTTAAACAAATAACTTCAGGGAACTGGGAAAACTAAGAAAACTATTGCAGCAGCTTAGGTAAGAGATAATGGTGGCTAGAACTAGGATGGTGGAAGGGGATATAGAAAAAGTGGATGGGTTCGAAAATCATTTTGAAGGTAGAACTGACATAAGAATCTGCTGACAAACTGGATATGAGAGGGTAAAAAAGAAGGATAAGAAGGATGGTGCCCAGGTTTATAGTTTAAATTGTGTGAATGTCATTGATTGAGATGGGTTAGAATGAGAGTAGGAATAAGTCAAGGCAAATTTTAAGTAACAGGAAAGAAAGAAAAACAACAACAGGGAAATTAAAACATTTATGTGGATTAGAAAATTTTAAAGATGTTGAAGTTTACGTAGTCTCAAAACAAAATAGATCTTGATAAATGCTGTCAACTATACTTGCACTGATTTTCATGGTGTCATGGGAAGTTTTAAAGACTAGAAACAAATATCAAAGTAGACCTTGTTGACTATTGAAAAGGAATTTAAGATATTTGGATTAACATCTTGAAAATACTACTTGAATTTTGCTGCAAAAATGGTTTTTGTTAACTTGCTTTAACTTATGTTTTCCCATGATATTATTTTCCTTCAATGTTTTCCCACTTTTAACTCCAAAGCAGTTCATCAAGTATAGGTACCATAAATCATTACCAATTCTATATTATTGAACTTTTAATTTGTTTCCAGTGTTTGCTGCTGTAGTAATCTCATGAATATACTTTGGGTTTATCTTTGATTACTTCAAGGGATAAATCTGTAAAGGTAAAATTGCTGGATTAACAGGTATACACCTTTATGAAGATTGGTATTCACTGTTAAAACGAACCAGTTTATACTTTTACCACCAGTGTGTCAGGTTTCCCTAAATCTTCATTGATAATGAATATTACCAACTTTTACTATCTTGGCAAAATGTTTAACTTATTACTTTTATTTTTATTTCTTTAAGTACTGAGATTGAAAATTTTATCATATTTATTGGTCATTTGCATTTCTTCTTTTGTGAACTGCCAGTTCATGCACCTGACCTACCTTCTGCAGGTTTTAGACACCTTAAGTGCTCTTCATATAGAAAGAATTCAAGCCCTTTGTTATAAATCATTGCAATTTTTCTCGAGCTTGTTTGCATTTAAAAGTATGCAGTATTTGAAGTTAGAAGTTTAATTTTTATGTAGCCAAATGTATCCTTTTATGTGGTTTTTAAAAAATGAAAAAAATTCTTGTCCTAAACAAGAATTTTGGAGGTAGTGCTTTCTCCATGTTTGTTGAAACAAATGGCTAATCATAAAATTACTCATAATGGCTTCCTATTAAAAAGTAAATTCACTTATCTCCCAACTCTATTTTAAGACATTTCTTACATTAAGAATTTTAATTATTTTGACATCAAAATATAAGGATCTCCTCATCCCATCTTTCTGATGCCCTCAGCTTATAAAGACAGCATCACAAACATCACTAAGGCATTTATGATGACGGTATTCAGCAAGCAAATGAAGGGGAACAGGTGCACCATTTACATTCAGAAAGCACAGGCACAATCCAAGTGCATGTATCTTCTCTCTCTTTTTTTTTTTTTTTGAGACAGAGTCTCGCTTTTGTTGCCGGGGCTAGAGTGAGTGCTACGGCGTCAGCCTAGCTCACAGCAACCTCAAACTCCTGGGCTCAAGCGATCCTCCTGCCTCAGCCTCCTGAGTAGCTGGGACTACAGGCACGCGCCACCATGCCCAGCTAATTTTTTTCTATTTTTAGTTGTTTGGCCAATTTCTTTCTATTTATAGTAGAGATGGGGTCTCGCTCTTGCTCAGGCTGGTTTCGAACTCCTGAGCTCAAACAATCCGCCCGCCTCGGCCTCCCAGAGTGCTAGGATTACAGGCGTGAGCCACCACGCCCCCCACATGTATCTTCTCTTGAGCCCTTCCCTTACACATTTGGATTACCTTCAACGCAGGCAGGCTGAAGCCATCGGTAAAGTTATGTGCTTCCTCTTCGGAAATCTGCTCTTCACTAAGTCCAAGGCCCAGCTCCTTAAAAGGCACCACACAGATGTAGTTGGTTACATTGTCACTCTCAGAGTTCAGGGGGTAGGTTAAATTAGGTTAAGGCAATCAACAAAGCCTTTTCATTAAAGTATAAGAGGGATGGTAAAATTGTCCTAAATTACAGTTACTGATCTTTATTCTGAATTTTTATATGAGGAGATTTACAGCAGTTTTTAAACAGAAATTTATCTTAAAATCTAACATTAACATAAGTATTCTCAGATATCTTAGAGGATACTTGTAAATACAATTTTTTTATGTCTCAATAAAAGTTTGACTCTGCAAAAGTGCTAAAGTGCTAATTTAGTTATTTTTGACACCTTTTGAAGCTGTATTGTGTATTTCATTGTGTCATGGGGTGGGGAACCTGCAGCCTTGGGGCCACATGTGGCCTTCTGGATCCTTGAATGTAACCTTTTGATTGAATCCAAATTTTACAGAACAAATCCTAATAAAGGAATTTATTTGTATTTCTTTAAGTACGAAGATTGAAAATTTTATCATATTGATTGGTCATTTGTATTTCTTCTTTTGTGAACTGCCAGTTCATGCACCTGACCTACCTTCCACAGGTTTTGGACACATTAGTGCTCTTCATACAGAAAGAATTCAAGGGATAGTTTTAAAAAAGGGATTTGTTCTGTGAAGTTTGGATTTGGTCGAGGAGTCACACTTGTGGATCTGGAGGGCTATACGTGGCCTTGAGGCCGCAGGTTCCCCACCCATAGCTCAGTTGAACATTATTTAAAATACATGGACTATAGATATAAGAGCACTAAGCCTGCTCCATATAGGTTGTTTGGCATAGACTACTATTATGTTTCCTCTGTCCTCTTCCTTATAGACACATCAATCATATCAATAAAAATGATTTTTCCTTTTAATTGTTTTTGCAAAGAATTACATCCATACAATTCTTGATATTGGACCATCTCTGTATTTCTAGCATATTCCTATTTGGTCATATTGTAATAATTTTTTGATACGGTGCTAGATTAAATTTATAAATATTCTATTTAAATATTTTATATCTCCAGTTGTTAAGATTGATCTATACATTTTATTCTCTGTAATACATGTTTTGATAGTGAGATTTTCATGAATAAAATGGTGTAGGGAAGCTTTCTAACCTTTTCTGTGGTCTGAAATTCTTTTTTAAACTATCTGGACCTGATAGTTAAAAATTTTTATTCAATTAGTTTTTGAAATTAGTTTTCAAAATTCATGAGGTTCCTCTATCCAAAGGCAAAGGCAATCCTTGTGACTAGTATCTTGTGCATCCCTCAAGATATTTTTCATGCATTTATACACAAAAGCAAGTCCAAATACAAATGGTGTATCTGAAGATATGTAGGTATATGTATACATGTACGTGCAAACACATGCACATGTATTCATCTCTGCATAAATAGAGTCCCTTTTATATACAAATGGAAGGGTATTATACTGATCTGTGTACTTTGTATTTTTTTTTCACTTAATATAACTTGAAGATTATTCC
>NW_012154729.1:5073699-5077927 GCF_000956105.1 Propithecus coquereli
TCAGGCTGGTTTCGAACTCCTGAGCTCAAACAATCCGCCCGCCTCGGCCTCCCAGAGTGCTAGGATTACAGGCGTGAGCCACCGTGCCCAGCCTGGTGGATTCTTTTTTTACTTTAATTCCTTAAGGTTTCACGTAGGGAGAATATGATCTGAATGTCATTTTATACTTGGATCCCAAACTTACTGTGCTCCAGTAATGATGATCTTCTTTGTATACTCCAATCATGAGAAATTCATTCCTGCCACAAAATCTTTATACTTTGGTCTATCTAAGTGAACACTCTTCCCCACAATCTTTCTCATCATTCAAAACTCAGTTGAAATGACAGCTTTTCAGAAAGGCTTTCTCCTACCATTTAATCAAAAGCCTTTGGCTTTTTTTCTTTATAGCAATTATTTTATATGAAAATCTCATCTGTTCATTTTTTATTGATCATCTCATCCATTAGAAGGTAAGTCCGTGAGAACAAGGATCTTGTCTATCTTGTTCACTGTTACGTGCTCAGTTTCTAGAAAAGTGACAAACACAGGGAACTCACACAATCTGCAATCTTTATTAAGCTATCTCCCTCTCACTCCCTACTCCACACTAAACTATAAGCTCCATGAGGCAGGGCTCATGTCTATTATGCTTAGCACTATGTATCTAATGATTAGCATATTGCCTGGCACTAAGTTTACGCTACATAATTACTCACTGAATGACTAACTACTTGCAGTTTACAAGCCACACTGTCATATCTCTATTTCTTTCCACATGTTCTTGCTTCCTTCTACCTGGAATGCAGACTCATATCATCTTCATGGCCAATTCCTACTTGTTCTTTGAGGCTCAACTCAGACGTCACCTCCCTAAAAACTTTCTCTGACCCCACAAGCCAAGTACATTGCCCTGCTATGTTGGAGAGCACCCTGGGCATTTATATTGTATTATGATTGCTGGCCTATCATTCATACTCAAAAATCTTTAGAAGTGGGTAGTACATGTTTTTACTCTGTCTTCCTAGCACCTAGAAGAATGGTTGACATGTAGTAGGCAGGCATTTAGGCGATGGGGGAACAAAATGGATACATTCTTAATGAAAATTAAAGTGCTTTGTCTCCATTTCTAAAGAAGTTGTCTAATATAGTAAGTATATATATAGAAAAGGCTTTAAGTCGTAAGTCCTACAGTAAAGACACAATCTATTACTAGTTATATGACACTGAGAAAGTCACTTAACCTCTATTTTAGTTTTCTTACGAAGTGGAGACAAAAGAATCTAGCAAGGAAGGTATATATAAGGACATAATGATAGAACATAAAGCATTCTATAAAATTTAAGTGTTATATTTACCAGTACTATAGTACCCAACATACTGAAGGTACAAAGTAGTCTTTTTGCCCTTCATTTACTCATAATTTAACTTACCTATGAGTCTCCACTAAAACAAAGATGTTAATACGCCTTTATTTTCTGGCTAATAGAACTAATTTCCTGATTTAGTAAATTTAAGTGACAGACTTATTGTTATCAGTCCTTGAGTGCTTACTATATAGCAGATATCACTTTATATGCATTATTTCATTTGATTTTAACAAAAACACAATAAGGAAGATTATGTTATTATTCCCATTTTAAAGACGAATAAAGCAAAGTTCAGAGAGGTTAAGAACCTTGCTTAAGGTCACTAAGCAGTAACTGATAACAGCCAGAATTTGAACTTAGCCAATCTGTCCCTAGAGCCTGTTTGTTTTTTGAAAAGGGAAGGATTTCCTGTTGCCAGTTTATTATCATGTCATCATGCAAATTTCCCATGTTCAGAAATTTTTTTAAATGTCAGACTTGGCTGGGCATGGTAGCTGATGCCTGGAATCCCAGTACTTTGGGAGGCCAAGGTAGAAGGATCACTTAAGCCCAGGAATTCAAGGTTATAGTGAGCTATGATCATGCCACTGCACTCCAGCCTGAGTGACAGAGCAAGACCCTGTCTCGAAAAGAAAAAAAAAAAAGTCAGATCTAGCAAAGCCAGGCTTTTCTACTTTATTCTTTGGACCAGTAAGGAGAGGGAATTCCAGTTTCTCCTTGTTAAAAATGAGCTACACAAGAGCAGAATTTTCTTCCTGTCTGTTATTATCATTTCCCCTAGAATGCATTTACAGTTTTAAAATAAAAGTGCTGATAGAAACTAGCTTCAAAAAAGGCAATCTCAATTTATAGTTAACATTTACAGGATGCAACTATAATATCTATATTCAGGACTCTGGAAACATCGCTTATTCTCATGTATAGACAGAAAAGGATATTTTTTCAGCATATATAGGGTAGCTAGCCTTGCTGCTTGAAAGTTGGCTCTTACAGTTCTGTAGACAGCTTTCCGAAGACCGATGAGATGCTGACTGGGATGCTGTCCAGCTTTATTAAATGGGCAAGCAGCACTGACCCTGTCAAGCAAACTTGAAAAGTAAAATGTGATACAACTGTACAGGTGTCCTAAAGTCTTTGTTTCCTAAATTGACAATTCTATTAAACTTAGAAAACATATTCCTGTCTCATGATTTTCATTAGCAAATGATTATAAGTATGCCAATTCAGGTCTCATAATATAGTAATTTATCTGATACATATATAGCCACCAGGAAAAAGACAAATAAAAAATTAAAATCTCAAAGAGTAAAGGCTTCCTCTGATGTGGGGAAACAATGAATTTTAGTTGAGATATAACCAAAATGCAGGAATATTTATGTAAGAATTTGCATCTTTTTTACATAGACACTTTATCTCTAAAATATACTAACGAGGAAATACTTTACATTCAGTTTTCAAAATCTGAATCTGTAGGAACTATGAAGGCTTTAATTATAAACACTTTACCGTTCTTAATATACATTTACATATGTTCACCAAACATATATTTGGTCACTAGTACAGAAAAAAATACTGTATAAAAATACATTCTGTACATTCATAAAAGTAGGGCAAAATTACTTACCCACCTGCTGCCACTGGCACTTACCTACTCAAAATGAAGTAGGGGACGCAGAAAGATAACAGGACCAGTGGCCAGCAGGGGAACGCAAGTAGAAAGGCAAAGTAAGGGTTATTACATAGTAGCATAGCTACTCTCAAAACTGTTCAAGAGGAAGCACATTTCATGGCATTTTCCGTAAGATTAATAGGGAGTACCTATTTGTAACAATGACATATAATGTACTATGTTTTATAACTGAAAATACACATGATTAAATATTACATAGTTATCAGATAATAGTTTTTTTACCTAGCCAATAACCTTTTCCAATAGTAAAACAAAACACTGGCATTTGTAAATTTTCTGAACCACAAACCTATAATAAAACAAGACATCTAATTCAAAACTTTAAAAATGTTAAACCATACAAAATTATATTCAGGCATTAAAAAATCTACAAAAAGGCCAAGTGCAGAGGCTCATATCTATAATCCTAGCACTTTGGGAGGCTGAGGCAAGAGGATCACTTGAGGCCAGGAGTTCAAGACCAGCCTGGGCAACAGTGAGATCTCTCTCTAGAAAAAATAAAAAAATTAGCCAGGCATGGTGGCATGTGCCTTTAGTCCCAGCTACTCAGGAGGTTGAAGGAGAAGGATTGCTTGAACCCAGAAGTTGGAGGTTGCAGTAAGCTACAATGACATCACTGCACTCTTGCCTGGGCAACAGAGTGAGACCCTGTCTCAAAGTAGAAAAAAAAAAAAAATCTACAAAAAGGCCAGGCACAGTGGCTCACACTTGTAATCCCAACACTTTGGAAGGCCAAGGTGGAAGAGACCAGTAGTTCGAGACCAGCCGGGGCAACATAGTGAGACCCCATCTCCTAAAAAAAAAAAAAAATTAGCCAGGCACAGTGGCATGCACCTGTATTCCTAGCTACTTGGGTGGTTGAGGCAGGAGGATCTCTTGAACATAGGAGTTCAAGGGTACAGTGAGCTATGATCTCGCCACTGCACTTCAGCCTAGGTGACAGAACGAGACCCTGTCTCTTAAAAAAACCAAAAAATGCAAAACAAACAAACAAAAAATCCTATAAAAAGCAGAGGATGATGACAGGCTTATTTTAAAACAAGGGAATTACTGCAAAAAAGGGGTTAAATTATTTGCTAAAAGAGGATACATTGAGGCAGAAACAAACAGCATTCATGATTTTAATATATGACACTACTGCTTGTGTTCCATTTTAGTAAATAAGCTTTAAAAACTGAAAATATTGGCC